>NC_133776.1:36676151-37038091 GCF_003597395.2 Chelonoidis abingdonii
TTGGATAGGGCCTGAATCTCTGCTGACTTATAGTAGGATAAATCAAGAGCAACTCCCACAAAAAGTCACTATAAGTAAGTTTTACATTAGTGTAAGTGAAAGGATGTATCACATATAAAAATCCACCCACAGTTTTCAAAGGTTGGGACAATACAATGCTTTCATAGCCTCTGTTTCTAGTAATTCTGCCGGTTTCCCTCTCTCAATTTAAGGGGGGGTAGGGAGGCTGTGCAGTCTCTGTATACTCCACAAAGAAAAGTTCACAACACAGTTTGAAGAACTCTGGCAACCTGATTGATGGAGTGTGTCTTGTTTGAAGGCCAGTCACTCCTCTCCCCTGCCAAAAAACATTGGGCCAAATTCCCTTCCAACTACAGTAAATTGGCTCCATCCAATTGTGCCACTAAATCTAAGGAGTAAATGAGGGCAAAAAATAGTAAATAAACAAAAACCAATCCACAAGTAAATTAGAAAGTTATCAATTGTTTTTCAGGGTTGTTTGGCCATGTTAGTCCCAGTAAACTAGACTATATGCTATACCAAATATTACCTCACCCACTTTGTCTGGCTAAAGTTGTCAATTGTCAGCCTGAAAAATCAAACAGTGCTTTGTGTTTACATTCTGACTCTAACACAGCTGCTGAAAATCATTCAAACCAAGGGACAGCTAAGCTCTCATAAGGTGAAAGTCTGTAGAGGTAGGCTCCTAGAGTAGTGCTAAAGAATTCATCTGCCTCTAGAGATTTTTCTTCCCATAAGGAGAATGTTTAACCTCATACTGAAGAGAGTTAACTGTACAATAAAGATCACAATAAAGATCCGTAAGCCCACCATGCTACTGCAGACACTGAAAAGGATGATAGCGCTGCACTTCAGATGTGTGACTTAAATAACACACCATCTTATTCAACACAACCTATTTACAGGAAGCACTCATGCAGAGGCTTTGAAAAGCTTTTAGAAGCACTGCCTTAGAATATGTTCAAGTACGCCACCGGAGCAGCTGAAGGTAAATTAAGGGTACTCGAGTTGACTCTGTTTGCCCAGTTACAAAACGAAGCTGAAAAATGGTATGTTTTCAAAATAATACAGTCTTGCTAAATGCTTTTGCAGAGTAAACGGCTCAGCAGGTTTGAGCTTGCCTGCACTAAAAGTTATTTTTCCCCACCTCTCACCACTACAGCAGGCTAGCAGCATAGGTTACATGTATAACCTTGCCTTGCCATTCATGCTTAATGTGGTCACAGCTCATTTCTTGTGGCGTGTTGTGGACTTATGTCAACTTCATTGCTAACAGGGGAAAAAAATCAGCCTGACAACTTAAATTTCCAGTGAGGCAGGGGTGGAGGATGTGTGTGTTGTGTGTGTGGGGCGTGATCTGTTCTCAGCAAAGCTTGCAAGGTGAGCTCCTTCACTTTGCATTTAACAAAGTTTTCCTAAGAGGGGAGGCAACTTTTCCCCTAGTTAAGTTCAGCTGCATCCTTCAGCCAGCCACTTCACTACAAGAATGCAGAGTGAGCCATTTGAGCTTGTGATCTTTCAGCTACACAGCAATCCATTCATCATATGCTTGAGAACAATATATGTAAAGCTGGAAAAACAGAGCTGCAGAGACAAGGAAAATCAATTAGCAAGAAAGCTTGTAAAGAAGAAAGACTTAAGCAACATCTTCACATGTTATCATTTGAAGTTTCTAAAGCTTTATTTATATTTTTGCCTTTAGATTAAAAACTTTACTGGCCACATTCCAAGTATCTTCTTTAAATTAGGTATGGGGATAAGAGACTATATTATTCACAGACTAGAGATCATTGGCATATAGATGGATTATATTTTCTCTCCATGTATTTCAGATAATTTCAGCAGGGACACCTTCAGTACTAGAAAAGAGTGTTATAGTTTGCAACTAGTTTCCATCCTGGCAAGGAACCCATGCAACATAACTTAAACAATACAGTGAGGGCTAGTCTATCTCAGTTACACTATATAATTAGGAGTAACTTTATTAAAGTCAAAAGAATATATTTACCAGTATAAAAGAGATGAAATCCACCCCAAATTAACTTCAAGAAGAATTATCCTCATTTACTCATGTAATGAGAAAGGAATCTGCCTTATTTTATCATGTGGAATTAATTCAGATAGTGACCAAATTCTCTTTGGGTAACAGTGGTTAAATATGGAGTTTCTGACTTCACTGGAGTTGCTCCAATTTCCCATAGTGTAATTGAAACAAATTTTGGCCAGTGACTATCAGCATGAGTATTACAATTACTGGTGGCAAGGAGATGTGTCTGTGGTAATCTAGCCGTCAGTCCCAGACCTGGACTTTAGTGTCCACCAGTCTGGTCCTGTCCAAACCTGGACTTGCGTCCAAAGTTTGGGGGCGTACCTGAAACCCCCCAAGGCTCACTACCAGCTTGGATATTCTCCGCTGCCACCAGATCAGGAACTAATTATGGGGCCTGATCCCTTTCCTCCTCTGGGTCCCCACCCCCCTGTGGGACACCAGATTCCCAACATCCCTTGATCTAAGCAGGGAAATAACCCTCCCCCTCCTTATCAGGCTTGCTCGAGGCTAACCTGTGTGACCAGAAAACCAGCTTTTCTGCTCCCTCAGGAATGAGATGCAAAATACCACAGCTGCTCTGCCACCCCCTTGCTCCAGGGAACGAGGGAAAAACTGTAACCACCAGAGAACAGAGAGAATTCGTCGTTCTTTCCCGTAGTCTGCTCTTTCCTGGACCCAAATAGGAAAATAGCCCACAGCCTGCTTTTCCTTTGCCTCCCTAGGAAAAGAACTTTCACAAGTTTAACAGAAAATTTATAGAAAAAAGAAAGAAAATATAACAATATCTGGCATAAGAAACTCAATACAGCTTTGCTTATAAGAAAATATAAAGAACAGTCTGATTTAAAAGATAGCCAATTAAACCAGCACAACAAATTAACATAGCAGGTAAATACACCCAAAACATCATAGCTGAATTACTTTGCGTTCCTGTGGTACTTACAGATTTTAGAAGAAGTATTAGGAGAGAATAGAAGAAGACTTGTTCCTCATAGCTAAGAAAACAACAAAGACCGAGTATACAAATTCCGCCCTGACTTTAAACAATCCAGTTCTCTGAATTTCCTCTGGTCAGGTGTTCGGTACCCTTTTCAGGTAAAAGAAACTTAACCCTACCTACCTATCCATTTATGGAACACGCCCCCCAAATCACCGACAGTAGAAACTTTCACTGGAGGTGATTTCTACCTAAAACTTTAAACTAAACAGAGGAATACAACCATGCACATAGAAAAAAGCATGCAAAGCAAGACTTCAACATTGTCAGGAAAAGTTTAACCAGTGATTCTGGAAACTGTCACGGGAGAGTGCATCAGCTACTTGTTAGAAGCTCCTGAAATGTGGGATTTCGAAATCCAAATCTTGGAGAGCTAGACTCCACCGAAGTAGTTTCTTGTTGTTGCCTTTGCTGTATGAAGCCACTTTAGCGCACAATGGTCAGTTGTAGTGAACCGCCGTCCCAAACGTATGGGCGTAGCTTTCCAGGGCGTAGCAACAATGGCATAGCATTCTTTTCACTGACTCCAGTGACTTCCCTCTCAGATAGTTTCTTGCTGAGAACACGACAGGATGGAAGTTCTGATCCGTCCTTTCCTGCATAGAACTGCTCCTATATCACGCTCGATCATCGGTGGTTACTAGGAATGGTTGTCAAATCTGGGCCCTTAGACAGGGTCAGATGTGAGCGTCGCCTTCAGTTGGGTAAAGGCTTCCTGACACTCATCAGTCCATTTAACTGTAGTTGGCTGGGGCTTTTTGGTCAGGTCGTCATGTGGTGCAGCGATTTGCTGTAGTTGGTACAAATCGCTGTAATACCTGGCCAAGCCTAAGAAGATTGGACTGTTTCTTTGACTTTGGACAGCACTTTTGGATAGCCTCCACCTTGGCCTTAGGGGTTTATGGTTCCTCGACCCACTGATGTCCCAGGTAAGTCACTCTTTTTGGGCCTATTTGACACTTTTGCCTTAACAGTTAGTCCTGCCTGCCTGATACGGTCAAAGACCTTTTCCAGTGTTCTAGGTGTGCGGGCCAGGAGTCAGAAAAAATGGCCACATCATCGAGGTAGGCAACTGCATATTTCTCCCAGTCCTGCTAGTGACCATCTACCAGTCTCTGAAAGGTGGCGGGTGCCATTGCGCAGCCCGAAGGAAGTACATTAAATTCATATACCCCTGCAGGGGTGACGATGCTGACCTTTCTTGGGCAGGTTCATCTGTGGTACTTGCCAGTACCCCTTGGTTAAGTCTATGAGAGATAAACTGGGCACGTCCCAACTTTCCAATAGCTCATCATGTGCGTGGCATTGGATAGTTGTCTGGACGAGTCACTGCATATTAGTTACGTAGTCCACACAAAAAGCGTATTTCCCCATCTGGTTTGGGTACCAGAATCTGAGGATGCCCATGCACTGGTAGATGGCGATATACCATCTGTAAGCATATTCTGGATTTCCGCTGTATAGCAGCCTGTGCGTGGGGGACACCCGGTAGGTGTTTCTAATTGGGTGAGCATTACCTGTGTCGAGGAGTGTATGCCGTTCAGTCAGTCCTGGAGTGGCTGGAGAACAATGGTGCGAAGTTGGTGCACAGCTCCTGGATTTGTTGCCGCTGCAGACGTTCCAGGGTGGTTGAGAGGTTTCACCTCTCCACGCCGCGTCTTTCTGCGTCATAGTAGACGCCATCAGCCTCTGCGTCCTCTGCTCCCTGGACTGTAAACTGACAAACCTGTAAGTTCTGGAAAAAAGGGCTTGAGAGAATTAACATGTAACACTTTGGGTTTTAGTGAGGAATCAGAAATGCTATGAGATAGTTAACAGCTCCAGGCGCTCTTGACTGTGAATGGCCCTCCCAGATGTTTCCATCTTATGACTGTTTGCGCCTTTAAGACCAAACCCGGTCTCCCTGTCTTGAAGGACGGTCTCTGTATGTTTATCTCGGCCTTTTTGCTCTCTGAGCTATCTGTAGTTGTTTCTCTAGCGGGGCTAGAGAATGCGGAGGGTGTTTTGTAAGTTGTTCACAAAATCCAGAATGTTAGTCCCTGGCGAGGTGTAAATCCCTCCCATTGGTGCTTCACCAACTGTAATGGCCCCTAACCTCATGGCCATACACAAGTTAAAGGGTGAGAACTCTAAACTGGATGCGGTACAGCCCTGTAAGCAAAGAGCAACGTGCAATACTAGTCCCAGTCATTGGAGTATCATCTTACGAATTACGGATCATGGCCCAAGTCCATTAAACCTTTCTACGAGGCCATTGGTTGATGGTGGTATGGGGTGGCAAACCAAGTGATTCACCCATGATTTTTCCACAGTCCTCCATGGTGCCTGCCAGGAATTAGACCTGAATCGCGTAAGGATTTCGAGGGGGCCAAACGACCCTGGTAAAATGTCGGTTAGGGCTGGCACACTGCTTAGCTCTGGTTTACCTAGAGCCACTGCTTCTGGCCATCGGTCGCAAAGTCACGAAGTCAGTACGTACTGCTTCCCCTGGTGTGCTTTCTCGGAAAGACCCAGAATATCCACAGCTACTTGCTGAAATGGGACCTCAATTATGGGATGGCTGGAGAGGGGCCTTGGCCAGATCTTGAGCTTTCCAACTCTTTCGCACAGCTCACAAGATCTGCGACAACGGGCAACTTCTGCCACTCCCACTCCCAGTAGGAAAGATTCCCCAACCTGTTTTGGTTCTGTCACCCACCTGACCACTGGGATGATCATGGGCATGCTCAGAGGATTCCCCTGTATTTAGTTTGGACCACCAAGACGCTTGTGCAGTTGCCCTTGTTCCTGCGTCCCACCAGAAAGAAATTTCCCTGTATAAAAGTCCTTGGTCCTATAACAAACCGGATCGTCAGAAGCTTTGAGATGGCGGTGGGTTTGGCTCCTGTGCCGTCGCCAAGCTGTCTGAAAGGTTAATCAATCTGCTTCCTGCTCAGTCGGAACTGTTCCCATTGAAGCTGGGGACTCCAGTTCTCTCTCGAGCTGGGACTTTGGCATTTGGTCCCCTCCTGGAAGTGATGAAATTGATGGGTTTTGAGCCGTCGCTGTGCACTGGTGGTAATTCAGGGCTCTGCCTGAGCCTCTTTGGTATGGTTGGTTGTTGCTCTGCCAGTGTCAGGCTCGTGTGGTCCCTTCTGGCCTTGGGGTTGAAGGTGTGGGTTGCGCTTGCTTGTGCTGGTTGCTGTTCCGTTCCGGGTCTGGACTGGAGTGTTGTTTGGCCTGGTTCAGCCGTTGACATGGATCGCGGGTCCCACTCACTCCAGTCTGGGTCCTGGTACACACAGACAGGTTCTCTGTGGACGGCTTGGAATAGGAATGGGTTCTGGAAAGCTTGTCTGGTTTGGCTAGCGTGTAAACCATTCCGTCTCTCTTGGGACTGCCTTTAACCTTGAATTGCCCAGTCTTCTCCCAGTAGCATGGGGAATGGGATAACTTCGTCATATGACTGCAAAAGTCACATTCCTGACCAGCCCTTTGTACTGGACAGGCAGTTTTCAGCTGTAGGCAAGTTCCACAGGGCTTGTGAATGAAGGGGTAAATTGGTCACTTTGGGCCCCTGGGTTGATGAGTTTGGGATCGACAAAGGATGTGGTGGATAGCACCCTCTTGGCTCCCGGTCTCTACACAGAGCCGTTAACTTCTTTCGCCCACCTCAGCTTTTCTCTTTGCTTCCAGGGGAATTTGAGAGGTATCTGGGCCTCGGGGTCCTTAGGTCCGCTGGGGGTGCATCTCTCTCCTTTTTTCCTTCTTTTTTCTCTCCGGTATCAGTTTTTCTATTCCTAATTCCATCTCCGGCCTGGCTCTCCTCTCGGAGGATGCACCCCCAGCGGACCTAAGACCCCCAGGCCCAGATACCTCCTCAATCCCCTTGGAGCAAGAGAAAGCTGGAGAGTGCGCGCGAAAGAAGGTTACGCGTGGAGAGACACGGAGCACAGTTGTGCAGCTAATCCACCAATTCCTTTTGTCGATCCCAAAACTCATCAAACCCAGGGGCCAAAGTGACCATTACCCTTCATTTCAAAGCTGTGGACTTGCCTTAACCCAACTGAACTGCCTGTCCGTACAAAGGCTGGTCAGGAATGTGGACTTTTGCAGTCTATGACAATTATTCCCATCCCATGCTACTGGAGAAGACTTGGCCAATCAAGTGTAAGCAGTCCCAGAGAGAAGGAAAGGTTACACGAGCCAAACCCAGACAGCTTCCAACCCATTCCTATTCCTCGAGCGTCCACCAGAAGAACCTGTCTGTTACCAGAGACCCAGACTGAGGTATGGACCCGATCCCATGCACGGTCTGAACCAGCCACAACACCTCCAGTCCCAGACCCGGAACTGGAACGCACCACGACAGCGCAAGCGCAACCACAACTTTCAACCCCAATGCCCAGAAAGGGACCAAACGAAGCCTGATACTGTCAGAGAGCAACAACCAACCATACCAAAGAGGCTTCAGGGCAGCAGCTGAAATACCACCAGGTGCACAGCGACGGACTCAAAAAAAACCCCAAAGCAATTCATCACTTCCAGGATGGGACCAAAGCCCAGAGTCCCCAGCCTGAGGAAGAACTGGAGTCCCAGCTTCAAGGGAACAGTTCCGGCTGAAGCAGGAAGCAGTGATAACCTTCAGGACAGCTTGGGCGCGGCACGGAGCCAACCCACCGGGGCCTCTCAGCCTTCTGACCGATCCCGGTTTGTTATTAGGACAAGGACTTATACAGGAAAATTCTTCTGAGGTGGACGCCCAGGACCAAGGGCACTGCACAAGCCGTTGGTGGTTTCCAAACTAAATACAGGGGAAGCTCTTGAGCTTAGCCCATGTCATCCCAGTGGTCCTGTGGGGGTGAACAGAACCAGGACAGGTTGCGGAAGTCTTTCTACTGGGAGGATGGCAAGGAAAGTTGCCCGGTATGTTCCAGTCTTGTGGCTGTGCCAAAGAGTTGGAAGCTCAAGATCTGCCAAGGCCCCTCTTCCAGCCACCTCCCCATAATTGAGGTCCCATTTCAGCAAGTAGCTGTGGATATTCTGCGTCCTTTTTCCGAGAAAGAACACCCAGGGGAAGCAGTACGTACTGGACTTTCGTGACTTTGCGACCCGATGGCCAGAAGCAGTGCTCTAGGTAACACCATGAGCTAAAGCAGTGCCAGGCCCTAACCGACATTTTCACCAGCGGGTCGGTGATGGCCACTCCGAAACTCCTACCATTCAGAATCTAATTTCTGGCAGGCACCATGGAGACCTGTGGAAAATCATGGGGTGAATCACTCTGGTTGCCACCCCATACCACCATCAAAACCAATGGCCTCGTAGAAAAGGTTTATGGAACCTTGGGGGGCCATGATCCGTAAATTCGTAATGAATACTCCAATGACTGGGACCTAGTATTGCAGCAGTTGCTCTTTGCTTACAGGGCTGTACCGCATCCCAGTTGTAGAGTTCTCCACCCTTTGAACTGTGTATGGCCAGAGGTTAAGGGCCATTACAGTTGGTGAAGCACCAATGGAGGGATTTACACCTTTCGCCAGACTAACATCTGGATTTGTGAACAACTTACAAACACCCTCCGCATTCTCTAGGCCCTCGCAGAGAAAACCTACCAGGATACTCAGGAGAGCAACAGGCCTGGTACGATAAACATACCAGGGACCGTTCCTTCAAGACAGGCAGAACCGAGTTATGGTCTTAAAGGCGCAACAGGTCATAACGATGGAAACATCCTGGGAGGGGCCATTCACAGTCCCAAGAAGCGCCTGGGAGCTGTAACATCTCATAGCATTTTCCTGCTTCCTCACTAAAACCCAAAGTGACACATGTTAATCTCTCTCAAGCCCTTTTATTCCAGAGACTTACAGGTTTGTCAGTTTACAGGTCCCAGGGAGCAGAGGACGCAGAGTGGCCTGATGGGCGTCTCACTATGCGAGCAGAAAGGACGGCGGGTGGAAGAGGGAACCTCTCAACACCCTGGCAACGTCTGCAAGCGGCAAACAAAGATCCAGGAGCTGTTGGCAACCCCCCCCCAAAAAAAAAACCTTCGCACCATTGTCTCAAGCCACTCCCAGACTGACTGAACGGCTACCACTCCATCGACACAGGTAATGCTCACCCATTAGAACACCACCTACCCGGGTGTCCCCTCACGCACAGGCTTGCTATAAGCGGGAAATCCAGAAATGCTCAGATGGGGTATAATCGCCCTCATCTGTACCAGTTGCATGGGCATCTCCAGTAGTTCTGGTACCCCAAACAGATGGGAAAATACGTTTTGTTGTGGACTACCGTAGCTAAATGCAGTGACTCGTCCAGACAACTATCCAATTGCCCACGGCACCCGATGAGCTATTGGAAAAGTTGGGACGTGCCAGTTTACTCTTACGCATAGACTTAACCAAGGGGTACTGGCAAGTACCACTAGATGAACCTGCCAGGAAAGGTCAGGCATTCGTCACCCTGCAGGGGATATGAATTTAATTGTACTTCCTTTCGGGCTGCGCAATGCACCCGCCACCTTTCAGAGACTGCTAGATGGTCTACTAGCAGGACTGGGAATATGCAGTTGCCTACCTCGATGATGTGGCCATTTTTCTGACTCCTGGCCCGCACACCTAGAACACCTGAAAAGGTCTTTGACCGTATCAGGGCAGGCAGGACTAACTGTTAAGGCCAAAAAGTGTCCAAATAGCCAAAACAGAGTGACTTACCCTGGGACATCAGGTGGGTGAGGAAACCAATTAAACCCCCTACAGGCCAGGTGGAGCTATCCAAGTGGCTGTTCCCAAAGTCAAAGAAACAGGTTCCAGATCTTTCTTAGGCTTGGCCGTATTACAGCGATTGTAACCACACTACAGCCAAATCGCTGCACCACTTGACCACCTGACCAAAAAGCCCATCCAACTACAGTACTGGAACTGATGGTTCAGAAAGCCTTTACCCAACTGAGGCGACGCTCACATCTGACCCTTGCTAAAGGCCCCAGACTTGACAAACCATCCTATAACCACCATGCATCTGAGCGTGGTATAGAGCTATTCTTATGCAGAAGGACCGGATCAGAACTTCATCCTGGTTCGTGTTCCTCAGCAAGAAATATCTGAGAGGGAAAGTCATGGTCAGTCAGTGAAAGGATGCTATGCCCATTGTGTACGCCCTGGAAAAGCTACGCCCATACGTTTGGGGACGGCGGTTCCAGCCTACAAACTGACCATGCTGCGCTAAAGTGGCTTCATACAGCAAAGGCAACAACAAGAAACTACTTCGGTGGAGTCTAGTCTCAAATTTTGATCGAAATCCGACACATTTTCATGGAGCTTCTAACCAAAGTAGCTGATGCACTCTCCGTGACAGTTTCCCAGATACACTGGTTTAAAACCTTTCCTGACAATGTTGAAGTCTTTTACTTTTGCATGCTTTATTTCTATGTGCATGTGTTGTTTCCTCTGTTTAGTTTAAAGTTATTAGGTAGAAATCACCTCCAGTGAAAGTTTCTACTGTCGTGATTTGTTGGGGGGTACGTGTCATAAATGGATAGGTAGGTAAGGGTAGTTTCTTTTACCTGAAAAGGTAACGAACACCTGACCAACGGGCCAATCAGGCAGGATTGTTTAAAGTCGGGCGGGATTTGTATACTCGGTCTTTTGTTGTTTTTCTTAGCTATGAGGAAACAATCTTCTTCTAATTTCTCTCCTAATACTTTCTTCTAAACATCTGTAAAGTACCCCAGGAACCGCAAAGTAATTCAGCTATGATGGTCTGGGGGTATTTAACCTGTATGTTAATTTGTTTGTGCTGGTTTAATGGGCTATCTTTTAAATCAGACTGTTTCTTTATACTTTTCTTATTAAGCAAGAGCCTGTATTGAGTTTCTTAATTGGCCAGATGATTGTTTTATATTTTTCTTTCTTTTTTCTATAAAGTTTTCCTGTTAAGACCTTGTGGAAAGTTCTTTTCCTAGGGAGCAAGGGAAAAGCCAGGCTGTGGGCTAATTTCCTATTTGGGTCCAGCGGAAAGAGCGACTACGGGGAAAGAGACGACGATTCTCTCTGTCTCTGGTGGTTACAGTTTTTCCCCTCGTTCCTGGAGCAAGGGGCGGGTGGCAGAGCCCAGCTCGTGGCTATTTTGGCATCTCATTGTCCCTGAGGGAAGCAGACAAAAGGCTGGTTTTTGGGTCACACAGGTTAGCCCTCGAGGAAGCCTGACCTAAGGAGGGAAGGGTTATTTTTCCCTGCTTTTAGCATCCAAGGGATTGGGAATTCTGGGTGTGCCCACCCAAGGATGGTTGGGGACACCAGAGGGAGGAAAGGGGGATCAGGGGCCCCATAGATTAGTTCCTGATCTGTGGCAGCGAAATTATCCAAGTGGTAGAGTGAGCTTGGGGGAGTTTCAGGTAAGCCCCCAAACTTTGGACGCAAAAGTCCAGGTTTGGGACAGGACCAGACTGGTGGACACTAAAGTCCAGGTCTGGGACTGGACGGCTAGATTACCACAGACTCACATCTCCTTGCCACCAGTAATTGTAATAACTTCATGCTGAATAGTCACTGGGCCAAAATTTGTTCAATTACACTATGGGAAATTGGGAGCAACTCCAGTGAAGTCAGAAACTCCATATTTAAACCACTGTTACCCAAAAGAGAATTTGGTCACTATCTGAATTAATTCCACATGAAAAATAAGGGCCAGATTCCTTTCTCAGTTACAATGGAGTAAATGAGGATTAATTCTTTTGAAGTTAATTGGGGTGGATTTTCATCTCTTTTATACTGGTATAATTCTTTTGACTTTAATAAAGTTACTCCTAATTTATATCAGTGTAACTGAGATCAGAATCTAGCCCTCACTGTATTGTTTAAGTTATGTTGCATGGGTTCCTTGCCAGGATGGAAACTAGTTGCAAACTATAACACTCTTTCTTAGTACTGAAGGTGGTCCCTGCTGAAATTATCTGAAATTACATGGAGAGAAAATATAAATCCATCTATATGCCCAATGATCTCTAGTCTGTGAATAAATAGTAGTCTCTTATCCCCATACCCTAATTTAAAGAAGATACTTGGAATGTGGCCAGTAAAGTTTTTAATCTAAAGGCAAAATAAATAAATAAAAGCTTTAGAAACTTCAAAATGATAACATGTGAAGATGTTGCTTAAGTCTTTCTTCTTTTACAAGCTTTCTTGCTAATTGATTTTCCTTGTCTCTGCAGCTTCTGTTTTTCTCAGCTTTACATATTATGTTTCTCAAGCATATGATGAATGGGATGCTGTGTAGCTGAAAGATCACAAGGCTCAAATGGCTCACTCTGCATTCTTGTAGTGAAGTGGCTGGCTGAGAGATGCAGCTGAACTTAAACTAGGGGAAAAGTTGCCTCCCCCTCTTAGGAAAACTTTGTTAAATGCAAAGTGAAGGAGGCTTCACCTTGCAAGCTTTGCTGAGAACAGATCACTGCCACACACACACACACACACACACTCCTCCACCCCTGCCTCACTGGAAATATTAAGTTTGTCAGGCTGATTTTTTTCCCCTGTTAGCAATGAAAGTTGACCATAAGTCACAACACGCCACAAGAAATTGAGCTGTGACCACATTAAGCATGAATGGCAAGGCAAGGTTATAACATGTAACACTATGCTGCCTAGCCTGCTGTAGTGGTTGAGAGGTGGGGAAAAATAACTTTTAGTGCAGGCTAAGCTCAAACCTGCCTGAGCCGTTTACTCTTGCAAAAGGCATTTAGCAAGACTGTATTATTTTGAAAACATACCATTTTTCAGCTTCAGGTTTTGTAACTGGGCAATACAGAGTCAAACTCGAGTACTCCTTAATTTTACCTTCAGCTGCTCCGGTGGCGTACTTGAACATATTCTAGGAACAGTGGCTTCTAAAGCTTTTCAAAAGCCTCCTGCATGAAGTGCTTCCTGTAAATAGGTTGTTTGAATAAGATGGTGTGTTATTTAAGTCACACATCTGAAGTGCAGCGCTATCATCCTTTCAGTGTCTGCAGTAGCATGGTGGGCTTACGGATCTTTATTGTGATCTTTATTGTACAGTAACTCTCTTCAGTATGAGGTTAAACATTCTCCTTATGGGAAGAAAAATCTAGAGGCAGATGAATTCTTTAACCTACTCTAGGAGCCTACCTCTACAGACTTTCACCTTATGAGAGCTAGCTGTCCCTTGGTTGAATGATTTTCAGCAGCTGTGTTAGAGTCAGATGTAAACACAAAGCACTGTTTGATTTTTCAGGCTGACAATTGACAACTTTAGCCAGACAAAGTGGGTGAGGTAATATTTGGTATAGCATATAGTCTAGTTTACTGGGACTAACATGGCCACAACAACCCTGAAAACAATTGATAACTTTCTAATTTACTTGTGGATTGGTTTTGTTTTTATTTACTATTTTTTGCCCTCATTTACTCCTTAGATTTAGTGGCACAATTGGATGGAGCCAATTTACTGTAGTTGGAAGGGAATTTGGCCCAATGTTTTTTGGCAGGGGAGAGGAGTGACTGGCCTCAAACAAGACACACTCCATCAATCAGTTGCCAAGAGTTCTTCAAACTGTGTTGTGAACTTTTCTTTGTGGAGTATACAGAGACTGCACAGCCTCCTACCCCCCCCCCCTTAAATTAGAGAGGGAAACCGGCAGAATTACTAGAAACAGAGGCTATGAAAGCATTGTATTGTCCCAACCTTTGAAAACTGTGGGTGGATTTTAGTGATGTGATACATCCTTTCACTTACACTAATGTAAAACTTACTATAGTGACTTTTGTGTGGAGTTGCTCTTGATTTATCCTACTATAAGTCAGCAGAGATTCAGGCCCTATACAAGAAATATCTGTTCCCTGATTCACTGAGTTAGGACTTATTCCAAAGTTCACTGAATTCAATAGAAAGACTCCCATATTTGACATCAATGACTTTGGATCAAATCCGAGTGGCTAGCTTATTATAAGAGGAATTATAGACAAGCAGTATGACAACAGAGACTATATTAATTAAAAAAAAACTGAAAAGGGGTGAGTTGAAAAAAAGAGGGGCTAGACACTCAGCTGCTGTAATTGGTGTAGCTCCATTGACATGAATGGAGTGTTGATGATTTATACCACCAGAGGACATGGCCTCTAATAGGTTTACAATATGTCCTGGCATTAAAACACCCACACCTCCTGATCTATTGCACTGAAAGTGCCACCTCCTCCAGGCTAGAGGTTGGAATTATACCATCTCCCTTGAATTTGGATCTGTAAATCTAAAGCTGCTACACTGTTGTGATGGATATAAAGCCCTGGTTTATCAATGATTCACACTCACATAATTAACGCCAGTGGTTTAACCAGATGTAGTTCATATGCAAACCATATGAAACTGATGTTACATTCAAATACTGCTGCCTTTTTAGGTTTGTAGGTACAGGTACCTTATTTTACAGGTACCTTATTTTACAGGTATTTTTAAGATTCAATAATTAAAAGGTTTTATATATTGATTTCAGTTATATTAAAAATGTGTCAATAGGATCAAAAGTGCTGTCAGGCACTGTCTACTATGAAACAGCTGTGAAAACAAACCCCAAGACAAAAAAAAATCTCATTGAATAACAGTTTCAGAAAATGATCATCCGTTAAATTATCCCAAGTAATTATATAATTTAAATTTACAGGTTCAATTTATTTAAATGCCTTAAGATTATTAAATGTAATTATTGAATTTAACTAATTGGTTTTCTAGTTAAACCTCAGTAAATATTGAGGAGTTTTCAGAAATTCAAGAGTTTAGCAGCTGAGTTCAGATAAGACCTGAAGAAATCTGGATAGTAGTTTGAAAATATCCTCTTCTTTGCACATCTCCCTCCTTCCGAGTCTTTCTTATGCCCTGTCCTACTCTGTCCTACTTCCTCCAAACCACCGTCTCTTTCCCTGTTGACCTCCATCTCTCCCTGTGCCTGATTCCTTTCATTAGGACCTAGTGGCTCCAATGCACTAGGAGTTTAGGGTCAGCAAGGAAAGCAGGATGAGTCCACTTATGTGATATACATACGGCCCTAGAATACACTGCAAAGTTCTGAACCAGGAATATGAGGGAAAAGCTAGATTTTCAGACAATATCTGGCTTTAGAGGAATGTCCAGACTTCAAGATTCACAGATATACCCCCCTTCCCATAGGCTTTAATCAATGCGAAGGAGGGCAATTGTGACCTTAGGCTAGATACAGAGATACCTAAACTATCTGAACTTGATATGCAGAGGTTCAGTTTTGATTTGGTATTTGGGATGGGAACCCTCCCAAAAAAACAGTATTATTGAGACTAATTGAATAATTAATAAGACTAATTGAAATCTATGTCTTAAGGTTTAACAACTAAGGCATTGATGAATGTTGTTAAAGTGTGTCACGCTGTCTGGAGTGGCTCACAACTGTGAGTGTCTAGCTCTGGGCAGACTGTCAGAAAACAGGGCAGAGACCCCGAGCTGGTGGTGTGTTCTATAATTAGATTTCACCAAGCCAGTAACAAATGTGAACTCCTGGATCACTATCACAGTCTTACTATGGAGTCACTGACAGTCTTAGACTGTCCTTGCCTCCCAGACAAACTGAACTTATTGATAAAAGGTCACTTAAACCCAAAACCCACACCACATCAGGTTTATCCCGGTCACTTACCCCAGATCAATTGATATGCTAGGTCTTACTCCAAAGACAATGCTGGGGTCTTTGTCCCACCTCTTTTGTACCCCATGGGAGGGGTAAGGAGTGAGGTTTTGCTACGGTCAGTGGCAGACATTTCTCTGGCCTTTCAATGTTTTACCTTCCCCCCATAACCCCTTGCCCCTCCCACCTGGTTGCCTGACCTTGCCTTGAGATGGTAGTTGAGACCATCTTAAAGTGTTTTGTTCATTTAAAAAACTATTTGGCAGCTGTATTCATCCTTCCACCCTTGTCAGCCATGCTCATCTCCCCACTTCCAATCTGTTTTCATTCTTAGGCCCTGATCCTGGGTAACACTTTGGCCACTTTATGTCATTCCGCCAGCATAAAACAGCTCTAAGCCTGGCAAATCTTCTCTGCACAGCACTGTGAGGTGAAGTTATCTTCCTTATGTAGCAGCTAGAGAGAGCTGTATTAGTCCTGGGTCCTGAAGACACTTACACACATATTAAACTTTAAATTCAATGGAGCTGCTCATGTACTTAAAGTTAAGTATATGCATAAGTATTGGAGGCATCAAAGCCAAACTCAGCCACTGGAGTCTGACTCTTCCACTTTGCGCTAGAAAAACAGAGACCAATGGATGGTACTATTTGTTCTCCCTGGCTGTCCTCATTAATTGATCAGTCCAATGAAAAGAACAAGAAACAGGTCCTAATTGACACTATATTGTTTTCTTCTTTGCTTGAAATAACTGGGTAATGCAACAGCTATAAATTAAACAAATTAAAAACATTTTTAAAAGACAATTTCCACTACTTCTTTCTTCATCTCTGCTTTGCGGGATTATTGAATTTCGTGTAATCTCGAATGCTGCATAGATTTCATATGCCATCTTGGAATTTGGGATGAAATCCTGGCCCCATTTAGGTCAATGGAAATATTGCCATTGACTTCAATGTTCACCTTCAGTCTCCAGATTTTTGCTGCCATATGCATGGACTAGATTTAATTCAATAATAGGAATTGTCTCAGTAGCATACTATCTTCTCGCCAGCATTAGGAAGTTTTATTAAAGATATTTTGGCCCTGATTCCCCATTGCTCTGCATCATCTGCAGTCATTTACCCTGTGCAAAATTAGTATAAAATACTAGCAAATCAGAATGGAAGCATTTTACATCCACTTTGCACAAGTATAAATTATTATGCAAGGTACAAATGAGTGGACAATCAGGTCCTGTGCGTCAATAATGCATCTGGAAATCTCTGTTAGTAGTATATCCCCAACCGGCTTTCTGCAGCCCTTTAGAACTGCAGCGTCATAGCAAAGGCTATTCTAATGCAAAGAGACTGCAAAATAAGGCACATATAGGGTGACGAGATGTCCTGATAAAGTCAGGCAGAGACTTGGGGGAAGGGGGTGGAATGGGAGCGGAGCAAGGGCGGATGCTTGGGCAGGAAGAGGTGGAGGGTGGGCGAGCACCCACCCGGCAGAGGGGAAGTCAGTACTGTAGGAGTGAGTGGTGGGTGGGGGGCTGAAGAGGTGAGCGAGCGGCAGGCTGGCAGGGTTAGGAGGCAAGCAGTGAGTGGGGGACTGAGAAGGACGCAGCAAGCCAGCAGGGGGCTGAGGGATGAGAGAGGGCGCGGTGGGGGGGGCAAGCAGGGAGGGGGTGGGACCTGGGACAGACTGAGGCAGAGCCTGGGAGGAGCGGGGGTGCATTGGGGGGGGGGCTGATGGCACCTCAATGTGTTCCGATATTTTAGTGTTGTGATCTGGCACCCTAGGCACATAAAAGGCTAAGAAGGGAGTGAATTCCTAATTTACCTTGTTCGTAGTTTTCTATCTGCTGGATTCTTCAACTCAGAATAACAAATCCTTTAAAATTCCTAGGAGGTTTTTTTTTAACATCGAAGTTCAGCATTTTGCCGGATTTCTACATTTCACCCTTTATTTTGTTTGCATGCAGGAAAACATGAAAGATAGGAACAATTTAAAAATGAAAATAATTCCCTTTCCAGAGTTCTTTATTTCTTCATTCAGTATAATATACTGTATATTACCAGTATATTACCATATATACTTTGAATGGAGTTGATTGGGGTAACAATTTCACCTATAAACAAAAATCTCTACTCTATCAATTGTAATATTCCCTTTAAAATTATTCCCATTATGTCCAGAATGGCCTTCTGGTTCCGGAATCCATTACAGAGGCATCACTATTTTAACTCTCATGGTCACATGGTTGCCTTAGCCACTATGAAAGCTCCAGCAGTTGCAGCACCTTAAGACTCATGGAAGTGAAAGCCATCCTGAAGCTCCATATTTTCTGTGACTGATTATTTTCCGATAGAGCCAGTGTAACTCTATTGGAGGCTCTGTTGAAGCCTACCCTGTCTGGCAGAGTATTATGGAATATTTATTCTTCCTACTCCATATTTTACTGAAATCAATGGAGCAGGCACTCTATTCATTATATTATTATTATTTAACATTTATACTATCGTAGCTCCAAGAGGCCTCCATTAGGTTGAGGCTTTATTGTGTTGGCCACTGTGCAAATTTATATGCCCATATTGGTAACCCCTTATCTCAGACTGGCAAGTTGTAACTCTGCCAGGTCAATAAGACAACTTGGGTGAGTAACTGCTCACCAATGGGAGCAAAGGGCTCAAAGGGCCCACAGTAAATGACAGCTTCTGCTCCGAAGACCTTATGTTGAATTATTCTATGTAAAGAAAATAAGCTTATATAAAACTGAGATTATTAATGTAGTAACCATGAAATCTGAAAGGTAATTTTTTCTAGTATTGCAACCAAGGTCTTAAAATTGGATTATAACTTTGATTTCATGATAATCTGTTAATATTCTTGCTTGTTACACTGGACATTACTAATATATCCTTCACTTGTCTATGGCACTATATAAGAACACTGCAGCCATATTTTCAGTATTAGCATTTAAATTGTTCCAGTTAGATTTTGAAGTTCATATGTCATTGAAGTGAATGGGATGAGAGAGGATAGAAGGTGTACGCTTGAGTGATGTGAAGGGAGTATGAGAGAGGTGTAGTCATAGTCACAATACAACCTCTCTTGGTTGAATGTAGGCTGTTTTCTATAAGACTGTGTTAAAAAAACAGCAGCTCATGAGTTTGTATTGTATTGACTGTATCTTGGGAAATGCCTGAAATGTTGTTTTCAAATGAAAATGTAGACTTTACAGAATACTGCAGAATGCAACAAACTTACGGAGAGATCCTACAGACTCAAAGTGTCTGCAATTTGTCAATGGTTACATTTCCCCATTCCTGATGTTATAGCAGTGGTTCATAGAGAGATGTGTGCTCTGTGTTTCAGTTAGTTATTTCTGTTTCCATTGTGCAAACTGGCCCAGCAGCAATCGGAGATGAGCAACTCTTGTACTTGTCAGGCTGGTGAAGAGAACATGCATTGATATGTCACAAAGAGTTTTGATAGGCTTAGCTAAAAATCTTAAGCTTTGATCATGAGAAGAAAACCATGTGGGCAGACTCCTGCGTCCATGCAGATCCATGCAGGTAAAAGGATCCATTCAGACAGTTATCGTTGCAGGATCAGGGCACTGGTTACTTACTAAATAATGCTCAAAGAAATGTTGTCAGTCTCTAATTACTTGGTGATGAAACAACCGATGTTTTTCTCAAATATACTCCAAAATGAATGTTAGTTATCTGACCAGTTTCAAAGATCAACTCCATTTGAATGAAAAAGACAAAGCATGGCAAAGTATTTTACAGTGGGGAAAGAGATCATTTTCACAGCCTCACCTCACTCAGAAAAGGTAAATGAATTTTCCTTAAATTTTCATCAATCAATAAATCACTTTTCTACAAAAGCCAAACATGGGAAACTTCAACCCAAGAGGAAATCTGTTTTGGAAAGTAAGTGAGTGAGTGAAGAGAGGGGTTATTGCTTTAAGCTGTTTTACAACCATGCCAAGTGAATACTATGACATCAAACACATCGCTGTGTTATTCTCCTTTCTACCGCTGTTCTCATTCTCTTATGCAATATTACTGGTATAAACTGTGTGCTGGGTACTGCTGTGACTACTATGGCATGTGCTCTTCAGGGCTCCCTGAAACATTTTGTGTCTTGACTGAGACGCATCCAAAATACATCTTGGTCATGCTACTATGATGGAGTCACTCCACAGACACCCCAAGGTTGACTGTGCCATTGATAGCCACAATAGAAGCCTAGCTTCTGAATGACAGGAACAGGCACTCTGCTTCAATAAGGAATTCTTTATAGTTCTAATAACGAATTGCAATCTTAATTTGATGTTATGAAAAGCAGCTCTTCTGGTGAAGCAGTGACTATAAAGAGTTACTTGACATTATTCTAGTAACTAAACTTGAATGGATATGTGTTTTGACATTTAGGGAACTGGGACACTGATGGAAACTGAGGGAGCCAATGTCAGAAAGACACTAGCTGCAGGAGGATACCCAGCAAATTAATAAGCTGATTTTAAGAACCGTGTTCCCAAAGGCAAAGGATGTAAACAGAAGACTGAAAAATAGAAAGAGTAGGCAAAGGGGAAAAAAATCTTTCCAGTTCTTTCTTTAAAAAAGAGGTTCACCTTCTTTAAAGAAGTCAACAAGAGGAAGTCTCTAGGTAGAGCAGATGCAGCCTGGAAAAGAATTTCCTTTTAAAGTGAAATGTGAGCATTCTCCTTGTCTTCCTTTCCTGTTATGTCCTGCAAGAATAACTGTGTTAATAACATTGAATAGTTAAGTTATTAGTCAGTCTCCATATAGGATAATTGATTTTGCTATATTCTTAATCTCCACAGCCAGTTGCACTGTTGTCTGGTTAGAATACACAACACAAGTGCCTGTATGTCCACTGAGTGGTATTTGAAGAAACAAAAACACAAAATACAGATTTTTACTGCAAGAGCAAACACTTTTCCTGTATTTACCTCAAGCATTTTTCTAAGCATGTTCTGCTTACATATTTATTTATACACAACTGTCCAAATAAAAGGCCTATAGTGGGAATTCAACCATAATTACACTTTTATGTGTCACATGGTTTGGCCATTTTGAACTGTGTCAAATAACGTTATGTTTGTCCTTAATACTTGATAGGTAAATGGCTGATGATCGTGGTGTGGCTTAAAGCTTTCTTCAATAATATAACTTTCTTAAATAATTCAGTGCCAGAGCTTCACCATTACTGAGGTTTATTAGCTTTTTCTTCACCAAGTAAGTTTTAACATTTACAAGTTTTGCTACATGTCATGACTACTTTTGTACTGGATGAAATAGCAAGATGCCTGTAATGCTAGTCATGGAAGTCTCCACCTCAACTATGGTGGAGCAAAAACAAAACAAAAAAACCCCAATCCTCACACAAAACCAAAAAAAGCTTTTGTGGAAAATAGAATATTGGAAATTAACTGGAAAGCTTTATTTTATTAATATGCCTTGGCTCTGGGATTTTGGGGGGGGGGAGGAGGTTAGGTTTTTTTGGTTCTCTGTTGGAACATTTCCATTGATAGCGTTGCTAAGTGTATTCTATTTACAAATGTAAATCCTTGGTTTTGATCAGCAAAAATGCATCAGCACACTTGAACAGTGTCAATGATGACATAATTACACTTGCAATTTCCTCTCTGTAATGATTTTTAAATGTCAGCAGTCATTTTTTGTCTAATTGTAGCCTGCATGTCAGCACTTCCTCTTAAAACAGCATGTTCCTCTCTGCTGGAATTTCACACCTCTCCACTCACTTACTCACTTCACCAGTGAAGATAATGAGGATGATATAGGGCTTCAGGATATTTTCTCTTCTGCTCTGTTTTACCATCTAACATCAAACAGACATAATGAGATTTTTTTTTTTAAATACAGAGTTTTAGCATTTAGCCACTAAATAATTATTTGATTTACTGAAGCCAAAAAATAGTGTTCTTTTTCTGGCCCCCTACCTGTGCTTGATTAATAATCCATTTAAAATCATCCTCTGATGGTTAGAATATTCTCATGAATCTGTACTGTAAACTAATTCACCAACAGAGGAGACTTTTCCTAGGATACCTGCTGAACTTTGCTTGATCTGTTTAACACTGGCTGACAGCAGGTTACCTTTGTTTTGAAAAGGTTTTTTGGGGGTGGGTGGGGTGAGGTGTTTTGTTTTGTTTTTCTTTTGTTAACATTGTGGCCCTATGGTCTGGCTCTCTAGCTGGTACCAGGCCTCCATAACATAATAGAATAACTGAGTGTCGCTGGAATTAGACTCTGTGCCCTTTCCACTTTCCATAGCCGAGTCTCCCTACTGACAACACCTTCAAGTGTATATCACTTGTGCAGTGAACTGGAAGCGCTGAATCTAGGTTAGCAACAAATGATTTCCACTCATCTGCCCACACACTGGAATTGGAAACAGGAGGCCAAAGAAGCGTACTGCAAACCAATTTGCTTACAACTCATCTTCAAGTTTCTGATGATGCTTAAGACCAGGCCTTTAGGAGGCAAAGCAGATATCTTACTGGCCC
The DNA here is from genome assembly GCF_003597395.2 of Chelonoidis abingdonii. NCBI lineage: Eukaryota > Metazoa > Chordata > Testudines > Testudinidae > Chelonoidis > Chelonoidis abingdonii. The sequence goes on from NC_133776.1 coordinate 36,698,413, forward strand.
TTGTAGTATTAAAAGAAGTGAAGAGTCATGACCCACCCGCCCACACACACAGAGTGAAATCAAAATTATACAACAATGCAAGTTATCTGATAAAGGGGAAGGACACTATTGTGTCGTCTCAACTGAGTTTATGTGTACACATTCATGTATCATTGATATTTGTATATTGGAGTGAGTCCCAGAGAGATGGATTAGAAGGCAAATTGTAGGTGTGGGATCAAAAGTACATGATAAATGCAACTTATAATATGGCTTTACAATTGATCACATGACTATCTATCATCGCCACATATGTGACATTTGTCCCAATCTGCTCACTCACACACCTGGTTCTTTTAAATTCTTCATGTCCTGGACTGGATTTCTTGCCCTGTAGGGTGAATTTCATTTGACTAACATGAGTTCTTGTAAATGGCATTCCTTTCCCATGAGACAGGACGCATTTTAGAGGGCCAGGACTGTTCTTAAAAAAAATCACATCACATACAGTATCTAAACCTGTGCATGAGTAGAGAGAATTCAGTATACAAGCTAAAAAGATTCATGTCTGTATCATCCCTCTCTGGAGAGCTCTGAGGCACAATTCAGGCCTTCACCCTGCATAAGAGTAGGCAACATCACAGCGTACAGAGTACTCAGGTCTGGTGAATGCTACCTGCAGAAAAGGAAAAACAAAGAAATAAGACTGTCTGGAGACTTTCAAGAGTCAGTGATTGCTGCTGAGGACTGCCAGATAGAGCAGGATGGATGCGCCTGACCTGCTTGTCAAACTACTAAAGAAAAAAGACAAGAGAGAGTCAAGAACAGGGAATCCTAAAAGCAGAAGGAACCAGGGAACAAAGGAAGACAGAACTGGAGCTTTCCCCTGCCCCTATCTTTTATATCTGAGGGAAAGGGCAAAGACCTTAAAACTTTTACCAAGTATGGTAAATGTGCTTTTGGTGAACTCAGATATGCTGAAACTCTGCTTAGGCTGAAGTGGAATTTACAGTCCTAAATTACATCAGTACAATTCAAGGAACTTTCATTCTGCTCACAGTAAAGTTTCCTTGACCTATAACCCAGCCCCACTCTCAGGTGCTGCACTCCAGAAAGATTAATACATCTTCCTACTCCTATTACTCAGCTAGAGCAATATGGGAAGAGGAAAAGAAGTAAAGAATCCTTTCTGGAATCTGCATCAGTTCCAGGTGGTAAAGAGAAGGCCTGCACAGAGGTGAAGATGTTGTTTTGTGGCTGGTAGGGTGAAGAGGATGCTTTGGGGCGCTGGAACAGTGTGCTCCATCTGTTCCCAGAGGGGAATAAAGTGGAGTTTTGTACATCCTGACTTGACCCAGAACAAATATCCATGGCAGTGTAAATCCTGTGATAAGGCCTTTCATTACATGATCACATTTTCTCCCCCTCACTACCTTTTTTTGGAGGGGGAAGAGGGAAGAAGGAAGGAGGCTGCTGAGTTTACTATTGGTTGCATTACTGTGATTTCAGTTTTAATATATGGCAAAGGCAGCTAGAGCTCTGGAAAAGTAACTTTTCATAAAATCAGTAGATTAGGGTTGGAAGAGACTGCAGGAGGTCATCTAGTCCAACCTCCTGCTCAAAGCAGGACCAACCCCAAATAAATCATCCCAACCAGGGCTTTGTCAAGCCAGGGCCTTAAAAACCTCTAAGGATGGAGATTCAACCACCTCCCTAGGTAACCCATTCCAGTGCTTCACCTCCCTCCTAGTGAAAAAGTTTTTCCTAATATCCAACCTAGACCTCCTGCACTGCAACTTGAAACCATTGTCATATGCCATCACTTTGAACAGCCTAGCTCCATCCTCTTTGGAACCCCCCTTCAGGTAGTTGAAGGCTGCTGTCAAATCCCCCCTCACTCTTCTCTTCTCTTTTTTAGACTAAATAAGCTCAGTTCCCTCAGACTCTCCTCAGAAGTCATGTGTCCCAGCCCCCTAATCATTTTTGTTGCCCTCTGCTGGACTCTTTCCAATTTTTCCACATCCTTTCTGTAGTGGAGGCCCAAAACTGGACACACTACTCCAGATGTGGTCTCACTAGAGCCGAATAGAGGGGAATAATCACTTGCCTGGATCTGCTGGCAATGCTCCTACTAATGCAGCCCAATATGCCGTTAGCCTTCTTGGCAACAAGGGCACACTGTTGACACATATCCTTTTAATGTATTAATATACATATGTATTATATACATTTACATTTTGAACATAGTATATAAACACGTTGCACTCATCTTTTCTCTCAGAAAGTGGGGAAGAATTTCAACGGGGAAGGCAGAATTTGAGTTCCTCAGTTACCTTACTTACGCAGTTATTTTTATATTGTTTTTGCTGCAGAGAGGATTTATGTGGATGTTATCCCAAGGGTACTTAGAGCATATGAACAGGCACTCTCTTTAGCATTTCTGCAAAGCCAAACAAATAAATAACACTGGACGATGTGTTTGGCACATACAGTATTTCACAAAAGTGAGTTCAGCATGTGGAAGCATAGCAATGTTTTCTTTGCCAACTATAGTGGGTTACTGTTGTATATAAATAGACTGCAATGGATTATGCCACTAGGCTGTTTGTTTTTTCATGTTAAAAGGCATATCCATATGATCTATTCATCACATTTGAGGCCATTGAATTCAGTTGGAGTTGTAGGTGCCCAGCACCTCTGAAAATCAGGCCTAAGGGGTGTCAAGTTGGCCACTCAGAAATGGAGACCCTTGAAACGAGAGGCTACTTCTGAAAATTTCAGTGCCATTGCTCCCTATGAACTTGAATTGAACCCAGACGTTACAAAATAGGCGATGTTAAAACAAAAAGATATCTGAGTGGTAACCATGACAATAATATTTCCAAAACTGATTTGTAAATCCAAGATTTATACATACAGGGAGAGAGAGCGCACAATGCTGTGCACTTATCAGCATCAATTTGTGCTTTGTGCATTAGCCATGAGTGAGTTATGCAGGTCCACACAGATACCCTACTAATTTGTCACAGATATATTTGTCTTCTCACATTGGGCTCCCACTTCCAAGTAGAGCTCGTAAAATGTTCAGAATTTCATTTTTTAATTTTTTTTGTCAACATTTTGAAAAAAAAAAGGGGATGGAGGTGGGAGCAGGGTTTGTGATGAGTAGGCTCTTGTGGACTCTAAGGTAAAATGTTTTATATCTCATTCTTGTGTTCTCACCCACCCAGACCACCACTTTTTATTCTTTTTCTCAAACTTCATTGAGAAACTGAGCCCTTACTGTCAACTTGGAGAGAAAAAAATCTCATTTCCCCATCCTCACCCCAATAGCCTGCAAATTAGTGTTGTTTTAAATGAGGGTTTTCTAATCTTTAATTAGTATCACAAATACTTCATTGCATGCACATTCCTCCAGTGAAAGGTTGTATAGAATGAGTCACAGAGTTCTGTATGTCCTGTGGGACTGTGTGAAGAGCTACATGCTACCCTTTGATATACTGAACAAAGGCCAAATTCTTGGCTGTCATTTTTCAGGACTGAAGTGCTTAAAAAAAAAGTATGTGCAAAGTTGAAGTCTGCATACTGATGACAAGGCTTCTTGGGTGGCAACAGGGGTTTTAGGTAGCTCTAGAATGTCTGAGGAGTTAGGCTAGTGACTGTTTGTTAATATTACATTGCATTTAACACCTTCTTTTGCTTTCATTGTAAACATGCTTACAGCATTTACTCTTTCTTTTGAGCTGTACTTTGTCACTGTAAACACAATGTTCATGCTTCCTATAACAATTACAGGGAAGAAATGATTCTGATAGAATCTGGAGTAAATTTACTTACATACATTAGTCAACAAGTGTCCCATTCTATTAACTAATGTCAGACCCTCTAGTTAGAATCAGCCCTATTTTATTAAAGTGAACAGATAAATAAATGATATGTGGACCCGAATCCTGAGGCTGCCCCAACTACACTTGACATATGATGCAACCTCAGGGGTTGAAGTCATCTTTGTGTTTCCCTGAGGTTGCATCATATGTCAAGTGTAGCTGGGGCAGCCTCAGGGTACCATTACAAGGTAGTGTAACAGCACAGAGGCTGTTCTAGGTGACTTTGGGTCACCTAAGGCTGGTGTGGTGACCCAGAGTCACCTAGAACAGCCTCTGTGCTGTTACACTACCTTGTAATGGTACCCTTGGGATCGTTGACAAACAGAGTATTACACCCACACCCCTTTTCTTATCCCACACATCCCTTACTCTAAGGGATTCCTCCAGGCTGGGAACTAGAGAAGCTGTATAGCTGGAGCAGCACAAACGGACCATATCAAGGCTGAGATTTTGACACATCTCCACTGTTTATCTGTTATTTCGACAGCAATCATCACTAGAGGGTCTAAGTGATACAGACTTCACTGATGAGAACCTGCTGATATAAAAACCCTAAAATCAGTTTTTATCAAAACTTCTCCAAATCTCACAACTATACAATGTTTGTGGGGGTGAGAATTGTTTGTGGAGGAGAGCTGTGGGCTCTAAAGATCCTGTCTTGTTCCTTTTCTGGTTTGGTCCCAATCTAACTTGTCAGCTAAGTAGTTATTTGTAATGTGCCATTTATGTGGGTTCTCAGCAGCACACTGCATACATCTATAGCACCTTTCACTTGAAGAGCTCCATGAACTGAACGAACATTAATTCATTTAGTCTTGGAATATGTCGTATTCCATTTTACAGATAAGGAAACTGAAGCAATGTGAGTAAATGACTTCTCCGGAGTGACACAAAACATCTATGGCAGAGCAGCAAATAGAATGTATGCCCCCCTCCTGATTCTTTGTCTGAAACACAAGCCCATGTTTCCTCCCATCCTCAGGAGCATGGTATCTCTGAGAGGAAGGGTTTAATTTATTTATTTATTTAAATTTATGGTTCAAGCTGGATAAGTTCTTAAATTAGACACCTCTGGGGAGCACTTAGATGGTGCAGGGAGCTCTGTTGGTGCTTTAAGAGGAGTGGTGGAGACTCTTCATTTTATCTGGGTTGTCCCAAATTACCAGCCACTTGGCTTGGAGTGAAGACCATCCTACAGACATTGGGGAGGCAGGAGTCAATACCAGGGAACTAAAACAGTGTCTCAGTATCTTTATCTGGTACTTGTGGAGTTAAGAAAAACATTGTTAAAAGGCACAATTAAGGGGACTAATACATGTAGTTAATTAACCATAGACATTATACCATGAGATGCAATAAATCCTGGATACTTTAATCAAAAGAAGCCCTTAACCAATTGAAGACCTTCCAAACTACTCTTCCATCCTCTAAATGTAGCCCCAGCTTAGGGCCCCTCCTTTCTTTTAGTCACGAACCCAAGTGGCTAGCTGGGCTCAGGCTCTGTTGTGTCTCTGCAGTAGAAGCACAGGCCCCTGTCATGAACTCTCCACTTGAGTGGCATTCATATCCTCCAGCGGGAAGAGAGCTGGCAGCAGGATGTCAGGAGTGGAATGTCTTACCAGCTCTCTAATCAGTCAGAGTTCTGGGGGCAAAGAGCGAAGCTACTGTTCTCTGTGTGTTCCCTCATCAGTTGGGGCTCAGAGGGCAGGTCTGGCCTCTTCTCAGCTTTGCTGATGTTAAGTGGAGTGGGGCTTCACTCCCCTCCCTCCTGGAGCATAGCTGTCCCCAGAAAGTCTTGTTATCATTATTATTTGACATTTATGTGGTGGTAGTGCCTGAATATCTATTAAGACATATGAACCTTAATTCAGTCTCTAATACTGGGGCTGCAGAACCCTAGTAAGGGCCACTCCTCCCACAAGCCATGAGGGTTTTTAGGGGACAGGAAGCTGCCTGACTTTAATACCTACTCTGCCATGGACAAGTAAGCCTGGAAAAATGTTCCCTTTCTGGTTCGTTCCCAAACTAAGCATAGATGGACAGATGCCAATTAAACCTTAGTACAGTAGTTGGCTAGGGAACTAGGCTGCCTTAGCAACCACACATGAGCAGGGATGCTGCTTAATCTGTAGCATTAGTTGTATGCTCAGACTGACAAGGCATCTCTACCCCTGTGCTTTCCACAGGAGCTGCTGCTGCAGGGGTGAAATGTTTCCACAGTCTAGCTGACCCAGTGAGGGAGGAGGATCCTTGCCCCCTTAAATATTCTTTAATATCTTTGTTGGAGCAATGGCTCTTTCTGGTGTCTGCCTGAAGCTACAAGATGGACAACCTGCCCCATAGAGAACCGAAGCTCTGACCAAGGAGTACAGCTGTCCCTTCAGAAAATAACAAAAGTCAGGGTTAGGGAGGAGTGAGGGAATAGGGGCTAGGGACTGGGGGCTAAAAATCATACGGGGGAAGCGGTTCCAGTTGTACAGAAACCTTCTTGGTCCATGGTTTAGTGTTGTAGCCACCACAATGCATGGGTTTTTCTATTTTAATAAGCATGTGTTGGTATATGTGTAGGTTAGGTCACGTGTTGCATGCCTTATGTCCCAAGGTGAATTCTTTTCGGATGGCTGCTACAGGGTAATCTGATGCCCGCAGGGCCAAAGGCTCTTAGAGATGTGTTGTTCATTAACTTGGTCATAAATGCTGCAAACATGAATTTCCAGGAAAGCCAGCAGGGAAGGGCCCAATCTTAGTCCTTGAAAACAAATGCTGCAGGATTTAGTTTGTATAACCCCCTTACGAACTGAACTCTGTAGGATTTGTTCACTAGGTCTGATCACTAATGATCCCTAACCACACCTACCAATCCATGGCTCTCTTTGTGAAGTATGGGAGTTAACACTTGGGAGAAGGGAGGCTTCTTGTGAAATCAAATTCATCATACTGTATATGCATTCCACCAGGGAATTCTTCATTCCTGTCCCAATTACTGTGGGATGTTAATGTGTGCTGTTAAATAGCTGATTTGTTTCACAGAAAAAGTGGCTGCATTTCAGTGGTGAATGAAATGCTCCTTAGAGTGAACCCTGCATACTTCACAAAAATGGTGTGAAACTTACCTCGTTAATCTTTGTAAAGTGCTTTGAGATCCTCAGAGGAATCACAGTAAAACATCAGAGGGGTAGCCGTGTTAGTTTGGATCTGTAAAAGCAGCAAAGAATCCTGTGGCACCTTATAGACTAACAGATGTTTTGGAGCATGAGCTTTCGTGGGTGAATAACCACTTCATCAGATGCATGGTAGGAATTTTACCTAGCTCCACTGGCAGGCATTTAATCTGATCCAGCCCCATAAACCCCACCACATAGCAGCTATTTGAACACACAAATAGAACACTGGACACTCAAGCTACACTCCTGTGGGTATGGGGAGAAACAGTAAAACAGTTATTTATTACTATTATTATAATAATTATCAATAATCTGCTTTCTACTCTATATAAATATTATATAATACCATGATTTCTGTTTGTTTTGATAGTGCCGCTCAATGCATTTCTTATGTGAGAGTGATTTTTGTTTGCTTCTTTTTCCAAATTATTATGATGTATTTTTTCCCATGTGTTCTCAGTTCTCCAGCAAATTCATAAAAAGAAATTATCTGAGATTTTAATGGTTTGAAGTCTTTTTTATGGTGCATATTTTTCATGCAGTCTTCGATGGCGCATGGTATTCATCGTGAGCGCACTTCTTTGGATTCAACCCTTGAAGCTAGGGGCAAAGATCAGTGCAATGTAGAATTCAACTGTTGTTTTTTTAAGGAGAAAAAAGGATTGCTGAATTTAAGTGTGTTTGAGTATATCTGGTTGACTGAATTATTTCCTCAAGGAAGTATTCATTCAGTCAATGTCCTGAAGGGTTAAGAAAATAGAAACCCATAGTTTTACTGAGTTGTTATGTATGTTGCCAAGGGAACCGAAGCAGGAATGTTTAAAGGTGTTGTTTCTCCCCAAACCCACAGGAGTGTAGCTTGAGTGTCCAGTGTTCTATCTGTGTGTTCAATTAGCTGCTATATGGTGGGGTTTATGGGGCTGGATCAGATTAAATGCCTGCCAGTGGTGCTAGGTAAAATTCCTACCACGCTGGATGGATTTAGCTTAGCATCATACTCATTGCATATGTGAATCAGAACCACAAGAAAAAGGAATCTTATTAAAAATCCTCCCTTTCTTCCTTTCCCTGGGCTTTTGGTAAATGTATTGTAGAAATTAATGAGCTACATGGAAGCTACACCAAAATTTAGTTTCAAGCAATATTAATGTTGAGGAGGTGCTTAGCATCTGTGTCACCTAGCCCAACACAACAGGTCAAATTCTACTCAGCATTGCTAGTGTAAACCCAGAGGAAATTCCATTGAAGTCAACTGATCCAATACAAGATGCGATTTTAGTCTTATATGCATCTTGTTTTCATTTTAATGGTCAGGCTCTCCATGTTGCCTGTGAACTGGCAGATTTGCTTCTCAGCAGCTATAACTAAAAGGCCACTTCTAACTCCGACCACAGACCACATGTGGAGTTTTAGTGTCACCTGAATCTTCCAGGAGCTTTGGAGCAACAATAACAAACTCCATTTCCTCCAGATTGTCTCATTGTAACATCTACTCTTGACTGGAGGTCAGAAAATATAAGGAAAAAGTGAAAACTGCCAAAAGCCAAGCAGAGTTGGACCTTGTAAAGGAAATTAAAACCAATAGTAAAAGGGTCTATAGTTACACAGATAAAAAGAAAAGAAGGAAAGCAGTGGGACTGCTGAGCGCTGAGGATGGAGTGGAGACTAAAGATAATCTAGGCATGGCCTAACACCTAATTGAATACTTTGCCTCCGTTTTTAATAAGTTTAATGAGCTTAGGGGTAATGGCAGGGTGGCTAATGGAAATGAGGATATGGATGTAAAAATTACCACATCAGATGGAAAGCCAAACTCAAACAACTTAATGGGACTAAATGAAGGGAGCCTGGATAATCTCCACCCAAGAATATTAAAGGACCTTGCACATGTAATTGCAAGCCCAATTGCAAGGATTTTTAATGAATATGTAAAACTTACCCTATGACTAAGAATTACTAATATAGTACCTATTTTAAGAAAGGAAAGAAAGTTGATCCGGAAAACTACTGCATTGTTAGTTTGACCTCAATTGTATGCAAGGTCTTAGAACAAATTTTGAAAGAGAATGTAGTTAAGGATATAGAGGTAAATGATAATTGGGATAAAATACAACATGGTTTTACAAAAGGTAGACCACTCTGATATCTTTTTTTGAGAAGATAACTGCTTTTTTAGATAAAGGAAATGGAGTAGATCTAATCTATCTGGATTTCAGTAAGATATTTGATATTGTTCCACATGGGAAATTATTAGTTAAATTGGAGAAGATGGGGATTAATATGAGACTTGAAAGGTGGATCAGGAACTGGTTAAAGGGGAGACTACAACTGGTCATACTGAAAGGTGAACTATCAGGCTGGAGGGGGGTTACTATTGGTGTTCCTCCAGGACTGGTCTTGGAACCAATCTTATTTAATATTTTTATTAATGGACTTCACATAAAAAGTGGGACTGTGCTAATTAAATTTGCGAATGACACAAAGTTGAGAGGTATTGCCAATACCCAGGAGGACTGGAATATCATACAAGAAGATCTAGATGACCTTGTAAACTGGAATAATAGAAATGGGATTAAATTTAATAATGCAAAGCATAAGGCCATGAATTTAGGGACGAACAACAAGAATTTTATCAGTGGGAAGTGATAGAGAAGGAGAACGACCTGGATGTATTGGTTGATCACAGGATGACTATGAGCCGCCAATATGATCTGGCCATGAAAAAGGCTAATGTGATCCTAGGATGCATGAGGCAAGGTATTTCCAGTATAGACAGGAAAGGGTTGGTACTGTTTTACAAGGCACTGGTGAAATCTCATCTGGAATACCATGTGCAGTTCTGGTCTCCCATATTTAATAAAGATGAACTTGAACTGGAACAGGTGCAGAAAAGGGCTACTAGTATGATCAGAGCAATGGAAAACCTACCTTATGAGAGCAGAATCAAACAGCTTGGCTTGTTTAGGCTAACCAAGCAAAGGCTCAGGAGAGATATGATTGCTCTCTGTAAATACATCAGAGGAATAAATACCAGGGAGGAAGAGGAATTATATAAGTTAAGCGCCAATGGTGACACAAGAACAAATTGATATAAACTGGCCATCAAAAAGTTTAGGTTTGAAATTAGACAAAAGTTTCTGACCATCAGAAGAGTGAAGTTCTGGAACATCTTTCCAAGGGGAATAGTGGAAGCAAAAAACCTAACTGGCTTCAAGACTAAACCTGATAAGTTTATGGAGGAGATGGTATGATGAAATTGCTACAATGGTATGTAGCCAATCTGTGACAGCTAGCAGAAAATATCTCCAATGGCCTGTGATGGGACACTAGATGGGGACGGCTCTGAGTTACTACAGATAATTCTGTTCCAGGTGTCTGTTGGGTTTTGCTGAAATGGTCAGAGTCCAACTAACCATCATATTTTGGGCTAGGAAGGAATTTCCCCTGATCAGATTGGCGTTGACCCTGGAGGTTTTTTGCTTTTTTCTCAAGCAGGGGCCTGGGTCATTTGCAGGTTTAAACTAATGTAAATGGTGTATTTGCTGCACCTTGAAATCTTTAAATCATGATCTGAGGACTTCAGTAACTCAGCCAGAGGTTAGGGGTCCATTGCAGGTGTGGATGGGTGAGGCTCTGTGGCCTGAAATATGCAGGAAGTCAGACTAGATAATCATGGTGGTCTCTGCTAGCCTTAAAGTGTATGACACTGTCAATGCAAGACTGCTGCTACGCTTCTCCATAAGTGGCATGGCACTGCTTGATATTTGAGCTAGGGTTCTCCGCAGTTAACTCCACCACCACATAAACCTGTCTATGCTTTGGATGGTTTATGTCTCTTTTTAACTCAGGTGGAAGGACCCATAGTATTTTACAGTATGGAGTCCTTACAGGCAGCCACAATACAGTGCTCCTGAACACAGATATATCTGAGGTGGTGGAATTCTGTCAGCATTATCCTGTGTTATTTGCGTTATTGTACAACTTAAGCATACAGTTTTTCTTCAATAGGAGATCAATGGAAATATCTTTCTCTTGGCATTGTCAAAGGGAGTCCATTTGCAGGACACAGGGCAAGATCCTGACCCACTGAAGTCAATGAGAGTTTTGCCATTGACTTCAATGAAGTTGGAATTTCACCCTGATTTTATTAGTGGTAAAATGGGCAGTAGAAAATGGACAATGGAGAATGATGTCTTTGTGGACTCACATGGGTAAACACCCTGGATACCAGTCCATGATGAGGGCATAGAATTCCACGTCACTACATCCTGCTTAATCTGTTGTCAGAGAAGTGTTTTCAAAGAACATAGCATGCATTTATCACCAGCTGAACTGGGCACAGATTTTCCAGGCTGTGCTCAGATCATGGTTCACTGTATCATTACTGGCAAGGAAGTCCTTCACCACTAGGATGGGAGAATGCAAGAGGCAGGATACATGTGGGAAATAACCACCACACATTCGTTGGGTTATATTTTGCTTCTTGCCTGAGATTATAAACCCAGCGGAGAGAAAAAAGGTTAATAATGATAATATTTAACATTTGTACAGTGCTGTATTTTTTCGAAGCACTGTGCACACATTAACACTTACCCTAGTTAACTCCAGGAATGTTTGGAAGATGAATTAGTTGTTGTCACACTTTTTAGAGGCTAAATGGTGAAGAATGGTGAAGTGCTTTACTGAAGGTCATGCAGTGAGTTAGTTGCAGAGACAAGTCTAAAGCTCAGACTTCCTGAGTCTTAATCCTATGCTCATTTCTTCAGACCACACTGCCTACATCAACCACCTGTCCACCTGTCAGTCTTGGGTCCAAATATCCAGATGTGCATTTTTGTGCAAAAGAAGGCAAGAAATTAATTAAAATTCTCTACCCCTGCCAACACCCTAAAATTCCCTTGGCTTGCTCACCTTCTTTTCTTCACCTCCCTCTCCCTTCTTCACTTTCCTTCTCTCAGGTGCTCCCTTCCACAGTCCAAACTCACCAAAACCCCAACAGTTTCTTCACGGACTCCTGTTTATAAAACTTAGGAAACAGAAACATTTCCATATGATTTAGGTGACCAGTCACATGGCATGAAGAATGAGTTCTAAAAAAACATATGCCAACACTGAGCAGTTCATAAACAATCCATAGATTGAAAATGGTTCACCGAAAAGTTTTGTAGATCAGTTACAAATAGTGAGCAAATGAGTAAAATTCACAATCTATTGGTGGGCATATTTGCTAACACAGAAAGGCACCAAATTGGCTGAATACATTTTTAACTGTGGATGGTTCACCTAGCTTTTTTTCAAAGGCAATGACATGTAAACATCAGGGAGCAGAATTTGGTCCATAAAGTCTCTTTCTGGGCCATTTGTCTCCACAAGTCTCTCAAAGAGATCTCTGACAAAGGGGATCATTTAAAAAGAAAAAAAAAAACCCAAACCAACTGTTCTGTTCCATTCTGAATTAATGATTTCTAAGTGTTTTAGAAGATCAGTTACCCCATCTCTGTTTTTGTCAAGTATCCACAAGCAACAACAGAGGAGCAATCCACAATACTAGCAAAAATAAGTTTGTGCAATGGTTTTACAATGCAGAAACAAGCACTAGGATAAAAACAAACAATTTGGTATGACTGGCAGCCTCTGTTCAAGTGAGGCCTAGTTCTGGAATAGCAGAGTTGCTGTAGGTCAGGACTGAGGTATACTGGCAAGCGCTGTACATGTTTTACCCACACTATATCTGGCTCAAGTGAATGCTTCATCCCTCAGATTAATTTTTTTAAAATTGTCTGCTAGAATTTCCCTTCTCAACTGAATCAGAAAACATCAAAACAAAAGCGGTTACATGCACTATAACTGGTACTTATAATATGAACATTAAGGGCCAGTCCCTACAATGCTAAGTAACTGGGACCCAGATCCTCAAATGTATTTAGACACCTATCTCCAACTGATATCATTCCCTATTGAAGCCATCCTCTTTTAAGGTGAGGCCCTATGAAACTATTTGGAATTAGAACTGTAGTGCCCTGTGCACGGGCATCCTTGCCTACTGTAGTTGCAGTTAGACATGCATTAGATATGTGTGGTAGGAAGCGAGGACTTGGGGAATGGCTCTTTATTTCACTGACTACACATTTTCGGCTCGATTATGCCTTTCAGTCACAGCCACCCAACCCTGGTGGACAATTTCTGCTGGAGTTCAGGGTGAGCATGGCCACTCTAGCACCCACCTCTCTTCAAGGATGCAGCATGTGTTCCCTCTGCATCAGGAAATGCAGAGAGGACTATGAGGCCTGCACCACTTGGGAAGGCTAGTAGTGCCTATAGGTGCTAGACCTGCATGGTCCTTGCCTTCTTTGAACAACAGACGGGGAGTTTTTTGTTGCATTCCCTTCCATACTTTGTCATGGTGAGCAAAACCTAGCCCTTTCATTTTACTGCATGCAGGGAATGCTTTTGTTGTGGGCAGTGCACTGATTTATCATTCAGAAGGTTTGTGTTGTCTCTAGAGCCGTTTGGGAGATTTTTATTTCCTGCTAGAATGTTCAGGGAGAAACTGTTCTTAATTGTCAATTATGCACCCCTTTGAGTGCGTCTGGATTACGCCATAGAAGGAAAAGAAAACTGTGACGTTACTGCCTTATGCATAACTGCTACAATATATAGTTTGTCCTGATGAAATACTGCCAGAAAGGGACTGAAACAGCTCTGAGGAGTTCTTGAACATCTGTCTGGCATAATACTGAAGAGAATACGTGAGATTAGCAATAGGCCTGAATCCAAGCACCCCTGAAGTTTGGGCAAATTTGGTTTTGGATCTGAAATTGATCAGGATGTAATCTCTGCTTTAGCTCTAACAACACTTATTCCCCTTTGTTCTCTTTCATACTTGAAAACGATGTACTCTGGAGCCTTTTAGAATTATCTTTAATGATTGTTGGAGAACTTCAAATATTTTAGCCAAGAGCCCCGAAGGTCAGATGCTAATTTGACCTTTAGCGAAACAATTTACAATACAATAGGTCTTCAAAATGGAGTTGAATATCTTGTAAGAGTGGTCTTTCTTGTACTGTGTTATTGCAGCTTTTTCCACCTTAAGTCTCAGAAGTGCAAGAGATGTCAACCTGGGAAAAAGTAATACAACCACATTCTTTTCAAACCTTAAAACAGGTTGAGTTTGCATTTCTGCTTTGGGGGTATACTTATTTTATCAAAGTCACCCATCCTTAATCAATTGATCTGACTATTGTAGATGTCAAAGGTGACACTGAACAAATCTCTGGGTGTACTGTTCTCCCTGGGAATGCTGGGATTTTGAAAGCCAGACCTTGGATCAGTTGGTGCCAATGATCCCCATTTTTATAAAGGGCTGGATCAAACCCCACATCCAAATTGTGGGTCATTTGAAATTTGAGCGCAAATGTGAATTTTGTGGCGTGAGTTGCCTATGTCCATTTGTCAGAATTTATTCCAACCAGGCCCAGTTTGTTTTAAGTAACTAATCTTTGAGATTCGACGCATCTCAGAGTATGTTTATGTTTTCTCACAAAGCATGGTGTCCTCTTTAAAGCTGTCAAAACCCTTTAACACTAACATGCCTCAGGCAGGCAAAGCTCCTCGATGTAATGTGAAATGCTGAATGGTTGAGCGTATTCAGGTTAACATTTTGAATGTGCACAAAACCCTCTGCAACCAGTAGGATACATGATTTTAACAGCATTAAAAAAGGCTGCCCATTACATGCAAGCATTAGCATTAGCATGATGTGCTAGCAGTGAGGATGTTTCTAAAGTAGGTTTGTCAGACAGAAATGACAGTTCACATTTTGTTAGTAATATTATTGCAAACTGAATTATGCTGCATTTACCACCCCTACAGCTAATAACTCTCTTCCTGTTAGTTCCAAATAACCAGTTATTGGAAATCTACCAGGATCAGCATCACAACAATGAATCAAACCTTTCAGCAAATTCAGTTGCTGGCATACATTTTTCCTTTCTGCTAGGCTGTAGCTTTATAGAACAACAACAACAAAAAAAACATGGCCTTTGATTAGCCCCCTGCATTTTTACACCAGGATTTGTTTAGCTGACATAAAATGGTAACTCAGGCTTTCAGAGTCAACTCTATAGGAGGCCTGTAAAGGGGGAAGCTCAGATCCCTCAACATGCATTCCCTGTGCCCCCTGAATTAGTTTCAAACAATGCCATTTTAACTCTCTTTAGAAGAAACCTCCACTAACCTTTATATAGGCCACCCTGTGCCATGAAACCTAGTCCCTTTCGTGAAGGCATTCAGGATCCTTTGAAATGGAAAATGTATGCTGTACTGAAATCATTGGTACTATAATAAACAACTAGTGCCATCATTCTGCTGGTATTCGGATTGCACTTAAACCTGAACCTCATGTAAATGCACCGTTTGAGGGGCGGTCGTGAGGGGAAATGGTCTGTTCAAATGTTCTGCAAACGGTTATGTTATGCTCCTTTTTTCTCTCACTGTATTGAAAAATCCCCCTCCCCACATTCAATGGGGACCACAGGGCCTTGTGGGTGATTATATAACTTATAGGTCAGTTTGTTGTTTAGGCACAAGTACTACAAGAATGTGGTATGTTGGCTGAAGCTGTTTGTTTGCTTAAGTTCTCAGAGTTCAATGAGGTCATTTTCTCATCTTCCCTGTGTTTTCTTGTATTTTCCACAGACCTGCCAGCCTCAAACAACACCCTCTTTCTTCGCATTAGAAATGGAAACACGTCCTCTGCAGGAATTTTCCACTTAATAGCTCCTGCTTTCCTACTGGGGGCCTCAGCACACCACCACTGCAATGCTGTATTTCTTTCCACTGCAGTTTGACATTTTGCAGCCAGCACAACGATCTGTATTCACTCAATCCTGAATATTTTTTTAAAACATATTATATATACATGCATAATGCACCCAATACAACAACTTTGGGGGCAAATGCCAAAGATATTTAAACAGGATTTTGTGCCATTAATGGGATGGCGTTGTCAAATAATAATGATCTTTGATAGTGCTTTCTTCTAGCCCCAAGGCTTTTTATATATATACTCGCGGTCTCTCTCCCTCTCTCTCTGTCTGCCTTACACTCCCTTTCCTGGTAAACATTAAGAGCAAATCTCATATTCTATAAGTCAATTGTAATTGTTTGTCTTTGTGAATTATTTCCTTTGCATAATATTTGCAAGCTGTACATCAGTTCCTCACACTATGATAAGGAAGAAGATGAATTGTTTATAACCACAGCAGTACACAAGAAGCCAGCTTTAAAATGTACTGAATGACCTCTCTGAAAACAGCAATATTGGCAAACTGTTTACTGCTGCAATGTTTTAATGTGCTCCTAAATGCAGCAACCTAAGGATTTGATCAAAACCAGATCTCAGTGATTCAGTTTGATTTTTTTTTGGTGGGTGGGGCTGTTGTAAAATAATAAAAAACTCATTTCCAGGGTTCATGCTGCTGCATCTGATAAGGAAATTTTTAGTAAAATGTAGAGTGATGCATTGAAGCAAATGTTGTTTATTGATAGAGCGGAGGTTTCCCCTGTCTGCACAAAGTGGTAGAGTCTCAGACAGCAAGGTCCCAGTAGGTCAGACTGGCACATTGAATTGTGTATAAAATAGAACTGGGATTCTGGAGACGGGGCGGAAAGAGGAAGAGGGATGGTGGCGGGCAGGTTGTTCAGGCGGGGAGGGTGGGCTGCCTGCTGGGGGAAATAAAAAGAAAAAGGATTGATGATTTGCAGGACACCTAGGTATTTCTTTCAGGGGGTATTACTTCCACTTTTAACCAGGAACAAGAGCTGGGAGAAAAAAAGCGGCAGGGGCTGACAGCTTTGTGTTGATCAAAGGGACATAGCATTGAATGCCTTGCCTTGCTAGCTATTTATTAGAAAGAAAGGAGAGCTCCTTTGCTATTCTAGTAGGGAGAGAAGGGATTAAAGATCAAAAAAAGAAGGAGACTCGCCTGACTCCTTTGTTCAGAAAATATTTTTTTAAGAAGCTGTCCACTATTAGACAAAAAAAACCTTTCTTTCCCCAGTGGTGCCGCCTCTCTTTTTTCAGTGGTTGAAATTTCTGATGATGAACAATTCCATCAGCATCTTTTCTTATGCAGAGAAGTCCCCCTTTGGGAAACTTAGTTAACTGTCTTTTAGCCTGATTAACCTAGGAAATAAAGTTTAAATGCACTGCTGGGATTCTATTAGATTCATCAGTTCACACAGATAACAGGGAAAGGTCTTAAAATGCCCTTCACTGGTGCAAGTGACCTCGTGCTGTAAAAATGATTATCCCCAGCAGTACAGGGAAGGAGTAAGCGGCCACGTCTCCATATGGGAAACTCAGTGTTTTATTAGCATTAATGCATGTATCGATCACAAACAAGCCCGTCATGATGGTAGCAATTGGCGCATTGTATTAAATGTACTCCCTTAAATCAGTGAAATGTGATCTTCTTAATTCCTAGAACTACAATAAAATTATTAAGCGGTTGAAATTGGAAAAGCCTGTTTGTACGATATCTTCATTCTGGGTTGCCCATAATGTAAAAAGAATGAGTGTTACCAAAGTAAGATCATATCATTGTAAAGACTCTGGAGAATGTGGACTAAATTTACTCCTGGTGTAGCTTCACTAAATCAGTGGAATTGCCCCGGGGATGAATTTGGCCTTAATCGTGTAAATGTTCAGTTATGTTTGTGAATTCTCAAGCACTCCACATGGTATATTAGGAGGGAAAAGATTAAATTGAAAATCCTCTCCATGATTACCATGCTTCCATTACCTTTTAATTTTTCCATGGTTCAAATTGTTACTCTTTAGTTCAGGTGGGAGTGGAGGCTACATGTAGGCACAAGCAAGATTAAGATGAAAGCTAGTAAACATAAATGCTTTAGGACAGAGCCGTGAGAAATTCAGGAGTTTGCTTTGTAGCATTTGATGCTGACATTCTCCATGGTTTTGTTCTGTTTACATTTGCAGCTCCTGAATTTTGCTGTAAGTTCAAATAAACCCCAAATATCAAAGCAAAACTCAGTGAAAATTGTTGAGTTTAAAATTAAAACCTTATTAACCTCCATCACTAGAGCTAGGCTTCAGAACTGTGCACAGTGGGTACATTTTCAAAAGTATCTAAATTACTTTAGGACCCCAAGCCTTTAGACTTTTAGGAGTCTTAGGAGCTTAACTGACATAAATGCTTTTTGAAAATGGCACTTAGACTCCTAAGTCACTTAAGTACTTTTGAAAATGTTACCCAGTTAATAGTGTGGTCACCATTCAAACACTCAACATTTATCGCCAATTACCAAACAGAGATGTCTGCAAAAATAACTGCAGTGCTGCATCTCACATACTGTGGTTTGGTAACTCTTGGTAAATGACCTTTTAATGATGTCCACATAGTGGATAGCAATAAAACCACAAATTTAATCTATATTATTAATAAAAATGGTTGTACTGACACAAGTCTGGGTCTTGGATAGCCTTGGCCTACTTCATTATTACTAGTCTCTGTATGGATATTTGGATTAGCATACACCTCCATCATCTCTTTGGTGGCTCCTGTTATTAGACCGTCCAGCAGCTCAACTCATCATTTCAATGGAGCTGGGATCAGCAGTCAGGTTTGGGATACTTGGCTGAATCACAGAAAGGCCTCAATTCTGCAAAGAGATGTGCAGGTGCAGACACATAGGCATTTACACTGATGTGGAATCCCATTCAAGCCAAGCTTTTCTTTCTACAAAGTACGGATATTAACACGTCACATAAAAGGGGTTTTGAGAATTAATTATCAGTTCATAAAATTAAAAAAGGTTAAAAAAGGAAAAAACCTATTAAACCAGCTAGTTCATTCCCCCAACAATACAGGATTGGTCCTGTTGTAATGTGATGTTTGTAAAGTGCTTTGGAGATGGAGGGCTCTGTATGTGTGAAGCATTATGAATATTGTAATATTCTTGTTTATGGATTAGTGGGAGAATTGGCATTGCCAAAAGCCTAATGCGAAGCTTAACAAGGGGCATAGTAAGTAACCAGGTGACAAAAGAGACAGAAAATAAAGATGAATAGGTAAGTCCAAGGCAGACAACTGGGCAAAGAAGAAACAAGAAACCAAACCAATAAATGTATAGACAGGCCTCTGTAAATGACATGTTCATGACAAATGATCAAGAAATGTTTCAAATGCACTGCATTTCTCCACCCTTTTCTGAGTAGATCTTAAGTACCCTCCACTGCTTTGAAGTCAGATTTCATGCCAAAATGTCTGTTACTAGTTTTGCAAGTGCTACCACTAACTGAAGCTACAGAGTGTTGCAGATCTGAAATAAGGCAGCCAGGGCATCCCTGCTGAAAAGCTACCCAGCGGGACAAACCCTTTGTTCTCTTTTAAAATGAATTAATTCAAGGAAAGTGCTGTCTAGATCATTACTGCTTAATGTATGCAGCATTCCTTCCCTGCCCCCTCTCCTTTTCACTATAATTTTCCTGGTTAGATATCAAAGGACTTGGATCTTGTAAACTGCATAATTGGTTTTAATATGTAGACTTGTCATTTCTATGTATATGCATCTCTGCAGTAGCAGAAGTTTTGCATTGACCATATAGAGATCACCTGTGAATAGCCTGATTAATTAACAGAGACAGAGCCCTATTTCATTCCATTTTTACCAGAGTAATTTAGATCTGGGTAATCACAGCAACAGTATTAAATAATTTAACCTCCCTTTCAAGGTTATTTTAGCAATTATAATCTTGGTGAACATGTCAGTGAATGCGTCAACTATTTCCTACTCTGCTGTCTAGTTTTCCTGATCTCTGCATCCCATGGCTTGTCTTTCTGTGTTGTCCCAGTTGCATTAGTTTAAAAAGCTAGAAATAATATAACTACTATTAGTTGGACATTCTTCAAAGTCTATAAATGTGGAAAGGTTCCTTGGCAATTTCAGGAGATGTCCATAAAATTACAATACAGATTGAGAAAATAGCCGAGTCACTGATCACGTTGGCCATGAAACAACAGAAAAGGAGAATGGTCCAAGTATTTATTAGGGCTGAGATTTTCTAAGAAACTTAGGTGCTCAATTCCCATTGAGAGTCAATGAGATATAAGCATCTGACTTCCTTACGCTCCTTTCAGAATCCAACCTAAAGTGATAGTTTGAGAATAACATATCATGCACTTTCCAAAATTATTAACTCCAGATGAGATTTTTAAAGCAGTGCAGAGCAGTTAGCCACACATATTCAATAAATGTTAATGGAAGATGTGTGGCTGACCCTCTGCACAGCTTTGAAAATTCCCACATCTGAGCATGTACTCTATTGTAACGAATGGTAACATTGATAGCACCACCTACTAGTGGAAATGCAAAGCTGTAAATAGTTTTTGTTAATTTGCATCATGGTGACAAAAGGCATGCTAGCTCATTGCCCCTTTGAGGTTTTAGAGTGTTAACAGAGTAGATCAGGGGTCGGCAACCTTTCAGAAGTGGTGTGCCGAGTCTTCATTTATTCACTCTAATTTAAGGTTCTGCGTGCCAGTAATACATTTTAATGTTTTTAGAAGGTCTCTTTCTAAAAGTCTAGAATATATAACTAAACTCTTGTTGTATGTAAAGTAAATAAAGTTTTTAAAATGTTTAAGAAGCTTCATTTAAAATTAAATTAAAATGGAGAGCCCCCCAGACCGGTGGCCAGGACCTAGGCAGTGTGAGTGCCTCTGAAAATCAGCTTGTGTGCCACCTTCGGCATGTGTGCCATAGGATGCCTACCCCTGGAGTAGATCTGTCCTTTGGTACATACTTCTGAAGGGAATTGAGATTTGGGACTTCACAATTTGCTTGTTACATTTTGGTTTCTCTCTCTCTCTCTCTCTTTCTTTTATTTATATTAAAACAAAACAAAACAACTTAAAGGAAAAGTTCAGGCATAAAACAGCAATTAGATAATTCCAGAACAGTATTTTGCTATTTTGTTCTTTATACAACTATTATGTGCCAATGAAAATTCAAAGTCCTAACACTTTTAGCATGTGTACTTGAAAGTACATACTAAGCCCCAACCCTTTAACTTTTACTCATGTTGGAAACTGATTTCTGTTTGTTTTCTTGACAAAAGATTGTGGTTTACTCCAGCTACATAACCTGCCTTTATGAGTTGTGGTAAAGTCCTTCCTGACCTTTCAGTTAAACCCTCTGTGTGGGATCAATAGTCACCTCATTTTTAATTTAGGAAAAATCTGGTGTCCCACCCAGTAATTGTTCATTTTCTGAAATCCTTGGATTAGATCAGACTCCACCCGTACCCTTGGAGACAGAAAATTCCAATAATTGATTAACTTTGACATCTGGGACCTTTTGTTGGGCGTTTCTTTAATGCAAGAAATATGTATGTGCGTTTATGTGACGATCCCATGACTGCACACTGATTCTCCCTTCACTTAATGTACTAACTCAAATTAAATTACATGAAGTTACACCAGTGGAAGTGAGAGGAGAATCAGGCCCAGGGGATAAAAATACTGGTCAGAAGATCATCCTTTTTCCTACAGAGCCAGGAGCTTGGAGTGCTATTGTGGCAGCATGCCCAAATTCCCAGTGCAGAGACAGCACATTGCATTGCTTTCAAACAAGTCCCTCTAGCGGATGTGCAGAACAGAGCTGATGGTTTCTGGTGCGTGCTTCAGCTACCTAGCATGGGCTAAAGAATGATTTATCAAAATGCAAGACCTGTGTCACCAGTGGGAAAATTGTTACGGGGAATATGAGGGTCGTGAAGGCCTTCCCAAGCCTGAGAAAATAAAGAGTGAGTTATCTGTGATTGAAATATTTTGTGCTGGAGCTGAGGTGGCTTCTGCTGTTACAAATCTGAAAAGCAGAATGAATAGATGCAGAGACATTTTAGCTTCAGACGCACTTATTCATCAAATAATGCCAACGGGAACTTCTTAACAATCCTCCGGTGAGGTCAGTCTCAAATTAGCTACACAGACAAGTTTTAGAGCAACAATTTTGTCATTTCTATTTATGGGAAAGCTGTAGTATGTATACCAACCAACCACTGTCTGCATCACTTGACACACATTATTTTCTTATTGAATCACTCGCTATATTACTTCATATACCAGTCCCCTTGGAGTTTTTTTTAATTGTGGAACTCCGTGCAGAGTATGTAAAGAACTCTTTGCAAGAACTGCTGATGGCTAACTTTTGAGTGTGAAGAACAACATAGATGAGCTTAGTATTTCTTCATTCATGACACGTATATTGCATGAAAGAGAAATGATTAATTAACCTTCCTGTTTATTGCATCATTCGGAGTAAGCAGTGGCACAGTAAGCAGATCAGAATTTGATTTTATATAGAATTTTTCAAACATAAGTTATCCCAGCCGACTTTATAAAATAATGAGTCCTGTTAATACTGTCAGGGTGTTTACTATGTAAGCAGAAAAGAGTAGCCAAGTTCTGCTCAGCAATAACTCACATTAAAGCACTGGACAATGAGAACTTGTTTTAGTGGAAGAGGGAAAATGTTGTTCAGGACATCAGGGGAAGCCTCAATATTTTTTTTTAAAAAGCCACAGGATCTTTCATTTTCATCTGGTCAGTCACCAGGAGTGGCTAAAGCAACCTCAGTTTAACTCCTCATCTGAAGGATAGCCCCTGAACATCGCCTGCTCTCTTCTCTCTCCACCAGACACGTACAAAAACGCACGACAGGCTCTGCCCTAGGTATGAACATAAATCAGGGGTGTGGATTTAGGGCCAGATTTTTATAGGTACTGAGGCACCTAAAGATGCAATTTGGCACTTCGGGGGATTTTAAAAAGCGACATCAGTGGGAGATAGGTTCCTTAGTGCTTTTGCACTTGGGGGCAGATTTTTAAAGGTATATAGGTACTCTCTGCAACTTAGGTGTACCTAAATCATTTTTAAAACCTGATCCTTAGAGCTTGCCTGCTGCTCTCATCAAAGGCAATGCTAAACTCCCATCCCCCCATTTCAGTGAGAGCAGAAGCAGGCCCTTTATCAGGGAGGATAAATTAAGAACTGACTAAAATTTTCACCCTAGCGCTGCTGGGTTGTTTTTTTGTTCTTTTCCCCCCTGTGGGCATGCTTTGGAACCTTCTGTTTAAATCTGGAATTGAAACTCCATGAAAAGTTCTGTTTTCACAGGACTTCTAGTCATTGCAGAATTCAGAAACCAGACAGGGGAATCCCATCCTTACTACATTTCTAGACAAAACCGTTCCTGTAAAAGTTTTGACATATGCCCATCACTAGCTTTTGTGCAGGATGTTCTGGTACACAGACAAAAGTTTTAGCAGATAAGCTATACTGCTACATCCACCCCAAAGTTATGTTATCAAAATCAGGAGATGAGTAGTTAGGCATAGGAGTTAAGTATAACTAGGCCTTTGAGCGAGGGACGGCTTAAGAAAGGCAAGCTGTACACACATGTACAGTGCCCAGAACAATGGTACCGTCCCCAAATAAAATTGTTTACAAAGTTTTAGGAACCCTCCTATTGCTGCTGTTCGGACTCCTAGTCTTATTTCACTATTATTCTAGGGTAGTAGGAATTAGAGTTATAAAAGTCCCATTCAATCTCTTAGTCTGTCTCCCTACTTTATATTTTCCAGTGGATGGGTCCATTACTGCCAACCCAAAGCATGCAAAAATCATGAGTCAGCGTTCCATCCCCCAGTTAAAGAGACTGACTTAAAAATCATGTTTTGTTTTGTTTTTTTAAGTATGGGAGTTGTACGTTTTTTTAATTTGTCTTATGGTTTTTGATCTTTTATGATTCAAGTTTCTGAGATTTCTCCACTTAAAAAAAAAAAGCTGAGATCTTCACATAATTCCATCACTCTAGCAGCTCTGGCTGCATACACCAAAACAGATAGCTAAGAGCACAAGCATTCTAATTGTTGGTACTTATTGGGACCCATCTCTGTGGTATCTGAGCACCTTAACCTATTTAATTTATTTCTTCTCACAACACCTCTGCAAGGTAGGGAAGTGCTATTATCCTCATTTCACAGACGGGGAACCGAGGCACACAGAAATTAAGTGAGTTGTGCAAGGTCTTGCAGGAAGTCTATGGGGGAGCAAGGAACTGAATGTGGGTTTTCTGCATCCCAGACTATCCCCCTAATAACTGGACCATCCTTTCTCTTTGATAGTAAAGAGAAATGGTAATAGAGACTGAAAAGTCTCTATTAATGAGGCTTCTATTAGTACGCAAGGAGTCGTATGTAGCCCATCAATTTTATTACAGTATAATATTTCCTGATATTCAGTGCAGAACATTCCACTCCTACAGTACATGTAGGCAGTATTTCTGGTGGGATTCCAACATAGACATTCATGGTAATCTGACCAAGGGGCAGAGGTGGTTAAAAGCGTGCTAACAATTTTAGTGGATTTTTAAACAATATTTTGAAATTTAAATAAGAGCTACTAACAAAAGGCTATAAAAGGTGTTAGAATGAGTCACTCAATGCTCCTGGCAGAGCAATCATAGGGAAAGCTGAATTTAAGTTGTTCAGTATGCTCTCTCCTGCACTGAAACTGAATGGATGGCTCTAGTTCAGACGCAGCCCTCGCCCAGACGGAGGCATATTTTGTATTTAAACATCTGAAAAAATAGTATTCTTTTGCCCTCATTCTCCTCCCTCCCTTCCTCCATCCACAGTAGGTGGCTCCTTCATTATACACAGCCCCACCCACGTTCTGCACTTTCAGCCATGATTAGTATATATTTTTATAATAAAAATAATCCTCTGCCTTCCCAGCTGTACATTCCCACCCAAATTCCTTTTATGAATCATGACAAATACATGTGTTTAAAATAATAATAAAAAAATTTCCTCTGCCCTCCCCCCCACTTACTGCCTATTCCCACCCATGGCCTCATCTTCACTGAGCTATTTCCTAGCGCGCTCCAGCGTTTCCTTTGAGCTGAGGGCCCCTCTTTCATACCAATTTTATTTGTCTGTTTTCAGAGCAGGACATGACCGGAGCACTCGGCAATGATGTCAGGAGTCACACTTATTTAAAGCAGTCAAATGGAATAGGCACAAAAGAACAAGGAAAGCTGGTCGCAGGTTTAATCAGTGACCAGAGGGGCCAAGCTATGCTTTTTTTTTCCATATGAGTAAACAGGGGTTTGTACCCCAGAGTTTAAATTGCTGATAAACAGCCCACTGCCATGAGCTCCTCTTATGCATATTAGATATTCTGAACAGCAAGAGATAACCTGGATAGAGCTGCACATACCACATATTCTTGAAATAGTTTTTAAAAAAAAGACAAATTATTCAAAAAGTTATGTCATGATGTTCCTTGTAGAATTTAATAGAAAATAACAGATTTTTATAGGTTTCCTTGGGGCATCTAATAGAGCGCTAGACCTGCCATAAGGTTGTACAGAAAGGTTGCAAGAGCCTATAAGGCGGTTCTCATTTGCTATTAAATCCTACAGGTTTTTGGAACAATATATCCTTGTTGCTTCAATCCCTATTACATTCTAGAAGACCTTCCCACATGGGCTTATTCATATTTACATACCATCAGCTATAAAGTAAGTAAAGCTATATGAACCATGGACATTTCAGTTTTGCATTTCACTTAACTCCAAAACCTCACTGACCCAACACATTTTATTTGCTTTTTCCCTCAAACAATATAGCATCTCTCTTCGTGAAAACTTGCCCAGGCATATTCAAAACCAACCCTAGTTTGACAGCCTCAGCAAAACTGACCTTAGTTTCAGGCTTGTAACCAACTTTCTCTGTGGATTTAAATGAAAATGTGGTTTGAACTTAGAGCCACTTGGACCATAGGCAGCAGGTGTAGCAGGCGACCTGAAAATAAATTACTGCCTGGTTGAGCTAGTCTCACCTGGCTGCTGCTCCTCTTTGCACCACTTTAAACACAACACTTTGTAATTTTTCCATTTGAGTGCCCCACCCAATAAAACACAGTTCACAAAAGATAGTGCCATATCATAAAGTTTTCTCTTACCTTTATATGAAGGTTGGCAGATTGATGTGGGGGGAAAAAAACAGTTTGTTTTCTAAGCCATTGGGCCAGGTAGGTTCAGCTAATGTTGTCTCCAGCTGGGACGAAGCAGTGGCAGAATCTTCAAAACATTCCGTTGTGTAAACCAGTCCTGGAAAATCCATGCCAGAAAGATTCCTTGTCCTAATGTCTAACAACGGGATGTGAAATTACAGCCCTTGCTGATGAGCTTTCCATTGTGGTCATGTGTGTCACTATTGCAGTTAAGTCCCTGAACTCTGCTAAATTTGTATGAGCCGTAAAGGATATGGATGTTTATTCACAATTTAGAACTTGATTGTGCATGCCTTCAACCATAAGTACGGACAGAAATTGGACCTGGGCTGAAATAGGGAGCTGGGATAGTCACCTTTCTAGCTATATGCACTGCAAACTCCCCAAATTTCATGTGTACAACTAGGCGTGCAAATACTTGCAAAAAACTGGACATGCAAGTGGGTCTTTACTTTTTAAAAATAAGGTCCTGGCTCTCACTGAGTTTCTGAAACTAGAAAAGATGTATGCAGCTTTTTTTCTCCATTATTAACTATAATCATTCATAGGGCTATTGCCTAACATGCCAGCAGAGACAGATAAAGGATGAATGACTATCCTTGTAGACATAGTGGTATTTCATTGCATATTTAGCCTTTCCATTGCGCTGCACATGTCTTGGACAACTTAGCCAAGCTATATTTCTTTGTGCAGGCTTTTGTTAAATTTCTTTAGTGGGATCGGAGGAGGTGAGGGTAATAGGCGTGGAGGGGTGGGCTGGTCACAAAGGGGTGCCTGAACAACAAACTAAACAGTTCATGATCTGTCCTTCAGTCCTCCAGTTTGTGGTCTAATAGTCTTCCCCCCTGCTTGCTGTCCACCTCACTTTGAAGAGTGCATATTGGGGCACAGTAGGACCCTGACCACCTGGAAATATGTGTTTGACCCTGGGCTGGCCTGTGCTGCTGATTTTCTTGTAAACCGGAGTGTTCCCCCGGTTTACACTCAAAGAATGGAATCACTGAGAATATGTTTCTTTTTCTGGACTGTCAGTCTCTTTTTCCAGTGAATGCCACTCTCTCGGCTACATAGGCTCTGAGATAGTTCACAGGCTTCCCTTCTGGCCAAGTGCCTACAAATGTTGTTGGCCACCTCCACTACGCATGCCAACTACCATGGAGTTAGGATGGCACCTAAAAATAAAACCCTCCAGATTTCCCACTCGCTGAAGGAGGGGTCAAAACTGCCCTCCAACCCGCAGTGTGGTTGCTGGGTTGCTCCTCTCTTTCATTCCTGACTCAGATTACCAAGAGCATGGAGAGAGAGAGAGAGAGCATGGAGAGAGAGAGAGAGAGAGATTAAGTGCCAGGTGGTGAAAGCAATACTCTGTGTAAAGATTGCTACCTTTTCTGCTCCACACTTGGCTCCTGGTTCTGGCCATGTGGTTCAGGCAGAGTGGAAAAAGCATTTATTATTTGAGCAGCGACTCAGAGGAGAGGTAGCTTGGCAGAGTGGCACTCTGCCAGCAGGTGGGGGAGTGAGATGGGCATGGCGGGGGAGAGGAGAAGGAACAAACACCCTTGGAAGGAAGCTGTGTGAGTGTGGAGCCCTGTGCAGCTGTGCATGCTTAGAGCCAGCCATATATGGTATGTAAGGTTTGTAACAACACAGTATTTGCAAAGAGCTAGACTCCATTATTATATATGGTTTCTTCTGGGACTCTATTATACAAATATTGGGCTTAAATTAATCAGCTTCTGCAGAAGGCAACCTGATCCCCGAGTCCTCAGCCACAGATTGGCTCCCTCAAGGGATGGGGAGCCTGCAACCCCGCATTCTGATGTCTGGTGTTACCCAGGGCTGCTTTGCAGTGTCTGTCGCTGGCTGGAAAGGTGAGACACAGGGGAATAGTGAGAGAGCCCAGGCTGCCGATTCAGTTTATCCCCCATGCAGGCAGCCTTAGCTGCGGAGGGGATGCTCTTCACGAGCACTGATCATAATTATTATTGCCTGCCCCCAAAACTGCCAGGAAAGCCAGTGGTGCAAGAACTTATAGGTAAATCTACTTCATAGGTGCAACAATTCCCCTGCTGTCATAACAGGTGGCAATTAGAGCTGGATGGGAAACGGTTTTCCCATACTGCAAACTTTTTTCATGATTAAAAAAAAATATCCGATCCAAATCAGGCAGAAAACCAAATTTTTGAAATTTTTTTCTGCAATCTTAAAATCCCTCCACCCACCTCCTCAAACAAAAATGCAGTTTGGATCCATTGCACTGTTTCGCTTTGATCATTTATAAAGGTATTTTTTTCAATTTCAACATTTTAAAATAGAAAAATTTACTTAAATTTGAAACAACATGTCATTTTGAACTGAAAAATGGAACTTTTCATTTAGAATAGATCAGAATGGAATGTTTTGACCATTTCAAATGTTCAAGAACCAAAAATTCATTGAAACCAAATGCTTCCTGTGAAAAGCTTTGGTTTTGACAATTGTCATTTTCTGATTAAACAAACTTTTATCAAAAAATGCCCAATCATTTCTAGTATAAATTGCATTCCCTGAACCAGTGGGCGAACCAGCCTGTGTACTATATATTATAGCTATTTTAATATTTCAGATTGGCTGGAACTCAACCTCTCCTTTTGCGCATACAGTTTGTGCCTTCAAAATTAACCATTGGCACAAATTGCACCTGTGGAAAATTTGGCCCAAGTGTATATTATCTGTAATGTAGCAATGCCCAAAAAGTGAAAGGTGGTGCACAAACATAGGGGAAGACACTGGGCAGAAAAAAATAAACAAGAAGTTAAATTGAATCATTCACTGGAAAGAGGATGGTGCTAACTTTCTGCCAAGGTTAATCAGGCAAGGAGCAAGGGATTAATGGCTTTGCACTGTTAAGCCTCTCTTTTGCACACTTGTCATAACCTTCCACCAGCTCTTGCAGTTTCTCACTAAAACCTGGCTACCAGATGGAGTTTTTTGGCTTTGTCTATGCATTTTGAGATACTTGGGTGATCCTCCTGTAGCCTATCCAAAATCTCTTAGTGTGTTAATATACAGTTGGGAAAGCCAGTCTGGCACCTTTCATTAGCAAGCCATGCAATAAATAGCATGAGATCCCCAGGAACAAGCCAATGCAGTTTTAAGGCTCATTTAAGTCAAGCATGTTTCTGGCCAGCCATCACTAAATTTTAATTCATGAACAATTTAATCATTATCGTCTCTTTTATGGCCTAAGAGCATTTTTCTATAATGGGAAAACTATGCATGAGCCTGATTCGCCTTTCACACCAGTTTTATACTGGTATGATTCCACTGGCTTCAGTGGAGTTACTTGTGAAGTTACTGGCGCAACTGATAGCACAATCAGGCACAATATATTTACTGGCACCTTCCCATTATTTTTTCCCTACACTTGTTTGTTTTTTGGCAATGCCTCTCACTATAGCCAGGTTATTACATCCAATATGTGAAATAATTCAAGAGGATTTTTCTAATAGCCTCCCCCATGGTGAGATCTCTTCCAGTTTATTTGACCCAAGCCATGAGACTATGAAATTATGGAATTTTATGCCCATATAACTGTAACCAAAGTTCTCATGTGACCATGGTGGCAGCTAACTTTTAGTTCTATTTATACCCCTACTCTGTGCTATTAAAGAGCTTTTGAGCTGTCCTTTATGCCCCTGACTTCCACTGGTTATCACCACTTTGCTTGTGAATTTGGACTGCATTTTGTCTATTAGCTAGTGGAAGTGGCCTTTATGGCTGCATCCAGTTTTTACATAATTCAGAGCTATTGGTAGTGGGCTATTCGGTTGTTTTTTTAACAATTCTGAGGAACAATCAGGTCTATTCCATAGATTTTAATACCTCAAATGTTTTTTTAAGACTTTTGGGCCTGATTATCCCTGGATCACTAGGTTTCCTCCAAATTTGTCCATCAGGGGCTTGGGTTCAGCCCCTGAGGAAAAGGAAGGGGTTTGGCCTTCAAAGCCTGTTGATCCCTGAAGAGCCCTTTAGATCTCTGGATATCAACATGAAGCCTACAAGCCACTACTACTGAATACAGTAGTAACTGGATAACATTCTATGGCCTGAGTTAAACAGGAGGTTAGTCTGATTTAATGGACCCTTCTGGCCTTAAAATCAATAACTGTGACCTTTTGGACAAAGGCCTTGTGCCTCTACATAGACTTTGTGAGGTTGCTGCTTCATCTCCATCTCCTTCTAAGTGGTGTGGCTCCACTGGAGTCATACAACTAGGGGGCTTCTCCGAGCAGTGGATACACTTGGAACCCCACAAAGCAGAGGGTATGCAGGCCATGGAAAAGCTACGTATCAGCTGAACTCAGCATTAGGAAAATCCCTCAATAAGGATTTATTTCAGAGTCTTTTGATGTGTCAGTTTTTAGTTGCTTTGGCCAGGAGTTGTGTTGTTTCTAACAATAAATGCATCCAGAAATGGCTTAATCATCCCAAACTATGAAGCATACATGGTGTTTCTACATATATTTACCTTTGTGCCTGATTCACAACTTTCTGTAGCCTAAGTTCAAGAACCATTCAGAATATATCTAGATCCACCCTAAATTTTCTACAGTTACTTGGATTTTTACCCCATTATTTGGCAATTCATCCCAGCTAGGATAGAGCCTTTAAGCTAGATCGTGCCTATGTAAGTTGAGGGGCCATGAGTTTAAAATTCCATGGAATTTTTTGACAATCAAGCAATAAAATGTAAGTGAGAGGTCACTGCACTTCAATCACATAATATTTTCATTGGGCACTTGCTCCAAGACATCTGTTCTGGTAAATAATACACATAGACAAAACAAATTCTCAGCAACCAAAAAATACCTACGCATAATCCTGTATCTCCCACCCACTCTTGCATCCTGATGGGGATATTAAGGGAACTCTGGTGATACGAAAAGTGGAAACAATAACTCAAATATGAGTCATGCTTAATTTAGTGTGTCCTGTGTCTTTATTTAAAGCTAGGCTCTGCCACCCTTATGCACTTGGAGCATGCCTTTACTCCTTGAGCAGTTCTATTGATTTCTATGGCACTACTCAAGGCGCAAGGTGCTGGTTCAAGTGAATAAAGGCAGCAGAATCTTGTCCTTATTATCGCTACAGTTCTCAAACTCTCTGTGGGGGTGCCTGCACAAAGTTCCCCTCTATTACTACCACCAGCTCAGCTCCACCAATGATAGCAAGGCTGGGAATGCTAGTGCTGACAAGGCTCCAAGTGACTAAGAGAATTTTAAGCACTACATTGTTTAACCACAGAGCAGGTTTAGACAACGTGGTAGTTTAAATACCAGCAGCACCTGCCTCATGTACATGAGTGCTCCCTCCATTATTAGCACAGATGAAGCCACCCTTGAAATATTACACAGTTTAGAACTCTTCCCAGTAAGCCGGGATCATAGAGGTTTTCTTTTTTCCTCCCAACAGATAGAGCTGAGTTGTCCTTTTCTTCCTTCCAAGTGAATGTGTAATAAATTATCCTTCTGGTTCACTCCTTAGGTAATTTAGACCAATTTCATTTGGATGCCAGGTAGGAAAAGCCCAGTGATAAATTAGACCAATCGGTTAGAGCTGCTCAAACATGTTTGTTCAGGCATCAGCCATATTAGACTATTTTTACTAGATTCCTCTCAAGCCCAAAAGGTATTGCCTGCTATTACATGCAGCAGTGACTATTATTACACTTGCCCCCTCTTTTCTCTTGCTTGGAGCACAGTACATTCATTTAGGAACATGAGATGGGCCTGAGGTACACAGTAAAGTTCAGATCTGTATCCTGCTCAGAACGTTGTCAGGTTCAGGGTATTCAGAACTGGAATTCTTGTTCAACCATTTAAAAAGAGAAGGGTCAGCCCCATAATTCAGATCCAGATCTGTATTTCAATTTTTCCAAAGTCTGAGGCAATAACAACCAAGGTTTTGGTTCAACCCATAATAGAGTCAGGGGACAGCCACAATGTTTGGATCCAGATTTGAATATTCCCAAAATCCAAGGGTGTTCCTTGGAGCTAGGTCCACCTCCAGTCACAAAGAGTTGTAATTTGTTTCATCAGCATTGCAAACATTCCAAGTAATTTTTACATTTTTTAACTATTACCTGTTTAGATCCCTACAATATACCTCAGATCCCCTAGTCCCCATCCTGCTGTCAAATTAGGAGACACAACTGACAGGCAAGAGATACATCTAGGATTTTCCAAATTTCCAAATGCATTGGTCTTTACAGGGAATATTCTTTTGAGTCTTTGCACCTGTTGGGGTCAGATTTTCAAACAACACATTTTAGGGCCAATCATTCGTTGTAGGCTTTGTGCTAGAATTGGGTTTTAAAGGCAGGATTTAAATGGAGAAAGGATGGTAAGCTGATGAAGCACTTTAAAAAGGTTCTGTTCATATAGGGTGAGATGAAAAAATACAGAGCTGGCTGTGAAAGTCAGACAAATGGGACAACATAATAAGAGATGACGTGGAATAAGCAGGGAGGATCAGCTATGCAAGACTGGACGATAAGATCGAATATGTAATCTATGAGTATTAATTTTGTGAAGCACCTAGAATCTAAGTCACTATCAGATCAAAAGATATATCCCTAATTCCTCTGCTACTAAGTAAGAGGGTTTGCTTTTTATTTATATTACACTCTCGGGTTTGAGGAAATGGTTTTCCGTGCATGCATATGTTTTGCACACGTGCATGTGCACAACTACAAACCAATAAAGTAAGTCTCAGATCAAAATGTCTCTCTAGAAACCATAAAATTAAATATCTGAATCTGTAATTGCTAGATTGTTTATGGGCCCAATGGTGCAATCCTTACACTGGCGAATACTTTCTCACACTAGTTGATCCAATATGAGGAAAGGCTGCACAATCAGGCCCAGAGCTGAGCTAAAATTACCTGTGACATTCAACAAACAAGCCCTACCACTTTGACTCACTTTAAAAAAGTAGATCTATTCCATCACATTTGTCTCTCACAAAATTTAAAATTAACAGTTTCTCTCATCATGTGACCTCCCACAGGGAAGGGAAAAGCCTGATTTGCTGAAGAGATACACAAACCTTACTTACTGATCTGAAAATGGCAGAGGGCCCTAGAGAGACTCTTTAACCTCAAAGCCTGACACCACTGAGGTCAATGGAAGTCTTCTCTGTTGGTAGGTTTAGCACTGAGCCAGATGAGTGTGTTGAATGAGGCAAGAAGGATCATTGTGTGAATAATGATTTTTTTCAGTTCACTGACAATTTTGAAAAATAATAAAAAAATCCCAAACCAAACATTTTAGGTTGAACAGAAAGCAATTCTTTTTCAAAGATTTTGGCAAATTGAAAAGTTTTTTAAAAAAAGTTTGGGGTTGAACAAAAACCTTAAGGTTGGATTTTGAGCTTTTCTCCACTTTAATTTATTTTTTATATAAAATTAAAAGTAATTTTGAAACAAAAATTCATTTTGAATCAAAAAGACAAAAACTTAAATTTCAAAAATGTTGAAATGAAATGTTTTGATTTTTTTTTGGAATTTTTGTTTGGTTTGTCCCCCCGCAAACACAACCAAAACAACTCACCAAAATCTATATGAAGTCATGAAATGTTTTGGTCAACCTAAATGTGCTCTCACCTCTCCCCCAAGAAAAGATTTGGTCAAATTGTTTTTCCCCACTCTAGCAATAAATACAGCTACTGGGTCAGAAGTTCTGCTATGTAAACTTTTGATACAACTAGGAATCAGCGTGTGCCAATTCAGCCTTAAGAGTACAGCTTCCGTATTTAATTTACAGATGTCATTATTTTAAGACAGAGCACGTTTACTAAGCAAGCTTTTCAAAGGCCTAGCAAATCTACATTTTTCAAAAAATATATCAGATAGGGAGCCACATACCCAACATATTTTAGTGAGAGCTATAAGCAAATATGCAAACAGAGGCTCCAGAATCTGCACTGGTTAAGAAACTTGTTGCGAGTAGCATTTACCGCACCTGTTCCAGGGAGCTACTTTGGGCCTCTGATATGTGCCAGCAACAAAAAGGTCAGAATGAAGATGACGGTATACAGAACACCAGGAACATATCTTAGCATATGGTATGAGCGTGCTAATATGTCAAACTTTTGGCTCCCCTATCAGTCTGAATCTTGGGACTGCTGCTTAGGTCAGAAATTGTAAAGAGCAGCAATGCAGCTAATTTTCTGGCACCACTGAGTTATATTATGGTCATGTTTACATACCTCAGTCAGTGAGTGGGAGAGAGGGTGGACGTATGCTAAAGAGGAAGATAGGTGTGGTCAGTACTAAATGGGAAATGTGGGGACAGAGACAACTTGAAGACAGCACCTGCTCTCACAGCATTGAATGTTATTAACTGAGAACATCTGTAGCATTTTTACACCTATACTCCTGTCAAGGAGCATGCAGAAGTCTTAAAAACCCCTGTGAATATGTACAAGATAACACAATAGCATGAACAGCCTGGAGATTTGAAGTTCAGATATCAAATAGGGGACATGCTTGGATTTTATGAGTTCTGAGGAGACAGCGGTCATGAATTTAATGGGAAATTGCTCATTCTAGCATACATCTTAGTAAGCAGGCTACATTTTGCTAATAATTCATAACTTGTATGAATAGAATTTTCCTGGAAAATCATTAAACCTCTTAAACCACAACCTGATACAATGAACACAGTAACATTGCAACAAAATGTGATGGTCAAATCAGGGAAAGGGCTAGCAAAATTAGAAGGTAGCATCAGGAGGCCTCTCGAAAGCTTTCTATATAAGTAAGTTTTCCCTGATGTTGAAAGAGACATTAAGCAGCACAGCTGGTCAGGACATTTTTGATTAAATGTATTTTCATTAAAATATGCTGTTTTGTCAAAGCTGAAAGACTTTGTAGAGAGAGTTCTATTTTGACAAAGTTTTTGCCAGGAAGATTTCTCAGGTCCAGCGTAGACTCTCTTGTCTTTTCCGACCAGAGAGAGACTGTGACAACCTGTAGCACATATGATACCTTTTACCCCATGTTTACCACTTTTATATGGTTATGATATGTTTTGTACAAAGTATGCCTTGTGAGATATCATTTGAAAAAGATAATTTACTGAATGTCATTGTCCTGTTAAAATGTGTGTTTCAACATAGTATATGGACATATGAGATTTTACTTATGATTGTTACTGAAATATACTGTAGTTCTGGGTAATGCCCTCAGACCATTTTCTCAAAGAGAAGGACACACTTGCATGCCAGCAGGATGCTAAAAAGTCATTACCTGCTTAATCAGAAATTCATCAGCAGGGGAGTTGTAAACAAAGAAATTTACAATTCATCTGAAAGACATTTAGGATCTTATGTACACAGGGGACTATTTTCTGTATACCTGGGGAGGGGGTAATCCTGAAATATAGGAGGAGGATATAAAATAAGAAACAGGACCTTAGAATTACCTCTCCACTCCACCTTACATCTCTCTGGCCTTAAAATCAATGAATACTTGAATACCACTAAACTAAGGGGAGTGGTTCCAGGCTGAAAGGAAATCTAGCCTGTCAACGAAAAACTGCAGCATCTAGTGTGGTGAGAAAGATGTTTGCTTCAAATCTTATTTTGCTTAGTACAGTAGAAACTCAGAGTTAAGAACCTCAGAGTTAATAACTGACCAGTCTACCACACATTTGGAACCAGAAGTACATAAATCAGGCAGAAGGATAGTCCAAAAAAAAAAAAGAGAAGCCAATACAGTACAGCACTGTCTAAAATGGAAACTACTGAAAAATAAAGGGAAGCATCATTTTTTTCTGCACAGTAAAGTTTCAAAGCTGTATTAAGTCAATGTTCAGCTGCAAACTTTTGAAAGAACAAGCATCATGTTTTATTCAGTTACCAAGATTTTAGAATTATGAACAATCTCCACTCCCGAAGTATTCGTAACTCTGAGGTTCTACTATAAATTTTAGGAAGTAGCTTGTGTGTTTATCTTTTATTTCTTTGGTAACCAATTCTGCCCTTTATGCCTTATCACTCACAACCACTTAAAATCTAGTATTCTTTAGTTAATAAACTTGTCTTATTGTTTTATCTAAACCAATGTGTTTTGGATGAAGTTTTTGGGGAATCTCTACTCAGGTGCATAGAACTGGAAGGGACCTCAAAAGGTTATCTAGTTCAGTCCCCTGCACTCAAGGCAGGACTAAGTATTTTCTAGACCATCCCTGACAGGTGTTTGCCCAACCTGCTCTTAAAAAACCCCAATGACAGAGATTCCACAACCTCCCTAGGCAATTTATTCCAGAGCTTAACCACTCTGACAGTTAGGAAGTTTTTCCTAATGTCCAACCTAAATCATCTTTACTGCAATTTAAGCCCGTTGCTTCTTGTCCTATCCTCAGAGGTTAAGAACAATTTTTCTCCCTCCTCTTTGTAACAACCTTTTATGTATTTGAAAAATATTATGTCCCTCTCAGTCTTCTCTTCTCCAGACTAAACAAACTAATTTTTTTAAATCTTCCCTCATAGGTCATGTTTTCTAGACCTTTAATCATTTTTGTTGCTCTTCTCTGGACTCTCTCCAATTTGTCCACATCTTTGCTGAAATGTGGCACTCAAAACTGAACATAAAACTCCAGCTGGGGCCTAATCAGCACGGAGTAGAGCGGAAGAATTACTTCTCGTGTCTTACTTACAATATTCTTGCTAATACATCCCAGAAGGATGTTTGCCTTTTTTTGCAACATCGTTACACTGTTGACTCATATTTAACTTGTGATCCACTATGGCTCCCAGATACCCTTCTGCAGTACTCCTTCCTAGGCAGTCATTTCCAATTTGTATGTGTGCAAATGATTTTTCCTTCCTAAGTGGAGTACTTTGCATTTGTTCTTATTGAATTTCATCCTATTTACTTCAGACCATTTCGCCAGTTTGTCCAGATGATTTTGAATTTTAATCCCATCCATCAAGATACTTGCAATCCCTCCCAGCTTGGTATAATCTGCAAACTTTATAAGTATACTCTCTATGTCATTATCTAAATCATTGATGAAGATATTGAACAGAATCAGACACAGAACCAGTTCCTCATTATGCTCTTCCAGCATGACTGTGAACCACTGATAACTACTCTCTGGGAATGATTTTCCAACCACTTATGCACTCACCTTATAGTAGCTCCATCAGGTTGTATTTCCCTAGTTTGTTTATGAGAAAGTCTTGCGAGACATTATCAAAAGCCTTACTAACGTCAAGATATACCACATCTACTGCTTCCCCCATCTACAAGTTTTGTTACTGTGTCAAAGAAAGTTATCAGGTTGGTTTGACATGATTTGTTCTTGACAAATCCATGCTGACTGTTATTTATCACCTCATTATCTTCTAGGTGTTTGCAAATCGATTGCTTAATTATTTGTTCCATTATCTTTCCGGGTACAGAAGTTAAGCTGACTGGTTAGTAATTCCCTGGGTTGTCCTTATTTCCCTATTTATAGATGGGCACTATATTTGCCCTACAAGGCTGGCCAGAGGATTCAGAGGGCCTGGAGTCTTTGGCGGTGGGTCCCGCTTCAGCAGTAATTTGGTACCGGGGGTCCTTCCGCCACCCCCCACTGCCGAAGACCCAGAGCGGAAGAAGCTCCGGGAGCCCGGACCCCATGACAGTTTTCCAGGGCCCCCAGAGCGAGTGAAGGACCCCTCTCCGGGGGCCCTGAAAAACTCTCGTGGGGGCCTCTGTGGGGACCGGGGCCTGGGGCAAATTGCCCCAATTGCCCCCCCTGGGTGGCCCTGTTGCCCTATTCCAGTCTTTGCCCTTTTCGAGACTGGTGCATAATCATTTTCTTTGATTAAATGACAGCCTGTTAATGCACTTGCATTGTTCAGTAGTGTGAGTGTGCTGGACAGTACAAGATGAATATTTCTGGGGGGTAAGGTTGGGACTGAGGGATCTGTGGGTGTCACCCTGTATCTATTCATGGATGGCTTGGCATAGCATTCATTTATTCAGCTGGGAATGACTTTGCACAGAGACCCAAATAGAAAACCTGCTCTTTTTAATCTAAAATTGGATGTTTTGACACAATTTCATTAAAAAAAAACATTTGAAGGGTTTTTATTATGTTCCATTGTGGAATGAAACCCAGAAACCTTGAAAGTTGTCAGGCAATGAAGTTGTCATCCTTTGGCCAGCTGTAATAAGTAGGATTGCAGGCATAATAAAGGTCCAGAGAAGTGAGAAACAAAAAGTGAGTGCATCAAGAACTGAGAAATATATGCTACGTGTTCCAATTTATTCAGGAAAACAGTGGCCTGTTGTCAGCTATAATTGATTCAGATGATAAATTAAAGATTATAATAAAAAATGAACTCTGTGCAAACACGTAACATTTGGGAGAGTTACCGATGGCACATCTAATGATACTTTAGGAAAGGGATACACAAGGCAAGTTTTTTAAAAAAGTCGACTTCATGTCTGTACCATTTTGCAGATGCAAAACCCAGCCTTGTAACTTTTCAAACATTAACACCCATGAATAGGTAATATAGTCTATCATGGGCAGTTTCAGCACTGGGTCCGTAAAGAAATCCAGATTAGAATTTGTCAAACTAATATTTACAGCCTGGCAGCCCTGTCCATCAGCTGGAGGCCAGAGTATCATATTTTTAAAGACTGTGATTAAATTTAAGGCACTCAGCTTTAAAATATTTTCATTTTTCTTAAGAAAGCCATTATGATATTTTTTGAGATCACCAGATCACTAGTTTTAGATTCATTGTCCCCAGGTCATCAGTGGGCTTACTGTACATCTGGCTTTCAAATGATGTCCAGGCAGGGGATTTGTTTTCTCACTGCCTGTAAAGTGTTTGTTACATTTTTGGCTCTACATAAATAAGAATCCTAAATAATAGATTATAATTCCTCTGCCACAGGATGATTGGCTAACGTTGCCAACCTCCCTGGATTGGCTGGGAGTCTCCTGGAATCGATCTCCCAGTGGCTAATGAAACCAATCTGGGCAATTTTAATAGGCTGATAAATGTCTGGTTGGTGGCACAGCAGGGCTAAGGAAGGCTCCCTGCCTGCCTTGGCTTCACAGCTTCCAGAACCTCCTAGAGGCAGGGGCGGTCAGGAGGTCTCTGCATGCTGCTTCCACCCCAAGCACCGTCTCTGCAGCTCCCACTGGATGGAAACTATGGCCAATGGGACCTGTGGGGTTGGTGCCTGCAGGCAGGGGCAACACGCAGAGCTCCCTGGCTGCCCCTGAGCCTAGGAACCGGACATGGTGGTTGCTTCTGGGAGCTGCCCGAGGTAAATGCCGCCTTGCTGGAGCCTGCCCCCCTCCCACACTCTGAACCCTTCAGCCCCTCCACCCCAGCCCAGAGTCTGCATACCCTCCCACACCCCAACCTCCTGCTCTAGCCTGGTGAAAGTGAGTGAAGGTGGGGGAGAGTGAGTGATGGAAGGCCGGGCGGGGGATGGAGTGAGCAGGGGTGGGGGCCTTGGAGAAGGGGCAGGGAAAGGATGTTTGCATTTGTGTGATTAGACAATTGGCAACTCTATGACTGCCCCTTTGAGGGGAGATGAGGGAAGCCACACCTTTGCCATAATTAATCAGCTGCTTCCTAGCCTGAAGGGGCAGGGCCAAGGGGGTTAGGTAGTAGCTGAATGATTACCTAGGCCTTCTAAAAGGGCCATATGAGATCAGTCTGGAGTGGAACCACAAGGCAGATGCCTGTGGAAAGGTCTGATCTAGGGTCTGCAGGAGGCTGGGTACTTCTGGGGAGCCAAGGAGTGGGGGAAAGATTCTCAAAGGTAACCCAGTAAGGAGCTGCGAACAGGGCCCAGAGGATGGACTGAAGAGAAACCTCACAGAGCAGAGGAATCTTTTTTGTTTGCCTGAGACTTCTTGACTGGACTTTTACTATCCTAGAAGGGGTTAAGTTTGTTTATCACTTAGCTGGAGGGCTAAGCCACTTCTCCAACTCTGCTCCATGTGTGGAAAACTGAGGAGACCAAACTTTGGGAGGGAAACTGAGGCAGAGGGTGCTATGGGCAGCCAAGCCCTGTGACAGTGTCACAAGTTAAAAAGTTTATTAAAATTAGCTTAATTATGTAGTTTAAGTGACTCTCCTACCTGATTTTTCTCATATGACAAAGTGCCTTGCACTTTTTTTTGATAATATTAAATGTTGCTGAACAGCAGGTAAGCAATTCTTGCAACTGCCCAAACAGTAAATGAAGGCACTTCAGTGGATATTCTCTGGAAGAATCAGGCCAGGGAGCCCTTATACATGTATTATCAAGTACTGAAAAATAGACAAAGCTGTGCAGTTTGAACCTATTTTTGTGAACAGAAGAAACAATGCAAGTTACTGTAACTTTTCCTTAGAGTTACTGCTGTAATTGAATGTGCTAAATGCTGTCTATTTCTTATGTGTCTATTTGAATATAAAGATGCAGTAGCATGAGGCAGCATCTGTTCTGAGAAAAAAAAAATCAGTGTTTAGCATGTTGAGGTTCACTGTGCTGCAGTTCATCAAATTCCTTATTATATATATAATGTGACCTGCATGTTTTAATAGTGGTGTTTAAAGGTTCCTCAAATTGAAATCCACACCCATAGACACCTAGAATCACTAGTATTTGAAATGCAGACTGACATAGTTAGATTGCTCCTTGTCCCTCTTCCCTGCCTCACTTCTCTTCTCTTATTTTGTACAACAGCTGAGCAAAAATCAGAATATCTGTCCTTCAGGAAATTCTCATATTTTAACATTTATTTTTATCTGGAAATGGGAGGAAAAGTTGAAAAATCAGTCTTTTTTTTTTTTTTTTTAAACTGGGTGCTGTATGTGATGGCCAATGGTGTTCTGTTATTTTCCTTGTTGGGCCCGTCCTGTAGTAGGTGACTTCTTGGTACCCGTCTCGTTCTGTCAATCTATTTCCTCACTTCCTCAGGTGGGTATTGTAGTTTATACCTTCAAGTCAATAGCACAGCTATGGGTACCAACATGGCCCCACAGTATGCGAACATTTTTATGGCTGACTTAGAACAACACTTCCTCAGCTCTCGTCCCCTAGCTCCCCTCCTCTACTTATACTACATTGATGACATCTTCATTGTACGGACCTACAGGAAGGAGGCCTTTAAAGAATTCCACCTGGATTTCAACAATTTCCACTCCACCATCAACTTCAGTCTGGACCAGCCCACATAAGAGATCCACTTCCTGGACACTACAGTGCAAATAAGTGATGGTCACATAAACACCACCCTATACCAAAAACTTACTGACTACTGTACTTACCTACATGCCTCCAGCTTCCATCCAGGACACATTACATGATCCATTGTCTACAGCCGAGCCCCAAGATACAACCACATTTGCTCTAATTCTTCAGACAGAGACAAACACCTACAAGATTGCTATCAAGCATCCTTAAAACCACAATACCCACCTGGGGAAGTGAGAAAACACATTGACAAAGAGAGATGGGTTCCCAGAAGTCACCTACTACAGGACAGGACAGGTCCAACAAGAAAAATAACAGAGCATCACTGGCTATCACATACATCCCTCAGCTAAAACCTCTCCAGCACATCATCAATGATCTACAACCTATCCTGGAAAACGATCCCCCACTCTCACAGGCCTTGGGAGGCAGGCCAATTCTCACTTATAGACAGCCCCCCAAATACTCACCAACAACTACACAGCACACCACAGAACCACTAACCCAGGAACCAATCTCTGTAACAAACCCCGTTGCCTTCCCTGTCTCCATATCTACTCTAGCGACACCATCATAGGACCCAACCACACCAGGCACACCATCAAGGCTCATTCACCTGCATATCTACTAATGTGATATATGCCATCATGTGCCAGCAATGCCCCTCTGCCATGTACTTTGGCCAAACTGGACAGTTTCTACATAAAGGGATAAATGGACACAAAGCAGAGATCAGGAATGGTAACATACAAAACCCAGCAGGAAAACACTTCAATCTCCCTGGACACTCAATAACAGATTTAAAAGTAGCCATTCTTCAACCAAAAAAAAATTCAAAACAGACTTCAAAGAGAAACTGCAGAGCTACAATTCATTTGCAAACTTAACATCATCAATTTGGGCTTGAATAGCGACTGGGAGTGACTGGCTCACTACAAAAGCAATTTTTCCTCTCTTGGTATTGACACTTCCTCATCAGTTATTGGGAGTGGACCACATCCACCCTGACTGAATTGGCCCGAGCAACATTGGTTCTCCACTTCTCTTCATGTGCCAATATATATTTATGCCTACATCTGTAATTTTTACTCCATGCATCTGAAAAAGTGAGTTTTTATCCACAAAAGGTTATGTCCAAATAAATCTGTTAGTCTTGAAGGTGCCACTGGACTCCTTGTTGTTTTAGTAGATACTGAAATTCTACTGATACATTTGATTATGGTAGACCAGAATTTTCCTTGAAGATGCATGCAAGTTTTCCAAGTTATTAGATGCTCAAAGTGCTCTTGTATATTTATCAGGTGATGTCATGAACCTTGAACCAAAAGTGAGGTTTGACTTGCCTATACAGTACAGTGAGCAAATTACAATACCAGAGAGAGTCAACAAGAGATACTTTATAAATGATTTCAGATGAATATGACAATGTCAACAGCTTTTTTTTTTATCAACTCTCTAAGAGCTGGTACTTCACAAAAATCACAGAGGGCCAGGTTCTGGTAGTCTTGCTCACATTGAGTAGTGCCTTATTCCATGAGTAATCCCATTGGCTTCAGTTTCAAATCACTGTAAGTAGTGCTGGTGCAGGTCAGGATTTACAACAGTGCAACACATCTACACTTGGAGTTTGCACTGCTGCAGCTGTAAAAAGCTAAAAACAGACAAGGCCTCAAATTAGGAATTTAAGCACATGCCTCCACTGTGGGAACCCTGCCTCTCCAACGCCAACTTTTAGTATATTAGATAAATTTTCCCTGGCAAACATCTCCATCTGTTAGCAACTGATAGGGAACTGGTGAATATAAATTCATAATGTTAATGCCCTGGGTGCATTTGCTTTCAATGGTCAGCTGTACACAACTGGCAAAAACAGTGGTGGGAGCTGATTTCAAAGTTGAATCAGTGAACACTTGTGGGGAAACCAAATTTTATATTTGCATATGCAAGTACTCGATTTGCTGTAGAAGTGCTTGTGTGCTTATCAAGTCAGAAAACACAAACAACAACCTGTGACTTATCTGATGACTCAGAACTGAGCAACAGAGCTTGAACTTCAAATATTCATGATCAATCAATAGACTAAATATAAGAAAAGATATTCCTTGAATAAGGAAGTATTTGAAGCAATTTGTGATCACAAATATTCCACAAGCAGAAAGAGAAGCTAAATGAAGACTCTAAAGTGATCTTTGAATATTTTTTGTGAGAAAGATCTCATATTGTTTAATATATTTATTACCTTTTTTTTGCAGTCTGATCTAATTTAAGTGAACTTCATTCACCGTGAAATGTCTAATAATAGGATTCTAATGCTACTAACAACTATTTGCCAGACTTGGAAAAGCAGGAGTTAATACTACTAATGTTTCTGTCTGAAGATGTTATTCTTAACACTGAATTGGAGAATGTTGTAACCATGTAAATTTATACACTAACACAATGGAAATGGAAGCAAGGTGTCAAAGCCAGCTATTTAATGTCTCTACATAAATACTGACTCTCACAGATGGCAAACAGCCCCAGATTTGAGATCAAGACCGTGAGAGATATTGACACTGGATAAAAATGTCCCTAAAATCACAAAGGCTAGAGCATATCAAGTAAAAAGTCACTACATCTAGTTCCTAATTAGATTGACTTACCAAGGACCTACCTTGAATTGCTAAATAATTTCCCCAGGTCAGTGACCTAATCTGACTGGATGCACTTTAATCCCTGTTTCCAGACCCTAACTCCTCTATTTCTTTATGATCCACAAGTCTTAAATGATCACTGCTAAGGGCCACCAGAATGTTGAAAAGAAAAATCCTTTTCCTGACCCAATAGCTTCTGAACGAACCCAGCATGCCTTTTATTACGGCTGATCCTTCAAAGTATTTTTGTTTACCTTGGTTTTAGGATTGATAGTAAAAACTGCCTTCAGAGCTTTATTTAATTTCACCTTGTGTTTCAAGAATGGATACTTGCCACTTTTAATC
Source organism: Chelonoidis abingdonii (assembly GCF_003597395.2). Classification (NCBI taxonomy): domain Eukaryota; kingdom Metazoa; phylum Chordata; order Testudines; family Testudinidae; genus Chelonoidis; species Chelonoidis abingdonii. Next base: position 36,742,774 of record NC_133776.1, read on the forward strand.
ATTTTTACACAATCCAATTCAAAGCAGCAAAGAGTCCTGTGGCATCTTATAGACTAACAGACGTTTTGGAGCATGAGCTTTCGTGGGTGAATACCCACTTCGTCGGATGCATGTAGTGGAAATTTCTAGGGGCAGATGTATATATATGTAAGCAACAGGCAGGCTAGAGATAACGAGGTTAGTTCAATTTAAGGCTACTATCAGTAAGGGAATCCTCCCATAACCACACCTGTGAAAAGTTATGGGCAAATCACACTCCCACCTTCAGTATCCAATGCAAACAGTTAAGATTAGCAGAGGTTTTACTACTATGTTACACTTCTCTTTTTTATATTTCTCAAATTTTATTGCATTCTTGATAGAGAGAGTCAATGAAACAAAAAGCACGCACAAAGCGATACCAAGACACTATATTAATAAGCAACCAAGGATACATACACACACACACATATATCTATATCTAGGGGACTAAGTGAATTTAAGGAGTCTTGGATGCATGAATGAAAGGCTATTTTAATGCCCAATACTAATCATTTCTCACTTCTCTGCTAAGCACAGTTTAAGAGGGGTGGTTCCAGATAACAATGCTGAGAGACACAATTGTTTTTATGATCAGTGGGATGCGAGAAACATCCATTTCTTTACAGGAAAGGTAAAGCTTACGCACATTTGCTGCACCTTGCTCTGCAAGGGTCACCTTTTCTTTATGAGGCAACTTGATTTCCTTGCCAAGACTTTGACTGGGACAGGCCAATACTTTAATAGCTAACCAAAGGCTTTTCTCTCTACATTTCTTCTCAGTGTGGAAAAAATGCTGCTAATTATATTTTTATCTTATATTTAAAATAAGGTGAATACTTCTTCCACAATAGGGAGTGTCCCCTGTGAGTAGGACAAGTGTTCTTCTGCTGTTTGAGGGTACGGGACAGGACAAGAATCCAGGGAACCATTTAAGGCACTTCCCAGTTCACAAGGCACTTCCTAGTGCTGTGGGTCAGGAGCTTTACTGCAAGGTATACCCTATCATCCTCCAAGCCTCACCTCATAGAAGGAGTGTATAGAGGCTACAGTATCTGCCAATGAGTGGTCCTGTGGCCACACAGCAACTTGGGTCGAGTGGGGTGGAGGGGAAGGTCCCAAGAAAGATTTATAACCCCACCTCCCAATGCACCATAATCTTGTAGGATGTTTTGCCGAATGTCTGGACTTTTGAGTCTAGATTTTCAGCAAGTTGCTAACCACCACTTCACGCTGCACCATTCAAGCCACAGGAGTTTAATAATGCGATAGAGTGAGCTCTGGAAAAGGCATGCTGGGTTAATCCTAATGTCTCAGTATCTGATGGATTTAGCAGCTAAAAGAACACTTAGCACATACGCACAACTGGGGCTTAAATCTGAAGAAGAGAGAGTTTACAAGCTGAGTTACATTCAACGCTTTACCATTTTGGAGAGATTCTAGTGACATTCCACGTCACTATAATGGGAAATTCTGCCAGAAATGGTAGACTCTTTCACAGAGAAGTCATTTAACTCCAGTACATTTTCAAAATGTGTCTGTCTTGTCCAGTACGAATAATGCATTGAAAAGGTAAGTGATTAAGTAGGTATTTTACTGTATCTGACCTTTTGTTACTGAATCATAATTGTCTCTGTTCACTAATCCTTTACAGTGATAGTCTTGGCTTATAGTGCCCACCTTTTCCCAAGTTGTGAAAAAAGAGACTTTTCTAAACACTGAAATTCTGAACAATGCTGAACACTTTATTCAGAACGATGGGACACTACCAACCAGGTCCAGGCATTTTAAGAAATCCATGAAGTGCTGTGCTGTGAGTAGAAAAGCAAACTAGGTCACTGACCTCTCCCATGACCTTGACACAAATTCCATCTTGCATTGACCAGCAGAAGGCAAACATGAATGGGGCCTGTCCTTTCCTCTTTCTCACCATGCCTCATTCATTTCCAAGTGACAGAAACAGAACAGAAAACCATAGTTAAGATGAAAAGGATTTTTTTTTAATAATAAAACATTCTTGGGGCCTCCCTTTCTTCATGATTTGAGCAAGCTGCGTTAGTTCATTCTAATATTGATATTTAACAATGTTGACAGCTTTAATACATGTTAGATCCTTCAGATCATATTGTTAAGCAGTCAACATATGACTTTTAGGAATTAATGTTAAAAAGATATGTAGTAGAGTCTGCATCTGGTAAAGACGGATGATAATTGTGCTGGCATTTCAACACACTAAGTAAACCTCACTTTGAACTATGCAGCATGCTCAGGGTCTAGCACACCTAAACCTTTTCGTGGCGGGGACCACATCTTAACAGAGACACTGCTTTGTGGCCTAAGCTTCTCTCCTACTGGGGAATCACACAGGTCACCTTGCCTTCCACAGGCAACTAAATAACCGGCCCATGGCAACTGTAGCAATTACTTGCACAGAGCAATAATATTAGGAAAGTATTTAGGTGGGGATTTTCAAAGGGTATAAAAGAATCACATGCTCAACGCCTATTGAAGGTCTTTGTAAATTGGAAGCCTGATTCCCTTAGGTTCCTTTGAACATCTCAACTGTAATCCTACTATAAATAGTCCTCCAAGTTCTTTTTCTTAGCATGCAAGCACGATTTTAGCCGTGGAAGGCATGCTGCATTGTTGTTTAGTTTGGGTTATTCAAGGTTCTAGAGAGAGGAAGCTGTGAAAACAGCAAGAGAGTTTGCTCTCTGCTCTGATCTGAGTCAATTTTTGACGCAGAGTTGCTCTCTGAGAACTAGGCATTGGTGTTGGGCTGTGATTCCTGAAAGAAAGGATTGTCCTGCATGCTGTTTGGCCAGGTATGGTTCCAAGACTGAGGTATACGTGTAAATAAAACAAGTTACATTTAGAATATACCCAGACTCCAAGCCACTGATTTCTCCTCCTCTAGGAAGCCAAGCTGAAACACCCCGGGATTCTGCTAGCATGTCAGAATGGGACACTAGAGTTAGGAGAGGGGGCAAGAGTATTTTTAGCTGGCTAGAGCACAGCTTGGTAGACAGAAATGAGGAGTAGGAGCAAGCACCATGTGATTGGTACAGAAAGTTGTGACCATTCACAAATGCTCCTTAGGCCACTGGCCTAAGTTGATGAACCATACTGTGAGAACAATCTAGTGATTATCAGGAAAGGTGGGATTTCAAAAGCACTCAGCCCTGGCCTGCTTTGTTCTCACTGAAGTCAATGATAAATCCTCTTATTGACTTCATCTGGAGTAAAGCTTGGGTAATACTAAGTGCTTTTGAAAAGCCCATTCTAAAATTTTAAATGGACATTCATATATCATTTGAGGCCTGCCTTGATGTATGCTGCCAAGTCATGTACAAATGCATGAACAATTGCACACGCAGTTTCAACATGGAAGAACAATGATTATTGAAACTAATTGAGTAGTTTTGCATGCAAATGTTTAGGATAGTTTTGAATGCAAATAGCCAACTGGACGCCGAGCTTGCCCTTTGTGCATGCGGTTGCTTGATTTTCATGCATGACCATTGTAAGAATGTACTCATATCATTCAGGAAGAAGGAATAAACCCAGGAATAAAACATTTGTTTGTCATTCAGGGGGTTGTGCTTCATGAGGAGAAAGAAAAGATGCTTCTTCAGTCACTGTGCCTCCGAGACATGAAGAGAGCGAGGGTGTTAATTTTACTGGCCTCTCCCCATGAGCTTTGGACTCCCTTTTATTCTATCTTGAAGCTTACTTCAGGCCTTCAAAATGATGGGGCTGATGACTAAAAATACAGCCCTACCCCAAATAGAATGTTTATACCCCGAAAAAGGAGAAGAGGCAGAGACTGTGAACTCCACTAGGAAGTTCACTGTTGCTAATAAGTTTGACATGGAAGGTATGTGCTATAATTATGAGTAGCAGTATAAAATCCCATGACAGATAGATAAGCAAGAAGGAAGTTCATAAATACATTAATTAGCAGTGGAGTCTAAGATGAACTAGATGGTTTTTAACAACAGGAAAGGAGAATGGGATAGGGAAGATGCAGCGTATGCTGCTGGATTTCTGACAAGCAAACTTTATCAAGATGGATGATTGTCCTGGCCAAACTACAGCAGAACTCATTATTGGTGCAGAATTAGGCAGCCAAATAGAAGACATGTAGAAATCAGTGGAAAAATGGATTGAAATGTTTAAGTATTTAAATAATGAAATTGTAAGTCTATCTGGATAGAGCCTTGGCATCACGCTCCCTTTTCTCAGCTACAAATCAATGTCTCTGGGCATATATTGTCTCTGGTCAGCAGAAACCTGAGCTAAGAGGCTCAGCAGTGGCTTCAGTTCCTTCTCCAGTTTTATCACTGCATGACCTCCCACCTCACTTTTTCACATCAGACCTTCTCATAGGAGTTTTATTTTGTGCCAGAAGGTTGAATGACTGCTTCCTCTTTGGCTCAGACCAATGCTGTGTCATACATCATTCATTTGGAGGGCACGCAAATCACCTGGGCCTTAATTTATTTCAGGTACTTCAGCTAGATGGCTCTAGGTTTATTCTCCAGTTGTAGGTTTCCTACATAGCAGCACAGATGGTTTCATCCAGCTACAGTGCTTTACTACAGGCCTTTCTCCCTCCTATGTCATACATACTTTGGAAACATTTTCAATCATCTAATCTATAAAAAAGTGAAGTGTTATAGTAACAAAATACTTATTTGTCTCCTTAAGTGCTTGTCTGTAATTCAGTTTAATGATGCAGCACTTTCTTGTGGTCTTTCTTTGCCTAGAGGGTAGTTTGTATTGATTTAGTCTTTGTGTTAGCCTCAGTTAAAAAAACAGCTACATAAAACAGATTGCAAGTGGAAAAACTTTCCATAGGTGTAAAAACACATTATCACCATAATGAAACTTTTGATTCTGAGCAGCATTTTGGAAAAAGAAATCTTGACACTTAAATAGAAAGCTTTATGAAGAGCAAAGGGCACTGCACATTTATGTTTATAATCTATCTCTTCCTAAATAGAATGGACCACTTTGGATCCAAGTTACCATGGTTGGAAATAAAATACAACTTTACATTTACAATATCAAACCCAAATTTAAGAATCAGATGCAGGGGGAAGGGGAGTGGGATAGCTCAGTGGTTTGAGCATTGGCCTGCTAAACCCAGAGTGGTAAGTTTAATTCTTAAGGGGACCACCCAGGAATCTGGGCCAAAATCAGTACTTGGTCCTGCTAGTGAAGGCAGGGAGCTGGACTCAATGACCGTTCAGAGTCCCTTCCAGTTCTATGAGATAGGTATACCTCCATATATTATTTATAATCATAGAACTGGAAGGGACCTCAAGAGGCCATCTTGTCCACTCCCCTGCCCCAGGGCAGGTCTAAATATTATCTAGACCATCCCTGGTAAGTGTTTGTCTAACCTGTTTTTAAAGCCCTTCAAAGACAGAGATTCCACAACCTTCCTAGGCAATTTATTCCACTGCTTAACTACCTTTACAGTTAGGACATTTTTCATAATGTTTAGCCTAATTCTCCCTTGCTGCTGTTTAAGCCCATTACTTCTTGTCCTATCCTCAGTGGATAAGGAGAACAATTTATTATCCTCCTCTTTATAACAATCTTTTATATACTTAAGAATCTTGTCAGGTCCCCTCTCAGTCTTCTTTTCTCCAGACTGAACAAACCCACTGTTTTCAATCTTTCCTCATAGGGCATGTTTTCTTTCACCACATCTTTTCCAAAGTGAGATGTCCAGAATTGGACATAGTACTACAGCTGAGGCCTTATCAGTAAAGTGGAAGAATTACTTCTCCTGTCATGCTTCCAATACTCCTAATACATCTCAGAAGGATGGGCTCTTTTTTGCAGCAGTGTTAGAGGGCTAGCTCAGTGGTTTGAGTATTGGCCTGCTAAACCCAGGGTTGTAAGTTCAATCCTTAAGGGGGCCACTTAGGGATCTGGGCCAAAAATTGGTCCTGCTAGTGAAGGCAGGGGGCTGGACTCAATGACCTTTCAAGGTCCCTTCCAGTTCTAGGAGATTGGTATATCTCCTTTATTACTGTTGAGTCATATTTAGTTTTCTGCCGTACTCCTTCCTAGGTAGTCATTTCACATCTTGTATTTGTGCAACTGATTTTTCTTTCCTAAGTGTTGTACTTTGCATTTGCCCTTATTGAATATATATAATTTATTAATAGGAATCATAAAAATCATTGGCTCACTTTTTCAAATTTTAAAATGAAGCCAAAATTGTCAAAAGTGAGTAACGATTTTGGGTGTCGCAACTATTGGACGGTTGGCTTAAAACACCTTCAATGGCTCTGATTTTCTGGAAGTACTCGTCCTCTGAAGATCAAGCCTCTTTAAGGTATCGGGATCGGCATGCAAACACTAAAGCACTCAGAATTACTAGTTACTTTTGAAAAGTACGGCCCATGTCCTTTTCTGATGTTCATCCATCCACTCTCTACTTACTGGCTGAGAAGTATCGTTTGAAGATCTGATATATTTTCTACTTGGGAACTTGATCCTATGCTTGAGCACTTGATCTTACATTCTCCCGCACACGTACTGAGCAGCCTTATTTAAATCTGATATATTATTTTACAAACTAATACACTCCTTTGAGCCTAAATTGTCACTGAGTTTGAGCACTGTTTGAGAAATACTAAGCCAAATCCAAAATGAGCCATTTTTGTCCAACTCACATTCAATATAAAAATATTGACTGTGGGCTTGTTTACGCTGCCCCACATTTTGGATTAATGGAGTGGGAACAGCAGTGTGTCACAAAGTGCTGCACTGTAACTCTGCTGTGTGGATGTTGCAGGTGTGAACTAAAAGGTTCCTAGTTGGCATTAAATATAATCCTCTTCAAATAGGATTACATTAATGTGAACTAGGAACCATTTAGTTTGCACCTGCAGATTTTACACAGGGAGTTACAGTGCAGTTATTTGGTATGCATTGCTACTCATACCTTTCTAGTCTGGACTGCAGGGCAATGTTCATGCAACCTTAGTTGCATTTTGAATGTATTTATTTTCAGAGAGGAAACTCATCAGCAGTAGACCGCAATTTAACTGAGAAACAGCTGTAAGTGATCAGAGGGAACAATCAAACTATTATGCTTAAGTACTCAGGAGAGATATTGTTTGTCAGGACGGAGGACTGGGAGATAGGGATCTTCATTTCTATTCCCAGCTATCCTGTGGTTTTTGAACAAGTCATTTAATATGTGTACCTCAGTTTACCTGTAAAACAAAGGTGGTACATTTTAAGCACAGGAAACAGTGGTATGCAAAAAGTATCTGTTTTAAATATGCAGTGGCCACATTAAAGAGGTTTCTTCCATTTTTAGCAAAATTGCCAGTTTCAGCAACATTCCCCATTTTAAAAATAAAAATAAACTCTCTCAAACTGGCAGAATCTTTCCTACTGGAATGAACATTTAAATGTGGCCACAATAGAAACATAACAGAAAGGCAAAGAAAAAGATTACTAGTTCAAGTACAAACGACTCCAGCTTTGAAACACTGGCATTTGCATCTGGAGTGTAATTTCACCACTTATATAGAGATGGGCCAGGTATAGAGCATCTGGTTTCAAACTTTCTTAAGATTTCAGAATTCAAAAACTCCACTCTAGATTGAACAAGGGGATAAAAAGTGGAGGCACTTAAATGATGCTGTGTGACTAGTGCAGTCTTCCATCCTATGAGATTGGACAAGTTTTTGAAGCAAGTTCTGACTGTCAAAGAAAACTGGTAGGTCATACCACCATTCTCCTCTTGAAATAATGGCCAGCTGCACTGTAACGTTCACTCTAGAAATGCATCCAGATTACTTGAATCTTATGCACATTTTTCACTACTCATATGAATAACAGGATTAAGCCTGTAACCACTACTGTAGGTTCTTCTTCTCCCATCAAAGAAAACCATGATCACTTTTTAACTTGACCGCGTTGAGGTGTCTAATTTTTTGTTTTTTGTTTGCAGAATAAGGCATTATGCTGGAAATGATGCAAATGATGCTGAAATTCAGGAATTGTACAAAAAATGTATAAAGTAAGTTCATTCATTATGGATAATAAAAATTATGTCAGTCTCAGAGAACTTAACCTTCTATTCTGGAGAACATTAATACTAGGTAAAAATTCTCTCTTTAATTCACAATTTTTGTAAGTGCTAGACAGCTGCTCCAAAACAGTCAAACCATAGGGTCTTTAGTGGCATTTGCTCTCTGATACCATGCTTCTGGCCTGATTACCCAGGCCTTTAGGCAGAGGATCACTGTGTGCATTGCACCACATTGGCACATACTGTCAAATATAATTTAGAATTGCTTTATACTGTGAAGAAATTACCAAATCTTTCTGCATTAATGAAGTGGTGTAGTTTTTTTTTATCTGCAGCACGAAGTTATAGGCAAATAGTGCTAATTCATCTGGGAAAGCATTTACATATTGACAATCATTTGAAGTGCTGTTATCTTATGATGAAAAGATAAAAAGTTTCAGAATGAGAGGGTAACCAAACCAAACCCACCATTAGAATGATGTTAAAGTATTTCTATAGTTACCTTCCCAAAGTAATAGTCTTTCATTAACTGCCTTCACTCACTAGAGAGGAAACCTGGTCTTGTGTTTAAGTCATGGGACTGCTCTTTATTATGGTAACATTAACAGCCCTAATCCTGCAGATGCTTATGCATATGAGAATCCCATCTGAGACTACTCATGACTACACATGTGCTTGAAGTTAAGCACATGCGTTAAGTGTTTGTAGGATCTGAGCCTAAGATGGAAGGTCAGAATGGAAAAAAGGGGATATTTTACTTAAATCTAAATCCTTGCTTCTTTAGAAAAATATTCTTTGTTGCTACAAAATAATTGTGGGACCTCAAAAATGGATTTTGTTTTTATAAAGTCATGAGTTGAACCTACAAAATGTTTTGTATTTTTTGTGAAACCACAAAAAGTATGTTTTCCCCCCAACTAGCTCTGTGGGTTTTTCCACAGAGCTCTAATGAAGGGTAAGTATTTGAAAAAATTGTTACTGAGAATTGCATTTTGGAAGATTAATTTCAGTAATATATTTTGCCTCTTTGTAATGCATTTGCAGATGCCTAAACTTATATTTAAATGAATCTATAGTAAACATTTAAAATGAATCAATTAAAAAACTATATTCCTGAGCTAAAAAGATATTTTTGTAAGAGTTCCAGGGTTTCTGAATGTATTGTTTCTATTCAAGCTACCAGCAATAAATATAGTAGTTATATAAAAAGTTACATGGAACATTAAAACTATACCACTAGTCAGAGTGCTTGAAATAATTTATGGCAGATAAACAGCACTGCAGGCATTTTCTTTGGTAATTTGTAACAAACCAGGAACTTTGTGAGGACTTACAGAAATCCCTTTTGATGTATAATACTTTACACTTTTTTCAATTGGTCTACAATAGATTAAGAAGGTTCCCTCCTCCAAGACTGAACTTTTCATTATGGGCTGGAGGGAAAATATTTCAATAAACATCCTTCAACTTGTACTATTCAGCAATGAATTTCATTCTTGTTAGTGAGAAACTATGACGTATGGGTCCTGCAAAATGGGAGATCTATCTATTTTAGGTTTCCTACCATTGCTGTCTAAATGCTATACAGTTAATAATCATGTAACCACCATGACCTTACTCAGGACATTTAATCTGGAACCTCGAGAGCTAAGAGTATGAATGTCTACAGCTTAAGATAAAAGGACTAAGGTGCAGATCATCAAAGGCCTCCATGAGAGGTAGGTGTCTAAATACTTTTGAACACCTGGGACTAGGCTTCTAGTTGACAAATGTAGCAGATATATATCATCTATGGATCAGGCATAGACAGACAGGCATATACACTGATCAGTGGTTCACAATAGCAGAGTATGCCTTAAATTTTAATATTCCCTTCTCCCTTTTCCTCATTTGCCTTCATTTCTTTTCTCCTTGCTTTCACTAACATTTCCCCTTACATCTCAACACTTATTGGTTGGCCCTGGGAAGCTGCTGTATTACTGGAAGAAAGCCTCATCAAAGAAGAGCATGTGGAGATCTGTGCACTCTATCTTTAAATCTGTAGTAGGAAACCAGACAGAGCAGGTATGGGGGGAAGAAAAAGTTTTAGGATAAGCTTTGCCATGAGGCTTTAGGGATAATATTGTTTTCCATTATTCAGCGTTGTATGAAAATGACTCATCCTATGATTAATTACATGTTCTCACATACGAGTGGGTCTAGCACTTAGGCCTGAACATGTCAGAGCTGGCTCCATCTGATCTTCTCTGGCAAGAAGCTCCACAGTTGGGGGTCATAGAGTTTAAGACTGGATGGGATCATTAGATCATTTAGTTTGACCTCCTGTATATCATAGGCCAACAATACCTCCCAGCACCTGAAAAGTAAACCCAGCAATGGAAAAGAGACCACAAAGGGTATGCCATTCAGAAGTAGGGATACCCCTCAAAGGGATCCTGGTGACAACTGGTAGATAATGCCAATGAACTGGCAGGGAGGTAAGCAGAGGTTGGAAACCCAATCTGAGGCATAGCCATATGGCTTTCTCAGCACTGCAAACCCCAGGCATTTGTAGGTGCCATTGTTGAGCCCTTTTTTGCTTTTGATTTAATATGAAGAAAACATTTAAAAACTAATAGGTCTCAGAAACAAAGATGTTTTCCAAAGCTTAGACTTCAAGCACTTAAATCTAATATACATTGGGTGATCCTGTCTGTACACCCCCTTTAAATAAGGAAATCCAGAAGGTACACAGCAGCAGGTACACGGCAGTGGGTAATAGTGTGCTTAATGTTATAAACTCAAGAAGGGAGCAATGCATTCTGGGTACTATAAAGGAGGCCTTCTTGGAGCATGGCTTCTCATTTCCTTAGAACGCTAGAACAAGGAATAATGAAACTAACTTCCACCTATGATGATAAAGGTGGGTGTGTGAGTATAGACCAGATCACTGCCTCTGAAGAGCTCACCAGATTTAAGAAGGCTTACTATTGTGGAAGAGACACCTGTGACAGGTCCACACTAGATTACTAATGGAGCTGGTGCTAGACAAACAGTGGATAATTTCCCACAAATACTCTTATTGTAGGTGCAGCCGATCTTGCCAAGTCATCAGAATCACTTTGATGTACAGCTCTTAAATACAATTGTTTAACCTGAAACAACATGCTCTCACAGATACATGTCATTGTTCATTTCCTTTAGTCAGTAAGGAAGGTTAAAAATAAAATAAGCAGACTGGATTTTCACTTGGATCAAATTCCTTTTTATTATGGTTCACTCATTTTCCTTGCTGTGGTGATCAGCTCATAATTCAAGCAATTGCTGTTTGAATGATTTTCCCAACGTTTTTTTAACATCATGTGCTGAATTTGTCCCTGGTGTAAATCCACTGACTTCAGAGGACTGACACCAGGGATTAATTTGGTCCAATATGAACATTTTCCGCACAGCCTAATTATCTTTACATACCTGAAATTTTATGTAGCATTTCCACTCACTGCATGGATATTTGTTAGAAAAAAACTGAAGTGATGATCAGAGTAAGGAAGCCCCTGCTGCTAAAAGCAACCAACAAACTGCTTTTGATTCCATCAGCTTTTTATGCTTTGTTTTGTTTCAATTAAGGAGAAATTTTGTGAATCATTTCTACCTCCCTTTCTCTTACCTGGAGCAACATCCTATGAGTCCTGAAGGAAAAACATATTTTGCATCATCAGAATCATAACACTGACATTAGTAACAGTTTTGTATTAGTCATATAGCTCATAAAAACGTCCCTTTTAGTAATAAATTAGGAACTTCATAGTGCATCCTGGCAGGTCAGCTCCCCTATTTTCATGATACTTGCAGATATGAGAGGAGAGAGTCCATGGTGAGAAAAGGACAATGGTGCCAACAATTATTAAACCAGGACTGGGACTCTGAACATGATGGAACTATGGCCCAGCGGTCTGAAGTTACAATTCCAGGTACTGGATCAGTGATTCCAACTTCCCCAGGAGTACGTGGGAAGCCTCTGAGGAAACACAGGTTTGAGTGAAACCAAGGCCTGGACAGCTAATGAGGTAGGATCAGAGCAGATCATGCTGACTTGTCACTCATTACTTTTGAAAGTTGAGCTGGTGAAAAATAGGGACTTGTTTTTCATGAAAAATGCACACACATACACCCTGACCAAATTGCATGGCTGAAACTATGAACATCAAACACCAGAAAGCAAGTAAAAACAACCCAACATGTATTATTTTTGACATCTAATAACTTTGAAGTCAATCTCATGATTTTGGGGGACCTGATTCATGAGGTTTGAAAGATTGGGTTTGGCAATACTGCTTAAGTCTAACTTTGCCAGAATTCTTCAACGTCACTTAAAGTCTTGATATTGTTCATGTGAAACTGCTTGAAAGTCATGCTTATTTGTAATAGTTTTAGATTTAATACTTGTCAATAAATGGCCAGTAGGGACCATAAATACAGGTCCAATCCATTTACTCTTCCCTTCTTTTGCATCATTTCTAAAACACAATTCTACACCTTCCTGGATTTCATCTGTTGAGCTAGAGAGGTAACTATCTAGATTTAGGGTCTGACCCAAAAGGCGTTGAAGTTTATGGGAGTCTGTTTATTGACTATTTTCTTTGGATCAGGCCCTACATTGTGCCGAGAATTCCTTTCTATTGGATTAGAACTGAAATGCAGTTTTTCTCCTTTGATGTCTTCTGACAAACAAACAAATATGGGCTTTAGGCTTTTCCAGGTTTGAACACAGAACTTCACCCCTTAATACTTCATTTATCATTTGCTTTGTTTCACAGAGGAACTTCGTACTCAGTTCCAAACTGACCAATTTTAGAAAAACTTTTCCAGATAGATCTTTTGGGCTTCTGAAGTTGTACCACATATAGCATAATGAGGTCCTGGTCCATGACTGGGAATTCTAGGTGCCAGTATAAGACAAGTAATAAATAATAATATAATATTGTTCATCTGTGTAATGTCTAAATAGAAGACCAAAAAAAATGGAATACAGCAGAAAAACTTAAAAAAATAGATGGAATTCATTTCTTAAATGTCAATTATATTTTCTCTAACCTCATTGTTATGATTAATCATTTCTGAGGTAAATAATGTACAGTAACAAAAGCAAACTGGTAGCCAAATGGGTCATGGGACAGATGTAAAGTTGAGTTTGAAATTATGGGCAGCTCTCATAATGAAATACTTTAGAAGTATGGGTATAAATACAGTGTGGCAATTAAATGCATTTTAGGAACAGCACATTTTGCTAATGATTAAATGAAACATTTGTTCTGTCATCAATCAATCTAAAATTTATATAAAGGAAAATAGAACCATTTTTATTGCGCTCATCCTTGAATTCAGATGTTAGTTTACTCCTTGAAAAAAAAATGTATTGTGCAGCGTAACATGTAACTCTTCTAAAATCCTTTGAAGAGCCCATTGCGATGAATGAGTTAATAAGGTAATTCTAGAAGCCCAAGTTTGTTTCCTTAGCTACATAACATTGCACAAACATTTTGGTTGCAATTTTGTGGCAATGGTTTCACAGTTATTTGATTAAAATGCAGTGCCTTGCTGCTTCAAGCCTGGGAGCATCTGATATCAGTGAAAGCTCTTTAGAAGTGTTACAATTTAAAATTACAGCTTACTCTGTTTGTTGAGGTATTTTTAGCCTATTTATTGCAAGTATAAATTTAGTCCTATACATCACTGGTTTAATGCCACTCTCATGAGCTGGTCAGAAAGACACTTTAGCCAGCACCAAACAAAGGTCAACAAATGGGTGACTTAAAAAAAAAGCAGCATTAAGTGCTTTAGATAGCAAAATATCTTGTCAGCAAAGCCTGCATGTCTAACTTCTTTACTGCAGTGACCTACTTATAGAAAACACTCCCATTGAAAAGGGCTTTTTCCAAGATCTAACATTTCAAACAAAAACATTTCTAAAATTAGGTGGAAAGTATTTGTGAGCTCCATGAGCAGAGATAATCAAAAGAATAAAAGAGCAAGAAAGGCACGGAAATGGTGATGAATCACTATGTATCCAGGAAGAATGATGTAATGCATATTTCTATGAATGGTTATTCTCTGGTTTTATTATCAACAGTATCATGAGTTATTTATTTCTGATTATTTTGTTTGGGGTAGCAGGAGATGTTTGTGCCTGCAAACCCCTGGAAACCAAAGTTTTCTGTATATATGAAAGGCATAGTAGCTACCATGCAGGCAGCCACATTATGGCTCAGCTGTTGCCCTTGACTTTGCTCTAAACAGACTCTCTCTTCTCACCTACAGCTCTACTGCACATATTCATTTTCTGGGCTAACATGGGTCTCTTGAGCTAAGTTTGCTAGTTGCGTCAAACTGCAAGAAATTCTTCTAGGAACATTGAAAGTTGGTTGATTTCAGTTTTCAGTGTGTGTGAGAGGGGAGTGGGAAGGGTTGAATTCTTTCCCACCAATTCCCGCCCCCACATTCCAATCCTCCCTCTGGAATCCCTCCAACTCTTAGTCTCACACTTACATGTCTCAATGATTGCACAGGCTCACCAGTTAGCCTGTCAGTGGAGTTTCCTCAAAATGGCAGCAGAGCTACATCTGGGTCTTCCCATACAGCTATGGAGGCACAGAACCGTACTGTTTTTCAGACTGAGGGTGGATTTCAGATTGGAAGGGGGGAAAACTAAGAGGTGTCCTATGTAGTAGCAGTTATGAAGGTAGTTGTGAGGTCTGTAAAAGAGGGTGGTTGGGTACTGGAGAGTGCATCTTGCCTGTGAGGTGGAGGCCAGGCACAGATGTGAGTTCAGCATCTGTAAGGGAAGAAACTGGGGTTGGAAGCAGGAGGTACAATGAAGGTGCGAGGGTGGGCATACAAAACAGACTTCCCGTAAGTGTCTAGTCTACATAGCATGTATATTTCTAGGAACAAAGTCTTAAAACAGGTATCTAACTTCAGGGTGGTTGTTCAGAACTAGACCTGAATCTGCATAACACTTTTGTACTGGGAGTATTTTTATTATACTGGGGTATTGTCTCCCCTGGACCCGTATGTCTAAAGGATCCTCCATGCTTGGATCCGTCTCATGCCATGCACAAAGGAAAGTGAGATTCAGTCTCCATCTCTTTGGCACTCTCTTCCTAGGACCCCAGCTGAAGCATTCTGTGGGTCCAAGGTTCAGCAAGGTAGAGGGTGGAAATATGGGCTGAGATGCAGGCATGGCAGGCATGCCGTTCCTCTTCTAGTTGCACAGATTGCCTGAAAAAGATCATGAAGCCTGAGGCTCTATTATTTCTTTTGTGGCACTGTAGTGAGGCGCCCTGGCTCCCAGCTGCGCCTGAGAGGGCCGAGCCCCTGAAGCCTCCAACGTGGGCAGAGCCACCGACACCCGTTCCTGCCCCCTGGAAGTCAAGGGGTGGAACAGGAAGTATAAAGGCACAGCCCCTGCCACCTCCAACGTGGGCGGAGCCACCGCCACCTGTTCCCGCCCCCCCGGAAGTCAAGGGGTGGGACAGGAAGTATAAAAGCACAGCCCCGGCGCTCACTTCGAAGCCTGCTGCCAAAGAGACCAGATGTGGGTGGGCGAGCTCCTGCCTGGCCTGAGCTTCCCCACACCCGGTATCCTGAGGAGGACTGGCCAAGCCTGCCCCATGCCCGGTATCCTGAGGAGGACTGGCCGAGCCTGCCCCGTGCCTGGTATCCTGAGGAGGACTGGCCGAGCCTGCCCGGTATCCTGAGGAGGACTGGCCGAGCCTGCCCCGTGCCTGGTATCCTGAGGAGGACTGGCCGAGCCTGCCCCGTGCCTGGTATCCTGAGGAGGACTGGCCGAGCCTGCCCCGTGCCCGGTATCCTGAGGAGGACTGGCCGAGCCTGCCCCGTGCCTGGTATCCTGAGGAGGACTGGCCGAGCCTGCCCGGTATCCTGAGGAGGACTGGCCGAGCCTGCCCGGTATCCTGAGGAGGACTGGCCGAGCCTGCCCGGTATCCTGAGGAGGACTGGCCGAGCCTGCCCGGTATCCTGAGGAGGACTGGCCGAGCCTGCCCGGTATCCTGAGGAGGACTGGCCGAGCCTGCCCGGTATCCTGAGGAGGACTGGCCGAGCCTGCCCGGTATCCTGAGGAGGACTGGCCGAGCCTGCCCCATGCCTGGTATCCTGAGGAGCTGCCTGAGCTTCCCTGTGCCTGGTATCCTGAGGAACCCATGGTCTGGGACCCACTGGAAGATGCTGGTGAAACACAGGTACCCAGAGAGGGGGAGGTCGGAAGTGGCCCGGGGGTAGCCGACCCTGGTTTCGCTCCTGAAGAGCCTGAACCAATGTCAGTGTGTTGCGGCCAGGATCTCCACTGACAGCAGCGAGTCTTGGCCGCTGCTAGGGCCCCGGGCTGGGACGCAGTGGAGTGGGAGGGCCTGCGTCCCCCTGCCACCCCTCCACGGGTGGCTGACTCCCCTCTCCCTGGCCTGAGGAGGCCTTCGTTACAGACTTACTGTTTGAACTGCTGCTCAGCCCCTGCCTAAGGGTCTGAGCCCTGTGCCTGTTTGTTGCACCGCCCTGAACCAGGGCTTGGGTTTTATAGGCTCCCTCGTTGAACTGCTGCTCAGCCCCTGCTGAAGGAGCTGAGCCCCTGAACTGCTTAGTGCCCGGCCCTGACCCAGGGCCTGTGTTTTATAGACTACTTGGTTGTTCAGCCCCCTGCTGAAGGAGCTGAGCTCTGAACTGCTCATTGCCCTGCTCTGACCCAGGGCCTGGGCTTAGCAACTATTTGTTTAACCCCTGCCGAAGGACCGGAGCCTGGAACTCCTTGCCGCCTGTAGTGAGGCGCCCTGGCTCCCAGCTGCGCCTGAGAGGGCCGAGCCCCAACGCTGGACGTTTACAGGCACTCTCTGCCCCTGAGGCCTCTGCACGTAGCTGTGGCAGTGAAGAATCACTGGTACAGAGCTCCAATGAAGCCACACTGTTAGGGAGGTGGGGCAGAATGATGTGGGGCCAATTAAGAAACAGAGTGGCTCTGTGAGAATCATGTTAGGCCCCCTTGGATTCCCTGGGGTTTCAGTAATTTCTTTATGCAGCAGCTTTCAATAAATAGGCAAGTCATCTGCCAAATTGGGGCCTCATTCTGTACAGAATATTTCTTCTGGCTTCTTTGCAGTGGGAAAAAGTTCCTTTATGCATAAGCACACCAAGAGAGAGAGGGATGGTTGTGTGGTGAATATGGATTCTATTCCAGCTGTGCCACAGACTCCCATGAGCCTGGGCAAGTGACATGATTTCTGGGTGCCTGGTAGGGCCGCCCAGAGGATTCGGGGGCCTGAGGCAAAGTGGGGGAGGTGCGGCACCTGTACTCACCCGGTGGTGGTCTGGGTCTTCAGCAGCACTGAAGGGCCCCCCGCTGCAAAAATGCTGCCAAAGACCTGGACTGCCACTGGGCCACGGCTTGCAGGGCTCCTGTGGGACCTTGGGCCTGGGGCAAATTGCCCCACTTGCCTCCACCCGGGCAGCCCTGGAGCCTGGGTTCCTCCTCTATGAACATTGAGCTACAAGTGCTTCCCTTTGTCACTGGGGCATTATGAGGACATATTGATTAACGTTTGCATAGTTTGCAGGTGCTATGATGATGAATACTATACTATGAAAAGGGGGATCAAATTTGCAAAATCTTCACTGCATCTTTGCAGACCTCAGGAAATGGAGATATTTTACTTTACTTGCACTTTAGTAGGCAGGGTAACAGGCTAGAAAAATATTCTCTGCCCCAAGCTGAGGTGCATAAGATTCTGTATAGCCTATTCTGCATTCGGTCAGTGTGTAGAATACATATTGATGTCAAAGGGATGTTCTGCAGAACAAATGTGGCAATAGAGAACAGCACTGGGGACTGAGGACAAAGAATTTCCTTGTATTGGTCCGATAAAAATAAAAGGAATGTTACACTCTTGTTTACAGATAGAAAAAGCAGCAAGATAAAAATATTTTCCCTGCTGATTATTATCTCACCATTAAAAAAAAACCCAAATCCAAATTCTAAAGAACGTCATATCAGCTAAAAATATAGGGAAAAACATTGCAGGGGCCAATAAGGTAATTATTTTAAACCCAGGTACTGGACATAGAATTTCTACATCACTTTACAATATTATATTCTATGAGCATTCCATATGCAATTTGCAATATTTATATTCTGTAATGGACTGGCCTATCTGACCATCTTTCACATTATGGGGCAGAAAATACCAAACCAAACATGTCAGGTTCTCAGATCATGCTTTGACTGACTTCTATATTATTGACGTTATATAAATTTTACTGTATTCTAGTCCCCTTACAACTTTTTTGAAGTTTTTAGTGAGCTTTTCTGAAAGAAATAATAAATATTCCGTCATCTATCCTGTGCCAAATCCATAGGAACTATCTTGTTTAGTAAGGGAAAAAACAAAATTTGTTAGCTCTTTTGCAGATTTTAATTGATATTAGGCTAACCCCAGAATTTTTTTAAAAGAAGCATCTTAGAAACGATACAGTAGTTCATGTCCTGCTCCTCTGGGGAGGGCATCATTTATTATTTACAAAATGGATAAACTATAGAAAAGTGGCATGATGATTAGTGTCAAACGTATCACCTACCCCACACCAAGGACAGCACCTGGAAAGTGTTTATTGCAGCCAGAAAGATAGTGCCTTCTTAAGATATTCCTGGGCTGTGACTCATGAAATGACTAATAGAATGTTACTTTACTCAAATCTACCTTGTCCCTAATCCATCTGTTATTCCTGTTGCTACAAAGGGCAATACAATTTGCCAGGATGTTTTTATACAGATATAATACATTTACATGATTGACCCTCTATTGCTGCTGGAAATGTCAGCCATTATGGCATTAAAATGTACTGAAGGAGTGTATTTTTGGACAAGATCTTTGCAATGAGAATTCCAGGTGAGCCATCTAGAGGCAATAGTGGGATCTTCTTAAATATAATCTGCAGTGTAATAAATTAATCTCAAATAAATAACTTTTAAAACTCTTAACATTGTATGTACCAATAGCTGAGAGATTCTCATCTGTTAAATTCAGAAACCTCTTAAATGCTTTAATTTCCTGTACACCAAGGCTTTGCATTTAACAGTTTCCTCTGCTTTTTTCAAATGATTTGCATCAGTG
This sequence comes from Chelonoidis abingdonii, assembly GCF_003597395.2. NCBI lineage: Eukaryota > Metazoa > Chordata > Testudines > Testudinidae > Chelonoidis > Chelonoidis abingdonii. The sequence goes on from NC_133776.1 coordinate 36,762,013, forward strand.
GTTTGGATTGTTTTCTGCTAATACAGTGTCAAAGCGAACCTATATTACTCATAATAAATACTATACCAGTTAAAGCAGGTAATTGGGAGTCAAAAGGCCTGGATTCTGTTCTCAGGTCCACCACTGACTCATTGCGTAACCTTCGACATGTCTCAACATCTGAGTCAGTTTCCCTATCTGCAAAATGGGTGTCCTAATATCTACTTACATTTGTATAATGCCTTGAAATCTTTGGAGGAAATGAGCTAAGGTCAAAGTATTACACACACACACACACACACACACACACACACACACACACACACACACACACACACACACACACACACACACACACACACACACACACACACACACAGAGGCCAAATTCTGCCTTGACTTCTATCCTGTACAACCCTACCAAAATTAAGGCTGCATCGAGGTATATAAATCAGGACAGAAGGATGAGCCATGAATGCACTTTTACTCTGCAGTCAGTGGAAATAATATCAGTACATGCCTTATAAAAGAGCATGAGAGTACCACTTCAAAATGTTAGTAACAGCTTAAAGGAGAGATGCTGCAGTATATTGGGCAACTGCTGTAGAAAGTTGAAGAATTATAGAAAATATTGGTAAAAGGTACTATTTTCACCATTGTTAATATAAATATATCAACACTTCCGGCTAAGTCGCTTTTAAAAACATTTCTACTCACAGAAATCCTAACTGTTTTTCTATTCCACAAGAATAAAAGCAGCTAACAAAAAATTTTATTCACAAGAAACTTTCCAAAATAATGCACTTAAAGGTAGGTCCCTCAATTCAGGCCCTGATCCTGTAATTGATAGCATTTGGTCAGAGCCCCATTGACTACAGTGGAGTTAATCAAGGATGCAGCCTGCCTAAAAATCATGAATTGTAGGATCAGTGCCTTAAATGGTCACTTAGGTTCCTTAATCAGATATTTAAGGGTCCAAGGCCTATTAATAGTTAGGAATAGAAATATAGCAATTGCTTGCTTGCAAACAGTGTAGCTGCATCAGCACTAACTCCTGAGTGTAGAGAAGATGATTAGTTCACATATGTTAGGGAATGTTAACAGTTTGTCACATCAAGCCTATGGTAGGTAGGACTGTGAGGAAGGGTGGTGGAAGGGGAAACAGCTTGGCCATCTTCTTTCTGTTCCCCAAATTCGCACTCTGTTCCTGCCCCCAAAAGTACATGGAGAATGGAGCCATCAATGTGAGGACTCCCATTAGGAGCTGGAATGGACCACAGAGCTGCTTCTTCCTCCCTTTCGGCCTGGTAATGTAGGCTGCTCACATCACCTGAGTGGATGTGGCTACTGTGTGAGGGAAGTGAGGAGTGGGAGCACTAGCACAGCAGTGGAGCTTGAAGGCTTAGCAAAGAGAGATTTTTTTCACACTCCCCTTGCTTTAGTCTATGAATGAGATATTGCTCTATTCTGTACAACGATGGTTAACCAATTCAGGATGTCAGTGGTACCCAGCCTTGTGCCTGATTCTCTCCCCCTTCCTTCAACTACTGGTGAGCTGGCTTTTAATTAGGGCTCCTGTTGGAGGATAAAGCAGCCCTCTCCTCACTCTACTGGCTAATGGGAGTGCTTCTTGGGTCAGGTGATTTGACCCTTTCATCTGTTCTTCTCCCTATCTCTACAGCTTTGGTGAGCTGCTGGCAATGTTCCCTATAGCTCACAATCTGTTCCAGCTGCACTCCTGTATCTTCAGTTGAAGTGACCAATCCAACTCCAGTTCCCGTTTACTTTGGACAGCTGTGGTCTCCTGTGGCTTCTCTCGCAGACATCCTGTGTGCCTCATAGTATATTTGAAAATTATCGTTCAAGAATTACAAAATACTTTTGTTAACTGGGCAGTGCCAACAATAGTTTGCATGTAGTTTGTGGTGCCTAGGGTCATACAAATAGTACCAAAGAGCACACATGATAATTCCCTAAAAACCCAAGTGCGATAAGCTTTATGAATCTATCACAGACACTTATTCAGACAGAATAACTAAATTCTGTTCTACAGCTGTTGCCTAGGTAACTAAACCAGTACCACAGAAACAGATAGTACACAGTGAAAAGAAGCTAAATAACAAACTGCAGCATTTGCTCAACTTGCCTCAAAAGTTTTGATTTTTTTTAACTGTAAATACAATAACAAAAATGTTGCAATAATGAACTGTGCAACAATAAACTCTGCAGCAGCTCTCATATACACAAAACATAATGGTGAAAATCATGTGATAATCTACATTTATCACGCACTGTTAGCAACTTCACCTGCACTCTGACCACTAACCTTGGATTGCTGCTAGTGTTACAGACCTCTGCAAAGTTTCAAACAGCAGCCGCCAAAGACTGCCTGTCAGATAAATGTTTCCTTCTTTATTTTCAAATGGGGAATTTCTTTTACTAAAATTAAACCAGGCTGATGCGTAGGGCAGGCAATAGTCAATCAGTGCCAAGTGCAAAGTCTGATATCTTCAGGCTACAAATGATGCTTTTTACCTTAGAAAGACTGGAATCCCTTTTCATCAATAACTAAAAGCCCTTTAGCTCTATGGAGATAACAAATATGAGACTTTAAAACTGTAACGTTATTAACACCACGAATGCTATTTTAGGTAATGATTAGGGCTTTATAAATTTTCATTAGCTATAATTTCTCTCTCGCTGAAGTCTTTGACTCATGGTACTGAGGAATCTTGCTTTGGAGGAGGGAGATTTATGACAAATAAAGCTCTATAAATCACTCCTGAAATAGTTTTTATAATAGTGTGCCATACACAAAATTCCTAACAGTGATAAGGAGTAGTAAAATGGCACCTATGTTGAATAACCTGAGACTTGGTTTATGGCTTTTCCACCTGTGTATTGTGGGCTCGCCCAACTGTACATCAGTGACACTCCACCATCATTTATTATATGTGTGTTTGTATTTACACATGCATGCACACACATAAAATATATAATAGCTGCATTACATATTTTTATGGCTCCATCACTATCCACTATCTGAGCATCTCACAAACATTAATAGATTTATTCTCACAACACCTGAATGAGGTAGGAAAATGTTATTATTGGCATTTTATAAAAGGGGAACTGAGGCAGAGAGTGACTGACCCCTCTCCCACCAGTGCCCCAAACCTGACCACCTCTTTCAAAATGAATAAAAGTTTGGCCCAAGGTGATCAGGAAACCTGTAGCATAACTGAGAATTGAAGTCAGATGTCCTGAATCCCAGTTCAATGCCTTACCATCTATCCTATAAAGTAGAGATGAGTGAAATTTTTTGAATGAATAGTTTGTCAAAAAATGGAGGTTTGGTTGGCCTGAAATTATTTACTAATTAAAAAAAAACATTTTTGGGCTAAATTCTCATATGGGACTGAAATGCACTCATAAAACAGCCAGAGGAGGTAGTGCCCCCACTCCTTATAATCTTCAGTCCAGTGAAGATTACGCTCACCTAGGACATGTGAGATGCAGGTTCAAATTCTTGCTCTGAAACAGGCATTTGAACCTAGGTCTTCCTCCCTCCCACATGAAGGGCCTTCCACCAGCTATATGGTATTTTGGAGTGGGGAGGAGGGCTCTCTCTCAGTTTCTCCTATTGAAGCTGTGCCACTGTATATAAAATACTTGACTAGTCATTGGGCCAGAAAAAGAGTATGAAAATGACTACATAGCTTGAAGGTTAGAGCAGTAACCTAGGTAGTGACAGACCTGAGTTCAAGTAGCCGCGCCTGTGGTTATTTAATGTATGTACACAAAGTGGAATGGCTTTGCATAGGACAGACCCACCCTAAAATAGCCTATAGCTGGTGACTAGGAAATTCACCTTAGGCCACGTCTATACGACGCGCCATTTCGGCACGTTAAAATCGAAAGCTCTGGGTTCGATATATCGCGTCTCGTCTAGACGGGGATATATCGAACCCAGAGCGCGCTTACATCGATTCCGGAACTCCACCAAAACAAACGGAGTTCCGGATTCGACTTTGCGAGCCGCGCACATCGATTCGGCGCGGTGAAGACGGGTGAGTAACTCGATTTTAGATATTCAATTTCAGCTACGCTATTCCCATAGCTGAAATTGCGTATCTAAAATCGAATTTCACGCGTCGTGTAGATGGGGCCTTAGAAGGGAAGACCTACTTTCAAATCCCTGCTCAGAAGAGAGATTCAAACGTGAGTCTCCTACATTCTAGGTGAATGCCTGGCATAAAGTTTGTTTGTTTGTTTTTTTGACCCAAAAGGGACTTTTTCAATTTGCTGAAAATTCTGAAAAAGGTTGGATTTGGTTCAACCTGAATCATTTTTATTTTTCAGAACTACCAGCAAAACAAACAACTGGTTATTCACCATGTGTATTTATATACCAAATGGGATAATACTCATCTTATGAATAGATGTAAATACATAGCTATACTGTCCGCGAAACCTCAATGTCCTTTTTTATGGGTGCAAAGTCATATTTGCAAGCACCCACAAACCAGGTATTGCAGATTAGGGACCAGATAGTCTCGTCCCATGGTAAAACCTGCAGGAGGGGACTTCATACTGGGAAATCTCCTCAAGGATTTCCTTGCAGAGATGCCATCTCATTCATCACTCCATTCGCCCTCCCTCAGAAAACAGCCATAGGCTGCATTCACACTTTGGAGTTTTTTCTATGGGGACGGATTGTGGGGTATGTAAATTCCCCTCTGGCCAATGTCCTGGCCATCCCCTTCCCTGATTTGACCTGTCTCAACTCCATCTCCTATCATAGGTGCATCTGATCACTTGGAAAGCCCTCTGCAACGTCCAAGGACCAAGCACCAGAGTTCACCTTCCTCACAGGACGCTTCTGCATAATACCCCCTTCCTGTGCACATCTTGAATGGGAGTGATGCCCTGGCCAGAAATTTTGATGTCTAACTACTATTATTTACAGTAATTGTTGGGTAGCAAAATACAGGCACATATGCTCAGGTGCACCTATAAAAAACAGACAGACAACGGTTGTGAAACTCTACCCTACTATGCTGATAGGTAAAGATAAGGTTTTTTGGCCTCACACAGTGCAAAAGCCTGTAATACTTGCTCTAAGGACCTATTTGCATTTAACTAGGAAAATGAGAGAAAATAAAATAAATAGATTACACTGGATGTTACTCTCATTTACTCTATGCAAAAAGTAATTTGTAAATAATCACCTGGTAAGTGATGTTTATTTGTGACATTGTGGTAATTGCTTCCCAATTTATTTCATGCTGGTTGGGGAAAAAAAAATAAACATTTTTATTGTACAGAGCTATGGAATAGCGTTTCCGCTTTATGCACTTAGCATCTTTTTTATGCCTAAAGAATCACTTTGCATGTGTTATTCTGATGACAAAAGCCCAATAAATGAATATTTAACCACAGTGTACTTTTTTGTATAAACTGTACTGCTGAATTGAACATGCGAATTGAGCGATCTAGCCATCAGATTCCAAGTAAACTTTAATCAGACCTTCTGGAGAATCAAGACGTTTAGTAAACTTGTTTTAATGGTGGATGCATGCATTTTTATGTGAGCCAAGACATTCAATGTTGATATACACATAGCAAATGCAGTGAAGCGCACCAACAGTAATACATTGTAATAATATACAAAAATGACCATTTTTGTTATGCTCTGAGGTTCTCGCTCACATCCATTAACCAGCTTGCCCCAATAGCCAGCCAATGTTGAAAAATAGTGCAAACTGTGCATAAGCACCCCATAAGTGTAGGGAAGGGAATTTTAGAGAAAGATACCAAAGAAGTCCTATTGTTATGGAAAAGGCCATAAGATCTTAAATACCCGTGGAGATTAGAGAGACTTTCTGTTTTGACAGATGAATTACATGCAGCTTATAGAAGAGGAATTATAAAATCTCCCTACCCACCAAAAAACTAGAATCGGCAGACAAAACTTCTGGAATTGTACAGCCAAACTTTGAACTACAGCTATTAAAGGTAATAAGGTTATATAGAAGTGAAAGTCAGTGCAAAATTGGGCCCATGTGGTCTGTCCAGTGGTATGCAGAGATTTCTTTTGCAGTGGTTTAACTTCCATTCTATTGATTTCAGTGGAGTAACTCCAGCTTTACGTTGTTGTAAATGGGATCACAATTAGGTCACCCATAATTACAGTTCCTGAGTTGCAGAGTGTGCTCCTATTCTGAAAATGGCTCTAAATATGAAGACCTGGGGTTTCATGTTTGTGTGTTTGCCCTCCATATCAAATTGCTCTGTTTACTGGAAAAAGATATTTCCCCCCTTAACTGCCCATCCTTCAAACTGTATACGCTCTGAAAGTCGTCACGAGCAGTAACCCTGGCTAAAGTTAACTATATTATACTTATGGTTAAGGTGCAGCAGAAATGTACAATTCTGTGCATTTTTAAGGAAGAGATTCTGTCTCTGAAACTCCTTTGGGCAATGGACCTATGCAGAAAAAAATTTAAAAAGCAGCTCCCACTGCCATTAGTTGACTCAGCAGTGATAACTTGGTTAAAAAATAATAAAGCTATTTGTTGCTGAAGTAAGGAGATATGCCTTGGCATACATACAGGGACCAGATCTCTCAAGAAAGAACACGCCACTTTTCCACAGTCACATGTCTGAATATACCCACACTTAATGTTTGATCAACTGCTAGACTTAAGAATGGACCCACAGGATCTCATTGGTTATAAGTCATAACCTTTCTTGTTATAATCCTTCACTATCTGCAGGGCATGCCAATACATCAAGTTGTAAAATCTGCACATCTGCTCTAGTGGTCTAGTGTTGTTTATATTTCAATCAGCCAGGCACAGTACAAAATGCCTTGCAGCTAGGGAAACCCTTACAAACATGGGAATGTCAGTGTTTTTGCAACTGATTCAGTTCAGTGTTATGCTGTGTGGTAATAATAAAACATTTGAGGAACTGGATAGGGCTCAACAATGCAAAAAAAAAAGTGCACTGTTTCCTCCTGGTGGAGGATTGGTGAAGTACTATACTAGATTGCTGGCATGATTGTTGTGTTGAAGTGTACAGGAATGCTGAATTTACTGAGACGTTACAAAAGCTGAGATTTTTCTGACACACAAGATTGCTATTTCTAATCAAAATTAATTTACAATTATGAAAAAATATGATGGATGCAGTGTAAGAGATCTACATAAATAAGCTTATCAGGTGGGATGTTACACTCACCTTATTGCTTTAATGTTGAATACGCCTGCTTGCTGGCACAAAAATATGTGTCTAATTCCACAGCAATAAATCGCAAGACTAAATGGCATCAGTGTGAAATTTCTAAAGGGAACAAAGATAAAGGGTAACTGAGCCACGCTGGGGTCAGATCCTCATCAGACTTCAAAGGAACCAATATTTACATCTGCTGTTGATCTGGCCCATTTAACTGATCAGTAAACACCAGTGGTATTAAAGGCTTGCAGCAAGAGCTACGCTATAGCTATGGTTTAGTAAAGAGCCAAAGCCAGGATCCTGGAAAGACTTGCACATATACTTAATAATACATATTGAATAATCTCATTGAAGCCAATAGGACTGCTCATAGGATCTAAAGTTAATTATGTTTGTAAGTCACTGCAGCATCAGAGTGTGAGGTGTCAATCGATGTAACAAACTACTAAGCCTACCAGGATATTTAGTAGTTGTCTATTCATATTACTCATTAATAAAATTTTCACTTCTACGTGTGGAGCTCAAAGCACTTTACACACTTTTGAGCAAATTAACCTGACAAGCACCCCTGTGAGGTAGACAAGAACTATACTCATTTTACTGAAGGGCAAACTGCAGCACAGGTATGTCAACAAAATGGAAGCAAAGAAGAAGAGATTTGCCCAAGGCCCCAGAGGGTATGCCTAGACTGCAATTAAATACCCACAGCTGGCCTGGGGCAGCTGATTGGGGCTCAGGCTCAGAGGCTGTAAAATTGTGATGTAGATGTTTGGGCTTGGGCTGGAGCCCGAGCTCAGGGACCCCACAATGGGGGAGAGTCCCAGAGGGCAGACTCCAGCCTGAGCCTGAACATCTACACCACAATTTTACAGCCTCATAACCCTACGAGCTCTGCAAGCCCGAGTCAGCTGACATGGGCCAGCGACGAGTGTTTAATTGCAGTGTACACATATACTTGCAGAGTTAGGAATAGAAACCCAACCTCCCGACTTCCACTACTGCACTTTCATGCCAAGAAAGCTCCCTGATGATTATAACATGATCTTTTAAATTTACATGGCACTTTTCATCCTGATGGATGCCAAAATGCCTTACAGATGACAAGGAATACACACTGTTAGGTACAGGCATTTTCTCATCACCAATGAAATGAAGCGTCCTCTCAAGTGCTTGTGTAGCATCTGTTTAAAGCACACATTAACATTCCCTGACAGGCCAGACCAGCAGGTGAAGGATACCATAGCTGATTGAAATTGCTGGGCTGAGGAGATGAGATGTAGGTAGGCAGAATGCAGCTATCAGTGCTGCTGCTTAAGCGTTCATAGGGAACCTCACACCCCATTTAAGATTAGCTATATTTGTAATTATGTAGTGGGAAGTGCTCACAATGGTGAAAGGCTCTGTACTCTGAGGGAGCTTCCTTTCCTCCATCCTTTCCTTCAGCTGACCACACTCCCTGCCTGGCCTGCTCCTTCCAGACAGCAAGTTCCAGGACACTTGTAATTACTGCTGATGTCTTGGTGGAGGCAATGGTTCTCTTGCCTCTTTCAGCTGCTACCTGGTTGATCCCAGTTCAGGATTCTTAATGGTGTTACTCCCCATCTTATTTCTGGAGGCCCATGCCAACTAAATCCATTGTCATCCCAAATCACAGGGACAGGTCATTGTGAGAAAGAAATCCTTCCTCTCCAACTATGGATGGCTCTGTACTAAACCCAGCGGCATGTATTGCCATATAAAGTTCTATGTGATACCTCATATAGGGAATTAAAAGGCAACTTTCCTGCCTCTTCACTACCTCTATGCAGCTGACAGGCTTGTGTGCTGTTTGCATCTATGTTGCATGGTGATTTGTTTCAACCATTGTAATTCTTCGCTAGCTCATAGACTAACAGACTCTTCAAATAAAATTCTGAGAAATCATTGCAAGTATAAAATCAGAAGCAAATAGTTTAGCTTTACTGCATGTGCACACACTCTGTCACGGATTCACTTACTTGAGTAGTGCAGAATGTATACATTTTGAAGGGAAAAAAGCCCCAAGTAATTAATCACAAATACTGTAATTATCAGTGTTTTTCCCCTAGATGCTTAAGAAATCACTTCAATGAGCACTTTATTATGGAAACCATTTAATATGAAACACGGCAGCTTAGAAATGTTAATAGCAGACGAGCTTCTGTGAATACACATGGTCTCCTAGTGATGGATCAATGAAAGTGATGTAATAGGCAACCATCATCAGCTGGATACTCTTTTAGCTACTTCTTACAGACGCTGGGAAAAAAAGTCAGTTTTACATTTTATCATATAAAATTAAGTGGAAAAATAGAATCATGTTTTCCTTGGGTTTAGTCAAAATGATATTTTCTAACTAGGGTGACGGACCACCTGGGCCACTAGCATGATTCAACTGTCAGTGTCGCATGCTCACATTTTCATCTCTTGGGGTTGTTGTGCAGGGGTTGTCCCCCATAGCTCCCTAAAAAAGTTTCACTTTGCATATCAGGGTTTAAATCTAAACACTCAAAGCACAACGGCCTAAAGCACCAAGTTTTACCCCAAATTGGCTCTGCTTCATTGAAAGATTGGTGAACCTAGGTGGCATTTCAAGGGTGTGATTAAATCAGTGAGCTCTGGATGTTTCAGGCTCACTGTCAATATTTTGTACATCTCTGAGAGAGTCTTCACTGGCTGGTGAGAATTCCTTACAGGGAGTTCCAAGAATCAAGCATTTGAAGCACAGATAGCGTCAGTATGCTAAGGTGAACAGCCCTTCAAGAAACACTTGAGAACTTTTATTGCCTGTCTGTGTGGGAGGTTTGCACTCTTGATGAGCCTGAATGGACATAAGCAGGCCTGCAAAGAAGATGCTTAAATATAAATAAGCCTCAGAGCCAGATCAAAACATACAGCATGATAACAGGAAAGATGGGAATACACATGCTGCATGTCTGAACACAGCAGCTGTGGTATCTTGTTTTTCTCTTCCCAAAGTGTCAAATTGAGTAAAACAAAAGAAATGGGACACTTGATGGTGGCCTCACAATGTTAAATCTCTAATACCTGGAATAATGCAAAAATGCTTGCTGCCTGCATTCCACATGGATTATCCTCCCAGGGCTAAATCCTGTACCCTTGCTGTGCCCAAACAGATGCGTTTGTCACAGGGATTCTCTGTGGGAGGAGGAAATCTACCCACTCTATGCCATGGAACCATTCCATTGCTGTTATTGCACCCTAAAACTTCCCACATCTCCCTCACCATTTGGAGGTAGGGGTGGAGAAAATGAATGGGAGCCAATGCAATCATGGATCCACATGACTCACCTCAGGGCTCCCTGGTCACTCATGTACACTGGGGTGCAGGGAATGCCCATGGAACTCTGCACCATGGCCCATATGAAGTATGGAGCCCTTTGACCGCCTCCAGAATTCGTGTCTTTCACTGCTTAGTACACTGGTTTTCTACCTTATTCATTAAACATTTTTGAATGCAGGTGTGGAGCACTTTGGAAATCTTAGACACAGTCTGTGGATCTCTAGAGGTCTGGGACCACAGGCTGAAAAACCACTGACTTAGTAGAATCACACTAACTCTTCTGCAACCCAAGTTCTCTGTACCTGCAGACTTGGGTGTAGCTTTGCCCCTTACATTATAGAGTAATAATAGCAATCATTTCATTACTGCATTGTAATGATAAGGCACCCTGACATTGGGCCAATAAGGGAACAGCACAAAAGGTTTAAATACAAAACAGTACTTCAGAAGGCTTCATGAAATAGATAACATAAGACCAAATACATTATTAAAATACTACCTACCTATCTCTAAAAAACTCTGTAAATCTTCATTTTTGGAAATACACTGAATTATTTCCTCTAAATACAAATAGATATTGTCTTAATATGTTGAAAACAAAAATATATGGCTGGAAAACACAGGGGCTCCAATTTATAGGTCTACATGACCTACTTGAAATGGGAACACAAACACAGTTCTCACATGCTGCTAGTAAAAATTCTGCAGCCGCAAGGGCTCAGTGCCCTTATAACTCAGGTCATTTGTCATGCTTCTCTATCACTGGGTCGAATAAACTGTACTCCAGTTGCTGATTTTGCAATAAAAAGGCAAACAAAATTGTTAATTGACTCCCAACCCTCCCCCTTCTGATGGTAACTATGGTCATTTTTCTGCCTCCAGCAAAGACATTACCTGCCAACACAACCACAGATGGCCTGAAAAAGAATGGGTTGTTATTACTTTGCTTTAGCGAAGCTACTTGGAATTTGACCAACAGTGGCAAAATACAAATTAGGAAGCATATTTTAATGATTTGAGGGTTTGTTTCCTTATTCCCTTGTCATTATGTTGCTAGTATTAAGGTAACATTTTATAGAGCAACCCAGGGAAGAGGTCTTATTCTTTTCCTTGATGATATATGGTAGCAAGAGAGAACTCCAGTTTGCAACTAACTCATTCCTTGTATATAGTTGTTTCTTGCTGCGGGGGCCTGTTAATGGTTTTGTCACTTCTCTATGGTTTTAGATATGCACCTCAAGAAGCAGAATGCATGAGAATTAGAAGAGCTGAGATTTATCCCAAAGCCTTAAATGCCAGGTCCTTCAAAAACAGCAGCTATGGTGGAAATTCTGCTGAAATTATTAAGATACATACACAGTCTGATTTTTTCAATAGAGTCACAGTTCTTTCAGTGGCAGGTGCCAGAAAATAAAAAAGGAAGCTTCATCCAACCACAGCTTAATATATATGATAAATATCTCTACTACGTCAGTCTTGTTTTCTGATTCAGAAATATCTAAGGCGTTGTATTCTAATTTAGGGCCTAACCTTGAAAACCATAACTCATACACAGTTTCTTAGTGACATGAATGGAGCTATTCCTAGGAGCGAGGGTTTGAAAGATTACATCCTTTCTTCTGGAGTTTACTTAGTCGGGAGGGAACATAATGGGAATTTTATTTTGACCATTGCAGTACTGCAGAAGCACCTACACATTACAAGAATTGTGCAAATAGCAATTTTGAGAGGTTCTCCCGCTCCATGCAACCCATATGTACTAACCATATTTAATTATTTCGGTAACAAATCATTCTCTCTCACTCTCCATCTGAGATAAAGAGCCCAAGAAGTGCAGGCAGTTGACTGTATTCAATTCTGGAGAAAGTGTTTTGGAAAAGCTCTTCTGTGTTTCTGTAGCCATCTATAAGACATGCTCCAAAAAGTGTGCAGTCTGTTACTAGCTAATCTGTTAGGAAATCTGACATTTAACCTTTTAAAAATAACTATGGGTCAAGGGGAGGAGCACCATAGGTGCAAATCAAAGGGCTCCCTGGGGGTTGTAAAACACTGTCCTAGATTTTACTTATCCTATACAAGACTGCTGTGATAGACAACTGCTTTTTATGGAAGCTACATCCACAGTAGGTGATTCTGCTTGCATTAAAATCAATAGATAATTTCTGCTAGGCCACGTTTTGGGGTTATTATTTATGTAATACCCCAAAATGTGCCAGGAGTTAAGCAGTGCTATTTGAAGGAAGTCAATGGGAGTTTGCCTGAATAAAGACATTGGGATTTAGCCCATTTACTTTAATTAATGCAGGATCAGTGCCAGTATTTGTATCAACATGGCACAGAAATGTTCTAAAGTTCAAATTACTGCAATTAAATGGCCTGCAGAGCTGGGTTGGACTTTACTTGAACTAGTCATGGCCCCGAACCAAGTCCAGACCTTGGACTCTGGTCTGTCTGAAATTCAGAGATCTCATCTCTCAGTTCTATCCTATGTTTCTAGCCACTAGACTCAATCTAACATAAGATAGCAGATCAGATTTACAATCTTTTTCTATTCATTACAGTAATTCTAGAGCAAATGGAAAGAAAATGTTCCTATTATTCCTTTTTTATTCCTCTCTTATTTTTCCTGCCCTTTCCTTCCCTCTTGGATTGGTTGAGTGTGAAGGGAGAAGGGGAATATGAATGGATCCACACAGATGTCTTCAGCTCTAAGAGAAGCCCACATTGCATGTATCCTGGGGTATTATTGATTAGGAGATATTGCTTTTGTTACTCTTATTTTCTATGCAATATTTTATTTTGATTCTTATTTTAAGTCCAAATTCAGGAACACTTGGCTCTTGATGGTTGAAAGACTTTCCCTGACTAGGCCTGCCAAGCTGAATGTCAATACAAAGGATAAACACAATACTGTTATTTTTGTACAGTTGCTCCCAGCTATATTCCTGTTGACAGGCATCAATGAACTCTTAAGAGCATAGCTGTCTAATTCCACTAATGTCATTATTATTCTAACAGAACAATGGAAAAGCAAAAGACTGAAAATTGATTTCAGGTAAGAAATTAACTAACCAATGAGCTAATGTAATGATAATAAATATCTTACATAAGTATTGTTAATACTAAAAAGACGTAACTATCCCAAATCAGTGTAAAAACATGCAGCCAAATCTCGATTCCATTCAGACCAATGGCAAAACCCATCTTGGACTTCACTGGGACCAGAATTTGGTTTATAGTAATGGTTATAAAGACATACATATTTTTGCCAACATTCTACATGTGACAGTTGAGATTAAAATAGTTTGTGCAGGTTAAAAAAAAAGAAAAGGAAAGGCACAGAGCATGATAACATAACCACAAGTGGATGAGAGCAGAGTTACCTGTGAAACTCAGACACGGACCTATGCAAACTCCTGTTTTGCCATTATAGAGGCTGATATTACCTGTAATAGAAACAGTTCTTAAATTAAACTATTTATTTGAACCCTTCTGGCAAAATCTGACCCAGAACCATACTATCCCTAGAATTGGTTTTTAAAAGAGTAAACCTTGACAAATGACGTTTTGCAAAATTTAAAACTATCCTCATATTTGTCAGTCTCTGATTCTTGGGAGATCATACACATACTGCCACAAAATCTCATCTCGTTTAGACTTTAGAGCTGCTGTGGTGTAATCAAGATGACAGTTAGGTTCCTAAATATCTATTTCTATGGGTAAAATTTTAGCTGCAATACCACTAAAAAGATGAACATGTTCACAACACCAATTTTGTTCTCTGGGTAATTGAAAGTACTCTGTAAATTTGAAGTAGCTTTTGTACTAGAAATTTATTGGAGTTTATTTGGTTAAGTGTTCCTTTCTCTTGTCTCAGTAAGTACAGTATGCATTGGGCTAAATTCATTCTGGGTGTGAATACTTAATTCAGTGTGTTTATGACAACAAGGTTTTCAGGATTCAGTCCATGGGTTTTTAACTAGAGGAAAACAACATGTGTGTGAGAGCTACATACTTTGGCACAGGAATTACTGCTACCCCGCAGCAAGAGTGGCTGTCAAATTTTTTTTGACTATGCATATTTCACGTCTGAAAAGCCTGTTTTTAGACAGACTGCCTCCTTTTGGAATTGTTTACAGAAACATAATTATAAAGTGTCCATTTAAATTCAGAGATAATAATGGGTCACTACAAAGCATACTTTACACTGGAAAATTACACTCCATGTGTTTTTTCTGAATAAAGCAGATGAGATTGTGCAGCAAATGAATAATTTATTGTGAATTGTGCCCCTGATAATACTGCTTTCAGTGTAATTTCTTTTTGTGTCTAAATTACTGGCCCTTTTTAAAAAAAGGGTACACTATAGATCTAGGAGAACTGCATTCTCAGAACAGTCCTTCCTTACTGTACATAATCCACTAATTATGAAAAATACTGACTAATAACTTAGTGTAATTTAAAGTCTGAAAATCTTTAGTACCATTAAATAATTTTACAGTCATGTTTTCAATACTCATCAATAACAGACTTACTTCCCATGATACAGAGAGTCGTCACTTTGGATGGAGTCAGCACAACAAAGAACCCAGGACCCAATCTATGTGTGGAGTGGCTTCTCCTTCCTCCTATTAGGAAGCACCAGCAAGTCATGACTCAGGAGAGGAGGAGCTATACAAGACTTTAGAGCAAAAAGCATTCATTTGTTTTAATGTCTTTTAGGACCCACACCTGCAGCCTGACATACATAAGACACTAGGTGAGTTTAATGAGCGTTACATGTGTGTAATGGCTGCAAAGATGCCTTCTTCATTCAGAAAAGGCTGGATGGTTTCATGAAACAATGGTTTTCTTAAAGCATTTTTGCTTTGTAAGGTGAATGGGCCATTTCCTGAGAGATGTGCAAATGCCCTCTCTTGGACGCTGAATGGACGATCTATGACAACCCTTTAGAGAGGGATAGTCATGCAGCAAGCATTATCAAGGAGGAGAATTGCATTTTATTATTTTTAATCATGCTGTTGCCTTCTTCAAGTGGGCAGTTGCTAATGCCATTGTATAGTCAACCAGATTGTTTGATGTTAACCAGAATATTACTAATGCTAACCCTGGAGCAAAGTAGTTCCTGGATCCTGCAGAAGGATTCGTACCAGCTGCAAGTATCCACCCTTAAGCATCTGACATATTAACTGAAAGGAATGATCACCTTGAAATGTGAAAGACTTCAATGATTTGACAGCTGTAGCAGGATGCATTGTGATCAAAATTCCCCAACAGTGAAATAAAAATATTTTAATGGAAGTACAATAATTGATCACAGAGACATGAAGTACTCATGGGTACAGAGTGAAGATATTCACAGTCCTTAAATCTGTCATGAAACAGTAATGGGCACCCATGGGTACACTATAGCCACTTTATTTTAGTTTAAGTGAATCCCAGGACCTTAAATTACTAGAGACAACCAAGTTACTTGCTGCATTTACCTTCTTTCCTGCTTTGGAGCTTGAAGGTTGAAACTCAGATTTTTCATTCTAACATTTTATGTAGTATGCAAGTACTACTACAAGATTTATCATTTACTAATGCTGACTGTGGTTAAAACTGCCTGGTAGAGAGAGGTTAATTCACATACCTCCACTTATATACAGTATGTGACACTTCAAAACATTCTCCTCCTGTGCTGAGCTTTAAGAGCTGAGTTGATCAGTATTTCATTTATACAAGTGGATTTTTTTTCTATCATTTATGAGATCTTTCTACCAGCACTGTCATTGCTTTGGAGCATTCAGTCAGTAACGGATCAAAAAATACTTGCCACCCTACTGCATCTGAACACGATTGGGCTGGTTATTTTAAATATGGGCAGAGTTAATCCCTTTCTTTACATGGCACAGGACGTAGTGGATATAAAGAGGCTGATTTCTTAGCAGACTATGAAGAAATTGCTGCAACGCTGAGCATGCTGATGCTCTGATACTGGCATTGATGATGCCCCAAGAAATACTGCTTTTACCTCTTCTTTTGTTATCACAGCTTCTGTTCTGATAGTGAGTAAAAGACGAGCATGTACAATATATTAAAAATTATGCTGAAATAATGAAGGGGTTCAGAGAAGAGCTAAAAGAATGATTTTAGCTCTGGAAAACACACAGTGATGACACTTAATGAGCTAAATCTATCTTATCAAAGAGAAGGCAAAAAAGTGACTTGGTTATTGCCTGTAGGTAACTAGAGAAGGTGAAGGCATCTGATCCTCAAGAGGTCTTTAATTCAGCAGAGACAGTCTTAACAACATCCAAGATGGAGCTTTGAGTTTTCTAATTGTGAATAAAACACAAATTTTCAAAGGAAAATTCAAAATGGGATCATCCTACCAAAGGATGTGGTCAGCAGTACCATCCCCTGGCACCTGTAGGGCTCAGAGGAACTTAGGGGAGTGAGGTGCCCAGTTCCCACTGAGTTGGGTGCCTAACTGCCTTAATTTCCCTTGAAAATCTCAGCTTAAATCATGACTGGGGCTAGGGTGGGGTGGAGTGAAATCATATTCCCATTGACTTCAATGAGGCCAAAATTTCACCCTGGACATAATTCTAAAAGAAACATTCTAGTTCAACCACAAGTTACAGGGCTCAATGCAGGAATCTCTGTGTGAAATTCTATGGTTTGTGCTATGCAAGAGGTTGGCCTAGATGAACATAGTGTTCCCTTCTGACCTTAAAAACAAAACAAACAAAAACACCCATGGAACTTCTTCCAACATGAGGAAAACCATAATCAGCTCCCAGACTGAACCACAGGCTTATAAGTGCTGTTCTGAACCGCAGCCGTAACGTGTTACTAGTAACCCAGGTAAGGACATTTAAAAACAGGATTTGCATCTTTGAGGTGCTTTGACACAGTGGTCTGTTTGCCTTACTCACTGAAGTAAATAGAAATACTTGTGTATTAGTTAAACAGGAGATGGCCCGAGATCTGTTTAGATATGGGGTGTTCACTGGCCACGATGAATTTCCTGTCTTTTCATGTCAAGACCAAATACCCATGCTTGGTAAAGGGGTATTCTGTGGGGAAGAATCCTGTTGAGGAGAAGTGACGGTAGAGTTCGAAGCTGTGGAAACCCCCTCTTCTCCACTCTCCCAGTGACAATAGCCTCTGGATCCAAGTAAGAGTGAGTCTTTGGTTCTGCCCAGCTCCTGCTGTAGCCCACAGTCGTGTTCTAAAGAAATCTTCAGTGGATATTTCCCCTTGCTTCCATTGCACTGGGGCTCTCTACCCAGCAGTTCTCAACCTTTCCAGACTACTGTAACCCTTTCAAGAATTTGATCCGTCCAGTGTACCCCCAAGGTTCACCTCACTTAAAAACTTACAAAATCAAATGTAAAAATACAAAAAATCTCACAACACACTATTACTGAACAAGTGCTTACTTTCTCCTTGTTACCATATAATTATAAAATAAAACAATTGGAATATAAATAGTGTACTTACATTTCAGTGTATAGTATACAGAACAGTATAAAGACATCATGGTCAATGACATTTTAGTTTGTACTGATTTTGCTAGTGCTTTTTATGTAGCCTGTTGCAAAACTAGGCAAATATCTAGATGAGTTGATGTACCCCCTGGAAGACCTTTGCGTGCCCTCAGGGGTACGCCTGCCCCCAGGCGTACGCCTGCCCCTGTTTGAGACCCATTGCTCTACACCACAGACAATTAGATAGGATTTTTGCCTACAGTGGCTCAATTTGTAATTTAAAAAATTCTGCTATGGTTCAAAATTGTGTTCTCAGGAGGAGATTGTGTTCTCAGGAGGAAGTAATTGGTGCTGAAGTCAATTGAAGTTGTACACATGTAGCTGAAAGGAAAATTGGACACTAAAACTATGTTTTATGCACATGTGATTGAATTTTTTATGAATGCAGCATTCGCCTAATTCCCCCCACATTTTATTTTCCCATGTGATATGCCCCATGGGTATTTTGGCATTGCAGTTAAACGCAGACAGAGTCACAGGTATGATCAAGATTCTCAGATCTTTTATGTTTGTTCTCTTCTGTGAATGTTTTGATTATTCCCCCACCCTTGACATAATTGCTATATTTTGTAACTATTTTACATGGTTCATGCAAATCTCTCTCTCTCTCTCTTTGCGCTCACTCCTGTATCATTCAAGTTAATGGGAGTTTTGGGAATGGGAATGCCTCATTCTTCTCTCACAACTTCTATTTAAACCAGCACAAGTCCTGTGTTCTTTGTCATTTCCATGTTCTAATTTGGGACTTGCTAATTTCATAGTGGGAGCTGGGACATGCTGGTTTAAACCCTTGAAAAATGCCTTTTTTTTAGAATATAGCTTCTATGGCAGAGAAAAGGAGAATAAATAGTAGATCATGAATCTGTGAACATGTTGGCTCAGTCAAACTGGACTTTTTGGAGATTATTTTTGTGACAAAGTCTTGGTTCCCATGAAGGTTTGGGAAGGTACTTTTAGTCATACAAATACAGATGTTTGTAAGTGACAAAGATATTGGAATGTGAATGAGCATGAGGAATTGCTTACCTGGGCAGCACATATATATATGGTACATGAAATTAGGAAACTGAAAGAGGAAACCAAATGTAGAATAAATCTGGTTTATGTATTTCTCCCACCATCTGGGGACCATGTACAGAACCAAATATAATACTTCTCCTCTATGGAATACAATTTTGTTTAGATGTCATGAGCCTGCTTATCCCTTATGTCTCATCACTCGCTCCCATAGCGTCTCAATCCTCTAATGATTTTTCCAGGCACTGGCCTGTGAAGTCACACAATCAGGGAACACACCTAGGACTGCGATGCTTGGTGACCAAGCACACAAAGGAGCATGTGCTTTGAACAGAGTCTCATTATTTACATTACAGCTGCACCCACAATGTGGTAGGTGACAAACAGAGGCATAGTCCCTGACCCAAAGAGTTTATAGTCTTTGAGTTCAATTCTGCAAAGACTCATGAGAATTCACATAAGGGTGCTTTGGCTCCACACCCAGTGTTAACTCATCTAATGTCAAAGGTATGCATGGATAAGTCAGGACAAAATCTAGACTACATTTTAAATAGAGATGGTTAGATGGCCAGACAAAGGTGATGGGGGCCAAAAAGAAAATGGAGCTGTCTCAGTGTTTATGAATATTGCTGCTGGTTAGCTAGCTTGTTTCATTCTGCTATATTGTGCGTTATAGTTTTTTTGTAAAAATGACCTAATTGAAAAAGGCACTGATTGTGTAAAGTGGAGGTTTTGGACAGTCTGTTCACGTCAAACATGCTGATTTTCCTAGAATTTTACCTAAATGTCTGTTATAGAGTTGTCAGTGTCTGGGCAGCCTAGTGGCTAGATCACTGGTCTCTTGGTCTATAAGCTCAGAGGGGTTGGTAGAAGGACCTGAGCCCTCTCTCTACTGGGTCTCAGCCTAGGTCTCTGTATAGAGCAACCCCTAAGCAGGGGAGATGGGGTCTCCCTCTCAACTGGGAAGTCAAAATCCATTTCTCTGGGCTACTTGTTACAAGTCTTTTCAGTTTGGGGGAGGCACCACTAGTCCAGTTGTTCCAAGTGCAGGGGCTTCTTTGCCACTCCCTTACTTGCCTCGAGTGGCCATGTTGGCTGGCAAGCTGCAGATTTGTCTCTTTGGGCAAGCAGACAGAAAACTCCTGCTTCCTCGCTGGTTAGTCCCCAACTGAGTCAGGCTCCCTTCTTTGCTCCCTCCTCCAGGCCTGGCATTGGCTGCAGGTATAACAGGGCAGGGCTAGCTGAACCCAAAGATTTTCTTTAACCCTCCTGTACTGCACGGCAGTTTCTCTGCTCTCTCATAGTCTGCATGAACTCTATGGATCAGATTTTCAGGCTTGCCATTTCCCCAACCCATTTGCATTACAGTTGAAGAAGAAGTCTAAAGCTAGAGTTTGGTTGCTGGATACATTACACACTGATGTGAGTTTCCAAATACATTACACAGAACATTATGTCTTATAACCATTGTTTTACTTTATTATAATTAGATCTGAGATCAAGGATGGCTCCTAGAAGCCACAGACATGCAAGGGAGGGGAAGGAAGCACATTACCAGAGCAGATGTGGCTGGAGACAATATTCTCGTATAAAAACATGGCCAATGGGACTTGCCACATCTTTGCTGAAATAGCTAGTGTCATAAACAGATAGTTAAGGGTTAATGTCGCTTTTACCTGTAAAGGGTTAACAAGCTCAGTGAACCTGGCTGACACCTGACCAAAGGACCAATCGGGAGATGAGCTACTTTCAAATCTGGGTGGAGGGAAGTCTTTGTTTTGTGCTGTTTTGTTCTGTTCTTTGTTCTCTCTTGTGATTAAGAGAAGCCAGACATGTAACCAGATTTCTCCAGTCTTACTGAAACAGTCTCTCAGGTTCCAGATAGTAAGTAATAGATAGAAAGCGGGCTAGATTTATGTTTGTTTTCTTTATTTGCAAATGTGTATTTTGCTGGAAGGATATTTCACTTCTGTTTGCTGTAACTTATACTTAGGCTGGGAGGGGGAGTCCCTCTGGTCTAGGTGAAGATGAGACCCTGTAAACATTTTTTCATCTTGATTTTACAGAGATAATTTTTTACTTTTTCTTTCTTTAATTAAAAGCTTTTTCTTTTTAAGAACCTGATTGATTTTTTTATTCCCGTGTAAGACCCAAGAGGACTGGGTCTGAACTCACCAGGGATTGGTGAGGGGAAAGGAGAGAAGGGGTAGGGAAAGGTTAATTTCTCTCTGTGTTAGGATTCAAGGAGTTGGGATCAGTGTCTTTCTCTCAGGGAGAGTCTGGGAGGGGGAGAGAAAGGGGGGAAGGTGAATTTATTCTGTTTTAAGATTCAAGGAGTTTGAATCACAGTATCTCTCACGGTAACCCAGGGAGGGGAAAGTCTGGTAGCGGAAAGGTAGGGGGGATGGTTTATTTCCCATTGTTTTAAGACCCAGGGGGTTTGGGTCTTGGGTCTCCCCAGGGACGGCTTGAGGGGGACAGGAAGTGCACTAGACACTGAAATCTCTAGTTGGTGGCAGCATTATCAGATCTAAGTTAGGAATTAAGCTTAGACGGGAACAGGCAGGTCCCACTTTCTGGACGCTAAAGTTCAAAGTGGGAAAGAGACCCTGACAGCTAGAGAAAGGGGATCAGAGAGCAATACCAATGGCTCCTCTTTCCCTGCACTCATCTGTACCTGAAGTCAGATTACATCAATCCCTGTGGGGCTGGGTTGGGGTGTCCCTTCTCCCAACTCCGTGTCCCTTCTCCCAACTCTGTATTATTTTGCATTACCACTACATTATACTGAACATCATTTTGTTCCTTCTAAGAAGTTTAGAAAGTTAAAAAGACAGGTTTCTCACTGGACCTTACATATCAGCGCTATCTCTTCATGTTTCATTCATAAACGTAGCCTGATTTCTGCATATGCATTTATTATTCACAACTATTTGGTTTGTGAACAATATCCAGCCTATTAGGTATATGCTGTGTGTAAGTTATACAGCTCAGCATTGTTTCTGTTCCCTATTTTGCGTCCTCCATTTGTAAAACAGGAGTATATTGAATAACAACCAATCGACAACTATTGTGTAGTGAATGACAAATGACGAAAAATTTTACATTCAGTTTTGTGGCCAAATTCAAATGAATTCAAGTTCTGCTTTACAGTAATACACACAGGTCTACTCTCAAGGTAATCATGAGTGAACACTTGCCATTTGCCATCAGCTTACTCACTCATAAGATATTCATTGTAGACTATGTTCAGGACAAGCCTTAGGCATAGGCAAACTAGCCATCTCCCTTGGGGGAAAATAAACATGAAGTGAACAGATGCCTACGGACCTGACCATTTCAAATATTTATGGTGGAATCCTACCCCACAAGTAATTTTAACACATATTTGTTATGTAGTGAATTTGTCCTTAAGTTCTATTTTATAACCTTGTGTATGTATTTATTTATTGTTCTATTTTATAACCTTGTGCATGTATTTATTTATCATTTACAATTCATATCTAACCCAATGTGGTAGCCAGATAGACATTTCAAGTGTTCAAAATATCACCTTGGCCAATGCATGAACAACCGAAAAGTATGGCAATTCAAATTCCTTGTATGAGAAAACGTAACTATTGACTTCAGTGGAACTGGATCTGTTCACAATTTGGCTCTCCATCTTCTACCAAAATGTTATCCTTTTATTTTATTAATTCATCACTGGTCTTTTGGTGGAAATAAAAGTCAAAATTCCAAGAAAGCTTCTTAGGCTTGCTGTTGCAAGTGTTCTTGCACTTAGGGCTTGTCTACACTACCTGCCGGATCAGTGGGCAGCGATCGATCCAGTGGGGGTCAATTTATCACGTCTAGTATAATGTGATAAATTGACCGCTGACCAGTCTCCCGTTGACTCCAGTACTCCATCAGAATGAGGAGCGCAGGCAGAGTTGACGGGACAGCATCAGCTGCTGACTTACCGTGGTGTCTTCACTGCGGTAAGTCAACTGCTGACGCTCTCCCATCAACTTCATTAATGGACTCCATCTACCGCAAATTTTCTTATCAGACCAACAACTCCATTATAATTTCAGCATCTTCCACTAGCTAATGATGGTTTTGCTAATGGCCATTTCAACATGGTGGTAAAATACAATGACTAGTTTGATGAGATTTTTCCTGCAGTGCTAGGAAAGTATATTATATATATTTTTGAATTTCATTGTTTCTAGGCCCTTGCTTCTTTAAACTTGTATCAGGAAAACTGAAGAGAAACTCACTGCAGGGTTACTTCCAAAAGCAGGGTATGTGTATAGTAATTGACTGTTTGAATATCAAAATACTAGAAATCCAGAAAACAAAATACATTTTGGCTATGAAGTTCATGAATTCAGAGGCGACATACGTGCTTAGATGAATTACATAAGCACTAAATGGTGAAATCTACACTCTCCAGAAAGCTCAAGTATTTATGTTCTATGCAAGTGGAGTCTATAGCAGCTGGGAGGTGAAAGTTAATCGCTCCAAACCAGAATTCAGACAAAAAAAGTCTACTATATCACTCCCACCCATGGCTACTATTCCAGCTAATGGAATGAAATAGAATAGCAGTTTCAGTCTCTGTGCTGCCCCATCCTTGCCTCCAGCCCAACCCCATTGTGGACTTCCATGTCTTTTTGCAGTACATGGACACCTGACGCAGTTGATCTGAAAGCCGAGCTATAGCAAAAACTCTTTGTGGTGTTTGAGTGCCGCATTTCACCCTAAGTGAATGTAAGTGAGTGGAAGAGAGTGAAAGTCACAGTGACACCGAGGGGGGAGAAGTAGCAGTAAAATCAGCTAACAGAATGGGATAAAATATGTAAGATAAAAGTGTAGCACATGCTTAGAATCATAGAATATTAGGGTTAGAAGAGATCTCAGGAGGTCATCTAGTCCAATACCCTGCTCAAAGCAGGACCAACACCAACTAAATCATCCCAGTGAAGGCTTTGTCAAGCTGGGCCTTAAAAACCTCTAAGGATGGAGATTCCACCACCTCCCTAGGTAACCCATTTCAGTGCTTCACCACCCACCTTTATCCCTTCCAGATGGTTTTTCTTGAGTCGCTCACTTCCACTCCCTGGGGGTGTAAATTATACCAGCTTACACTCCCCCAGGCTGACTTACTGATGCAATATGTAACTTAGTGCCAGCCTAATGTCAGTGGTGGTGTATGTCTGCCTTTCCTCAAGAAATGGTTGGAAAATCCAGAAATAGATTTTTGAGATTTTTATTTTGTGATTTTTGAAACAGCACAAATATTGAAAACTTCTCGTTTCCAAAACCTCAGCAATAATTAGTGCCTCTAGTTCTGGGAAATTTCCATTTAGTTCTCATCCTAGCATCTGTTTAGCTTCTCTCATTTCTTCTGAACATCTACGACAAATGTGTCAAAAATATAATTCTGCAAAAACAAAGGATTAGCACTGATTGGGTTATGTTATTTGGCACAGGAGTAGAATTCAGAAGAATGAATCTCAGCCTTTATCTTTGATCCATAATTATTTCATTGACATATACTTCTTTCCTCAATATAATTGTTTAACTAAACCATTAAAATTATGATAATATTTCTCTTATAATGAAAACTTAACAATTCATGTTATAGAATATAAAGGTCTGTGATTTAATAGCCTAGAAAAGATGAATTATATTTTCTTTTATAGAACTGATACAGTAGCCAAAATGTTGAAACTTGTATGCCTAAATTCAGCTTACATATTTAGACACAAATATAAGTGACTTGATTTGAGAAATACTAAGAACCCCTTCTCCTATAGCAATCAATTGAAGCAAAAGATGCTCAGCAGATTTAAAGATCAGACCACTTATATTTAAGTGCCTAAATATTCAAGCTGGATGAATTTTTTCTGACTGACCAGTTTTCCATTGGAAAACATTGCTTTGTTGAAGTCAAAACCTTGTGTGAAAGTGTCAATTTTGTCAAAATTTGATAGATTATTGTTGAAATGTTTCTTTTTCCTTTACTGTTTAGAATTTAACACCCTATAATAAAAATGGAAAAATAAAAATGAAATGTTTTGATATGTTTATTTTGATGTTTTCAAAATAAAATATTTCAGAAATTACATTTTTGGTAAATTTCAAAAATTCCACATTTTGTTCTAATTCAGGACAAAAGGAATTTGAAATGTCAATATTTTCCACAGAACAGACAGACATTCTATTTTCTGACCAGCTCTACTAAATATGGATGGAGGACCCCAAATTTAGACACCCAAATTTAAACATTTAGGCCATTCTTTTTATCCCTAAACCATACAGAAAAAATGTATGGAATAAGTTCTTTGCTTGGGAACAGTGCTAACTAATATGAGTCTGTAGACGAGCGGGCTCACCCCTACTGCGCCTCCTGCTGGTGACTTCTGGGAATTAGCTCATTCTAGCTCTGGAACACCCTCTGCAGGCCAGTGATCCACCTGTCCTCTGGCCCCCGTGTCCCTCCCTGGACCCTGATGCCCTTTTACCTGGGGTGCTGCCCCCTGGTAGTAACCCCTCAGTCTTAGGGTCTCCCCTCCCCAGGGAACCCCCACCCACTATTCCCACCTCACCTCAGTATAAGGCTACTACCAGTCATCGTCTAGCCCCACGCCCTGGGGCAGACTGCAGTATCAGCCTACTCATCACTGGCAATGACGGTTTGGAGCTGCTGCCTTGGCCTACCCCTGGATTGCCCTCTGCAACCCTCAGTACCCCTTGGCCTTATGTTAGGCCGCAGCCTGGGGCTTTCCAGGCTAGCGGTCCCCAGCTCCTCTGCCTTTCCTCAGCCCTGCTCCACTC
The DNA here is from genome assembly GCF_003597395.2 of Chelonoidis abingdonii. Taxonomy (NCBI): domain Eukaryota; kingdom Metazoa; phylum Chordata; order Testudines; family Testudinidae; genus Chelonoidis; species Chelonoidis abingdonii. The sequence continues at coordinate 36,787,933 of NC_133776.1, forward strand.
AGGTTCCCTGTCTCCTGCTCCCTGCAGCCAGGCCCTTCTCCCTCTACAGGCAGAGGAAGACTGTTTGGGCTCCTGGCTCACAGCCTTTTTACACAGGCCAGCTGTGGCCTGATTGGGGCGTGGCTCAACTGCTGCCACTTTCCAATCAGCCCAGTTTAGCAGCTCCCAGCCACCACCTTCCCCTGGGGCTGTTTTAAGCCCTTCAGGGCAGGAGCAGGGTAACCACCCCGCTACAGAGTCATTCCCTATAATTTTTCAGAATGCAAAATCATCAACAGCCCTAGCAAAAGAGGCAAAGCACTGGGATATCTCATGAACAAACAATAACACTGCATTTTTGGCAAGGAACAAATCTTGAAGATAGGAAGTGATAAAAACCGCTAGAAATAAATAAATGGTTGGTGATATTTTAAGCTCTTTGCAAGACTTTTTGCTTTACACAAGTCATTAGTTTACACATATAGAGTTTATTTGGTAAACAAGTTGCATACAATTGAATGGTTAATTTGTGAATACAATCGTTGTGGCTGCATGCAGAAATCAGGTAATTGTGCATGTAAATAACTGCAATTAAATGCCTGCACAACCAGTTACCCAATCACATACAGCCCCCAGCTAAAACCCCTCCAACGCATCATCAGGGATCTACAACCCATCCTGGACAATGATCCCACACTTTCACAGGTCTTGGGTGGCAGGCCAGTCCTCGCCCACAGACAACCTGCCAACCTGAAACGTTTCTCACCAGCAACTGCCACACCGCACTCATTAGTAAACTCCAGTCAGAACCAATCCAGGCAACAACTCGATTGCAACTCTGCCACATATCTACCCTGCGACACATCATGACCTAACAGAATCAGCACATTCATCAACTGTTCATTCACGCCACGTCCACCAATAATATTACGCCATCACTATGCCAGCAATTTGCCCTCTGCTATGTACAGTCGTGCTAAACGGACAGTCGACTACGGAAAAGTGTAAGATGGACTACAAATCAGATATCAGGAAGTGGCAATATCACAAAAAGCCGTAGGATGAGCACTTCCAACCTCCCTGGCCACACTGATATGCAGACCTTTAAGTGGTGGTATGCGCTGCAGCAAAAAACTTCAGGACCAGACTGCTATAGAGGAGAACTGCTTGAGCTTCTATTCATTTGCAAATTTGACGACCATGCAGTCTCTGGACATAATCGAAGGACTGGTGAATGGCTTGCCATGACAGAACCAGTTTCTCTTCCCTTGTGTGTTTGCACACTCTTACTTGCTTAGAACAGGGCCTCACCCTTCCCTGACTGAACTAACCTCGTGGTATCTCTAGCTTGCTTTTGCTAGAATATTATTTACCTGCCCCTGAAATTTCACTACTGCGTCTGACGAAGTGGGTATTCACCCACGAAAGCTCACGCTCCAAAACCTCTGTTAGTCTATAAGGTGCCACAGGATTCTCTGCTGCTTTCACAGATCCAGACTAACACGGCTACCCCTCTGATACCAGTTACCCAATGTACATTAAAACTTGGGTCACCTGTAATTGTACAGTTTTCTTCCCAACTTGACTAAAAATTAGGTAAACAGAATTTCCTCTTACTTATGAAGACTTTTTCATTGACCTTTAGGGCAGATTTATTGTATTATGTCAGATTCTATTGCATATTAATGTACCAAACACTAATAGACTACAAAACAGTAAATAACTTTGCAGATTGTTTACTAGAAATAAAGCTGCCTCAGTGTACAATATCAAGGATAACTAATCTCTCCATACTTCTTGTGTCTGTTTTGACCTTAATGGCTAAGGAGGTCAAAAGATACTATAAACACCCTGACATTTTCTAAGTGGCAGCTGACAACTAATTGTGAGAGCCCTCTGGAAACCAAAATCAGGTTGTACTCTAGTAATGCTGATCCATTTTAAATTTCAATATTATTTATAAACAGGTGAAAGTATCTCAAGCACATGAAACAACTGGCCAAATTCTCCTCTCTAATTGGTTTTGTACTGGTGTAACTCCTGTCTTCACTTGTGTTACTCCTCACTACCTTGATAAAAATGACCTCAACTGGATGCCAGATGGTCAACTTGCTTTCAGTGTCTAGTAGACAAATATCTATATTCCACATTCTGATCTCAACCACTATAATATCTCCAATTCCACATCTGCTTACAGCATTTAAACTATCATATAAATATTATGATTTCCAAGTCTGTTTCTATGAGTTTCATTGTGCATCTTCTCTTGACCTGCTTTTACGCAGCTACTGTTTTTCACTACTATCTTTTTACCCTCGTAAATATTAAAAGCCAGTTATATCAGGATTGCTAACACCAGATTATTGACCTGTATCATATTATTCAGACCTGGTTCATTCCCTAAATAATCTGTAATGCTTTATATTACTCAACAGTAGCTGCGTAAGAACATAGTTTCATGGCATCTCCAATAACACATCTTTCTTTTGTCATTCTGTAATTCTTTTTCCAGTCAGTGTCAGGCTAACTGATGTCTCCCAAGATCATTGTTCAAACCTTTTTACAAGTCTCCCTTATCAGTCTGCTCTTTCTTTTCATCCTGCCCTGAAGATTGCTAACAATTTACAATTTAATCTCAGTTCAAATAGTCAGTCAATCTGTGTGAACCATTTAGATTTCAGAATATATTTCTTTCATCACTTTTTTCTGCCATAGTCCATCTTATCCTATGGATCCTATTCTTCTGGTGGTCTTTAAATTATGGAAACTTGATATCCAGATCAGTTGTCCTGATGTAGCCAAGTTTCAGCAACATTAATTACATCATATTTCTTTTTAATATGTTTCCTTTAGATTACACTACCCCATTGCTTATGTGCCAATTTTATTTTGTACAGAAGAGCCAGAACTGTTTCCATTTACTTTATGTTCAGTATGATACCTTTAGTTTAGTTCTTAATTTCTGATTTAAAGAATGTGTTTGCCAGCTGTTTCCTTGCCATTCTCATTTATATCCCTCTATAGTTTAAAAATACTTACTATTGGGACCAAATTTCTCCCTCAGATATGTGCAGTGGGAAGTCACAGACATATCCAAGGACTGAAATTGGCTCTTAATATTCACCCACAGCCTGTCTGATCCCTGCTTTGTTTGGAATACATCACCTCTATTTTTCTTACGTAATTTATCTGACAGCTCAAACATTTATCTTGACTCCTTTTGCTAAGTTACCATTTAATGCATATACAACTAATAGAGTCTTTATCCAACTGAAATGTACCCATTTATGGAGTTCTAAAGTTCAGCTTTGAGGAAAACAAATCACTGCTAGATTCCCCTTCCCTCCCGCCCCATACATTTGGGTGGGGGCGGGGTTGGTCAACAACTGGGTTGAAATTATTCAAGGGTCTGATTCTTCTCTCATAGGAGTGTAACTGAGCGTAACTTTAGTGACATGAATAATTGTTGTTAATGAGAAGAGAAACAGTCTGATAGTCTTCAAGAATAACATCAGTTATAAGGACTTTCAACATTTGCACCACAGAAATTCACTTTAGACATCACTATATCACTAGATCTCTCCTCTTTCTAGCTTTCTTTGCTTTCCCACTACCTTACCTCACAAAACTGGCATAGGGGGATTTTAGTCCAGTATAACTTGCATGAAATTATTTGCCTATAACTTTAATAAGGTTTGTCAGCCATTATTTGGAAAAGTACTATATTAAAATATTTTAGATAACATATCTGTTTACTATGGCGAAGGGAACAAGCTAAGAAGTTTGTTTAAAATCAGTTTTTAGCACCATCAGCTTATTGTATTTATTACCCTTCATGTTACAGACAGGCAGCAACTTATTCAGAAAAAAGATGGAGGGCCCGCTAATTTGTATTTCACCATACTGAACAATTTTTACTAGATTGAGAGCCAAAAGAAAAAACTAGGATTTGAGTTCCAATCTGTATGTGACTAATCAAATTAAAAACCTGAAATCAGTCAAGTAGATATAGTCATAGGATTTGCCACAGTTTCTCAAATTATTCCATCAAGTTAGGTCCACTGCTTCTGGCATTGGCTAGCACCTGATCCACTTACCTTTTTAAAACCCATCTTCACATTGCTAGCCATAAACCTTCCAAACACTTCATAACACTAACACATTACAATTGTAATCAATTATATCACTGAGTGTTTTAATAAAGGTAGGATGCACCCATCTGGTATGGAAGGCATGCATTTTATAATTAATTGCCCTTTGTTTCTGCTGCTATTCTGAAAGTATTGCAGTAATTCTTAAGTGGCATGTTCACAAAAACTCTGGGGATTTGTATTCCTACACACTATGAACTCTTTAATTCCCCATGCCTTCTATTTCATCTTAAAGAAAGCACAATACAATAGTTCTTTATTGGCCTGGAAACATCAGCACATCTAGCTACAAGGTATTGATCCCCAGGATTACAAACGCAGTGGCAAACCCCAAAAGAAGATATATTTTTCCCTATTGGGTCTTACTTCTCTGTTTTTTCTAATTATTCAGAAAGTTTCAACCATCACATTGTGAACTACTTCAAAAGAACATCTAAAAGCACACTAGCTTGACTCTTGAGATCAAGGGGAAGTAGTGTAGACCCAAAGGAAACTGTATAGTGTGCATTATCTTTTATGAAGAGTTCTGTCATGAGATTTTATAAAGCCAATGCTACAGTAGTAAGCCATTCCATTGACCAGGACAAATAGCTACAAAATTAGCTTGTTAATTATTAAGTGCACAATGAAAAATAAATGAGGACATATTACACATGATACATAAAAGGTGTAACATTCCTTTTAAGACATAAAAAGTCTAAATTAGGGTCAGTCAAAAATCTTCCATCAAAATTGTTTTTGATGGAAAAAGGGGTTTAAATTAAACTATTTTTTTCACAAAAAAAGTCTGCTTTCGACAGCAAATTTTGTCTTTGTCAAAAAAAAAAATAATTAAAGAACACCCAGTCCCCAAAACATTTTTGGTTGAAAAAACCAGAAAAAATAATTGATTCAGAAATGCCACCATGGTGCCATGTAGTACAGGTGCCTCTTACTTGTATTCTCCTCTATGGGCTGATTTTCTTAGCTAGACTGTCTCCCATGCTACACTGTGGTGATGAAGCAAAGGAGGATTCTGATACAGGAGAATGGAGACATGAGGCATCCAAACTATCACTTCCACAAGCCATCATGGTGGCATTTCAGAATAGACATTTTTGGTTTTCATCAAAAAGTAAAAAAAAATCAAAACCAGATTTTTTTCCTAGGGAAACTTTTGACACAAATTATTTATTAATTATTATGCTTTCCCTCAAAATTTTCCTCAGAGGAAAATTTTTTCCCCACTACAAACTTCAGTTTAGATTATTAGGAATTGTCCCAATCCTGGATCAAGGAAAGATTTGTGAAATTGGGAAGGATTGCTCTTAGACATTCAGATCCAAACTGTACATCCTGCATATGACACATGACACTGGCATATACCCCCTTATAACAGGTGAGCTTAAAGTTCTACTGGTTTGAAAGATTCTGCCTGTTGCAGAGATATTTGCTATTTTTAAAACATGGGATTCAATGAGACCCAGTGAAATTATTCAAGATGTTTTATAGGGTGCTCATTGTAATTTTATTATAGTGTCTCAGACAGTGAGAAGGCCACATGAGATTTCATATAAGAAAAAGCCTACTAGCAACATACACAGACCAGTTGGGGAGACATGTTAAACTGACACCTGGTCTACACTATGAATTTAGGTCAAATTTAGCAGCATTAGATCGATTTAACTCTGCACCCGTCCACACGATGATTTTTGTAGACTTAAAGGGCTCTTAAAATCGATTTCTGTATGAGGGGATTAGTGCTGAAATCCACCTGCTGGGTTGAATTTGGGGTAGTGTGGATGCAATTCAATGGTATTGGCCTCCGCAAGCTATCCCAGAGTGCTCCATTGTGACCACTCTGGACAGCACTCTCAACTCAGATGCATTGGCCAGGTAGACAGGAAAAGCCCTGCGAACTTTTGAATGTCATTTCCTGTTTGGCCAGTGTAGCGAGCTGATCAGCACAGGTGATCATGCAGAGCTCATCAGCACAGGTGACCATGGAGGCCCAGAATCGCAAAAGAGCTCCAGCATGGACCGAACAGGAGATACTGCAGCTGATCACTGTATGGGGAGACAAATCCGTGCTATCTGATCTCTGATCCAAAAGACCAAATGCTGGAATATTTGAAAAAATCTCTAAGGGCATGAAGGACAGAGGTTAAAACAGGGACCCGCAGCAGTGCCGCGTGATGCCTACCAAAGAGGCAAATGGCCATTCCGGGTCAGAGCCCCAGACATGACGCTTCTACGATGAGCTGCATGCCATTCTAGGGGGTGCCCCTACAGCTACCCCACCCCTGTACTTCCCTCCTTCTCCCGCCCTTCCCGGGCTATCTTGTCAGTTATTCCCCTATTTGTGTGATGAATTAATAAAAAATGCATGAATTGAAACAACAATGACTTTATTGTTCAGCAAGTGGAGATCAAAGTGGGGAGGGGAGAGCGGCTGGCTTACAGGAAAGTAGAGTGAACCAAGGGGGCGGGTTTTCATCAAGGAGAAATAAACAGAACTTTCACACCGTAGCCTGGCCAGTCATGAAACTGGTTTTCAAAGCTTCTCTGACACACAGCATGCCCAGCTGTGCTCTTCTAACCGCCCTGGTGTCTGGCTGCACATAATCAGTGGCCAAGCAATTTGCCTCAACCTCCCACCCCACCATAAATGTCTCTCCCTTACTCTCACAGACATTATGGAGCACACAGCAAGCAGTAATAACGATGGGAATATTGGTTTCGCTGAGGTCTAAGCGAGTCAGTAAACTGTGCCTGTGAGCTTTTAAACGTCCAAAGGCACATTGTACCATCATTATGCACTTGCTCAACCTATAGATGAACTGCTCCTTACTACTGTCCAGGTTTCATGAGCCATGGGAGCTAGAGGTAGGCTGGGGTACGTGCGACCGCACGGTGCTGCTGACTGGGAGAGCAGCCTAAGGCAGAAGCCTCTAGCTGGCATGATATTCCAGGCAGGACTGAATCTCCATTAGATGAAACTTAAAGAATAGAATGAACTGGAGTCATTCCCATTTTTGTCCAGGTGACCCCAACCAACCTCACCAAGGCCGGCCAGGAGCACCCATGCAACAACGACAGCTAGCAGTCGTATTGCACTGTCTGCTGTCCGAAAGGCAAGGCAAGGGGATGCTGCTGTGTAGCACTGCAGTATCATGTCTGCCAGCAGCACCCAGGAGACATACGGTGACAGTGAGCTGAGTGGGCTCCATGCTTGCTGTGGTATGTCGTCTGCACGGGTAACCCAGGAAAAAAGGCAAGAAATGTTTTTTTGCCATTGCTTGCACGGAGGGAGGGAGGGAGGAAGGGAGGGAGTCCTGACAACATGTACCCAGAACCACCCATGACAGTGTTTTTGCCCCATCAGGCATTGGGAGCTCAATCCAGAATTTCAGTGGGTGACGGAGACTGTGGGATAGCTACCACAGTGCAACGCTCTGAAAGTCGACCGTCGTCTCGGTACTGTGGACACACACCGCTGACTTAATGCATTTAGTGAGGACACACACAATCAACTGTATCATATCGATTTCTAAAAAATTGACTTCTGTTAAATTGATCTAATTTCATAGTGTAGACATACCCTGAGAGTCCTGCTTAAGTCACATCCCATTTCTATTCCAATGAGAAGACCGTATATGCCTAGAAGCTTTTTCTAATCAAGCAGCAATTCTAAGATCAGTCAGGAAGGGGCTCTGGATGAGGAAGTACCCCCATAAGGAGACAACCATTCTGAGATTTTCTTTACAAGTGACTGGTAAGTTTAATGTGTCTTTTCCAGTTATGAAGATTACTTGTAGCTGTTTATAGCTAAAATCCAAGCTGTGTTATTCCATAACAGCTCATGGCTAAGGGACACAATATCAAAGAAGACTAGGACAAAGTGGACAATATTAAATTAAAAAGGCATCTAATTAATAACACTCAGGAATAAAGTTATCTTATATTTAAGTTTACCTTATGAAAAATCATACACAAATGAAGGCTTGTTAAAAAGTAAAAAATAAATATTTGAATTCTTCTGGGCTTGTGCATTTACCTTATTTTAGATGCTGGATCTAGTGACAAAATCCCTTCCCTCCCACTCAGGGCCACATTAAGACATAGGGTAAAATTTTCAGAAGTGATTTTTGTACTGCTTCTAAGTCTCATTGACTTTACCTCAGTCACTTTTATCTAAGGACCAGATTTACAGAGTCGTTCAGCTACATAAAGGTGCAGATAGGAGCCTACTAATATTCATAAAAGTGCTCAGAACAAGTTAGGTGTGAAATCAACAAGAACTCAGCAGCCTGCCTGCTAATGTGATTATATCAAAATCTAAATCTATGCTGTTGTTTAAATAAAATAAGTAGTAAATTTCTAGCCCTCATGGTTGGGTTACTTTTCCAGCTTACAGGTGCTAGCCCTAGAGTTTGTCAGGCTGGTTTATGGAATCCCATCTATCATTGCAGGATTCATGCGTATAAGGAGCTACATTCTATCCCAGTTACAACTATGCAACCGTAGGATTACACAGATGCAGCCCAGTTACTCTGGCATTATGCAAATTCTGTGAAATTTGGCAACAGGGTTTTATATGAAATAAAAACAGGTAAATAAATGCATCTGAATGTTTTTTTCCTAATGCAAATAATACAACAGTATGTGACGAAGTATTAAAACATTTGTTAATTATGAAACTCTCGAAAGATTTTTCACTTTTAGCTTAATCTGCCCTGAAGATTTTATATGAGTAGGTTTATTAATTTAAATATGGATCCAAAGATAAATTGTACACAGGAGAATAGATATTAACTGGAAACATTTTTTCCTCTCAGTCATCAAGCAAACAGAGTTGGAGACTTTTTTTTTAAAAAAGCGGTAAATAACCAAGAGTAACAGGACATCTTTTGGATATCTGTGCTGTTTAAATTTGGAGCTAAATCTTATTAGATTTTCACTGAGTCTCTATGGAACCACAGGAACTTGCAATTAACCTGAATGTAAAGACTATTGATCTATTCCTATTGAAATCATTTGCAGAACTTCTGTTAGTTCTAGTGGAGGCAACGTACCTCCAGAATTTTATTTCTTAAACCAGATCACTTTGAATCTTGTTTTAATACTTACTTTGTCAGTAATTATAGAACTCAAGACATTTTAAGAGCTGATACATTTGATTCATTGTTTTAAACTTAGTCAGTTTGCACCCAGTCCTGCCAGGAGCTCTGCATAGTCAGACCTCTGCATTTGTCTGGAGCTCCTCCTATGCCCATTGTCAACCCATGGCTCATAATAGATAATGAAAAGCAAATAACCCCTCTTTCTCTGTGAAGGCATTGTCACTGCATGGCTGGGCCCTATAAGTGATATAGGTCCAGTGCCCCTGTGCCATTCCAGGTGCTCCCATTTGGCCAATTAAGAGGGAAAGCACCTGGGGGTTGTATAGTATCAGGGAGAGGGAGTGCTAGTGAGTTAGAGCAGACTAGTTCAGTCAGAAGGGTAGGTGCTAGAGATCAGGGGAGCAGAGGTGTCCTGAAGGAAGCAGAAGATGATTCCTAGCAGAAGGTTGAAGTTAGGAGAGCAGAAAAAGGGGTTTGCTGGCTGGTGCCCATGCCAGAGACCCGGGGCTGAAGGCAGTTAGGTAGTAGAGGTAGTTGCCTGCTCGCTCCAAGCTGCAGCTGGGGTCTGAAGGCAGGGGAGCAATGAAGGAGGATACTTGCTGACATCAGGGCCGGCTCTAGCCATTTTGCTGCCCCAAGCACGGCGGCACGCTGTGTGGGGCGCTCTGCCACTTGCCGGTCCTGCGGCTCCGGTGGACCTCCTGCAGGCATCCCTGCAGAGGGTCCGCTGCGGAGGGTCCAGCAGAGCGCCCCCTGCGGCATGCCGCCCCAAGCACGCGCTTGGCGCGCTGGGGCCTGGAGCCGGCCCTGGCTGACATCTCCAATTCTGGAGAACTGGACCTAAAGGAATTGCGAGAGGGCCTGGGGGGAGTGGCAGCTGAAAGGACTAGGGTGGATGTCCTGGGACAAGAGCAAGGAAAGATTGGCAGAGTCTAGATGTGGTCGAAGGTATTGATGTGTGGTTTGTGGAGCACTGAGAGACAAGATGTTTTGATGACTGCTTACACTGAATTACTCAATATGATATAATATGCAAAGATTTTTTCATCTAAGACAGTGAGAAATATGCTTTTCAAAATGAAAAATACACAGAAGCTTAATCCATTTTCACATAAATGGCCAAGTTCATGTCAAATGTAATTCAGTTTACTTCAGTAGAGTTATATCTAGCAAGAATTTGGCCACAAAGCTTTGTTTGGTTGCATCTTTAAATGTTCTCATTTGGAGTTTTGGACAACTGCCACCCAATCAATAAAAGTTCAACTGAGTTATCTGAACACATACCCAATTCAAATTTGCCACAGATTTTCAAATCCTATTTCAACATTTTCTCTTATAACATCAAAAGAATTATAGGGCTAAGACTTCAAAAAAAAAACACAAAAAACCCAAAAGGAGATGCTGCACTTGCATTTCTCAGAAAAGATTTTTTAGTGAGATTCTTGTATGTCATCAGGGTACTGAACATTATAGATTCACCATATTCCTCCTTGGCTGACTTGAGACTATTGCTCAACAATGTTCTCCAGCAAAAGCGCTTGTCTGTACTAGAAATTATTTTGTGACTATTTCCATAAACTGCTAGTAAAGCAACTTTGGCACTGATAAACTACATTTTAGAGTGTTTCTACAAATTGAAAGTAATGTAGAAATAGCCAACCACAATCTAAGTAAGCGTTCATATTTGGATGCAAGTTAAGAAGCTTCTTTTTTCGCCATGGTGGTCTCTATGATTAAGTGTTGCATACCACCAACAAACAGTAACAAAATAAATGATCACACTATCACACACAATCCAAGAATATACTGTGCTTTTGAAGAAGAGGCTTTTGGCTAAAGTTCTAACATTACTGTAAGATTTGTCCATTGTTCTTAAAGCTTTCAAGACCATTTGAACCAAAGCAATACAAATCTGGCAATTTTGTTATTTTAAAATTAGTTATGGCAGATGTGATGATTGTCCTTGGTGGGAACGAAAGAAAAATGTAATAAATTAATAGGAATACACATTGGACCAGATCCTTATCTGGTGTAAATGAATATGGCCCCATTGACTTTGATAGTTACAACAGATTATACTAGCTTAAGATCTGACCCTTTCTTTAGTTTTAATAGAAAACTGAAGTGTTAAGGGTAAATTGTAGCTCCCTCTAAATGCATGGGGATTGGAAAAGGGAGCTCTTTCCTCTTCATTAGCGGTAGGTGACTACACTGTATCTGCAAGTGCATTGAAACTCAAGAGATAGGCCTCTAGCATGCCCATCTGTTCTTAATGCCACGTGTGGCTAGGGCCCTGCAGCCTACGCCTATATCTCCTGCTACCACTAGCAAGGCAGGACTAGAAGGAATACAGGTTATACTTGTTTTCAACACACTTCTTCTTACACCTCCTCAACTATTCCTACCCAATACCTGTGGGAGCACAGTGCTTGATTCTCATCTCACGCATGCCATTGATATCAATGGAGATAGACTGCTCAGGAGGGAGAATCACAACCATAACGGTTTACACAAGGCATCATGTCTTTGCCAGCTATACTTAGCCTACTGAGCAGAGATAAACTTTGTAATCACTCTACATTTACCTATTGAATGTAGAGCTTCAACTTAAATTAGGATATACCATACTGCTCCTGCTAGATGAACTGCATAAACTCAAGTGGAGTTTCAGGGGATTTTTAATAGCATTTAGCAGGGTCGCAATGGGCTCTAATGAATTTTAAAACATGCTCTAAGCTTTATTGCAGAGACTGTTCAACCTCCCCTATTTCTGAGATAACATCTCTTAGGGACGTTATGTTCCTAACTGACAAATAAAATATTTTAATTACAGCTAATATGAATCAGATTTTGCTTTTGAGTTCCATAATGTCAAATCTGACATCCTGCACTAAGGAATCTGTACAGAGAGCACAATAGAATTTCCTATAACTCATTCACCCTGTTTTGTTCATGTCAGTTTGACCCTGTAAAGAACTTGTTGTCCTTAGAGATTCTAAAAATCACAGTCTAATCAAAAGTGTTGGCCTCGAAAAATTTTTCTGCAGTTTTAACTAGTATAATCTGTTACATTATGGAATTAAGAGAGACAATAATATGTATTTTTATATTTATGCTGTCCTGGTAAGTCTAAAATACACTTGTTAGAAATTGTAGAGCTCCATATTCACCAGCATTACCACATTTACAGTACCACCCTCAAAATATGGGATCACAAGACTTGTAAATACCATCATTTTACAGTAAAAGGAGATTATATTGTGATAAGAATATTAAGGGGCTGATCTTGCAAATAGTTGTACATTCAAGTATTGCATTTGCCTTCTTAGCTACAGTGTCACATTAGGAGCTCATGTTCAACAACATGACTGCTAAATCCTTTTCAGAGTCATTGCTTTCTACCATCTTATAATTATGACCTGTATTCTTCAGATTTTAAAAGGCACAGCATTTAGGTGCCTAAAAGATGCAGAGAGATGTTTTTGAAAATTTAAAAATTAAAAAAGGTGCTTAATTAATGCCAACTGATTTCAGCTCAGCCAATTCTTATCATAATGTTGGGTTCAAGATATGCCGTTTAACAACCTCTTTAGATATGATCAAATAGAATACATTTCATTATCTCTGTAAAATATGAATACTTCTGCCTTCTCTACATCATGATTTTTAGTCTTACCATCCTTGTCTATGCTATTACTAGGATTTTGTTTATTCCCAATACAGTTACGAATTCCTTATTCTTAACCTTACTGGTTGTAGATTTTTCAATGATACCTTTAGTTTCCCTTATCAACTGTCCTGCATATCCTAACTGATGATTTATACTCACTACTAGCAACATCCTCATTTTTCTATGCTGTATATACGTGTGTGTGTTTTATTTTTATTCCTGCCTTCACCTTCACGCTTCACCAAAATTATTTTTTAACCAAGAATGCCTTCTCTCATAAGCATGGATTTGTTGATTTCTTGTGCATCTATTTCTATGATGAGCATAGAATATAGGTTTAAGTTAGACTGCAAGTCTACTAGCCAGTCCAGATTCACCAGCACTATGGCCTGAAGATATCCAGTGCAAGGAGACTACTTTGTGCCATATTGCTGGTGAATCTGTCCCTAAAGTGATGAATCTGGGCCTGAGTGGATGAAGGATACTCTAGTCCTAGAGTAATGGGATAAGGTTCCTATGCCAGCTCTCTTCCCTACTGCTGGTGTAGAGGTCATGGCCAAAGACTGCTATGCTGTGCTGGCATCCAACTGCAGTTTTGACTCCTTATGATTAAGAGGTTGGGAAAATGTTTTCACTCTACAAAACAAAAAACAACAACAAAAAACCTGGCAACAAAATTGAGAGATTTTGTTTTGGTTGAAATTCTTCAAAGTTTCAGGTTTTCCTCAAAAATTACATTTTCAGATTGTCAAAAAAGAAAAAAGAAGCAACCCCAAAATATGTCATTGTTGAGGAAAATGTGTAAATTTGACAATTAGATATTTTACATCAAAAAAAGTCGGGTTTGGCAAAAAAAAAAGAAGCCATTTTCCATCTAACTACTTGGATGGAAAATCTTCTATCAGGTCTACTTAGAGCTGTTAACAACTGGCATAAGCTAAACTAATCATAAAGCCGATGAAATGTGTCCCTGGAGACCAGCCTTTCACACAGCAGCTGTAACACAATTTTAGTTTAATTGAGCCAAATCCTTCCCTTTTCTGCAAGAAGGTTGGAGGATGAGGGCATACCCAGAGACTTTGGGTCTGTGAGAAGAAAGCTGATGATTCCTAACCGCATCAGCTCCACTTTCTGCTTCGCCTTCTTCTTGGACTTATTGCACAAGAGATCACTAGTTGCTCCTGTGGAACTCATCGATTGACAGAGAATGCCACACTTCTGTGTGAGCTCTCCAGATGCTCTAGCACACAGTCAGCGCTTATCGGTTGCACACAACCAGGGAGCTCTGTGTCTATTGAAGAGGGAGCTGTAGCTAGGCTCATAATAATTAACATACCACAGTGATTCAATAAACAGCCATTGCTGGAATGACACTGAACTCTCAATTGTTTATGTTTTTCTTTTTTTGTGTGTGTGGGGGGGCGCGTTAGGGGTGTCTGACAATATAAGTTGTATGGAACCAGCCATTTGGGACCTCAAACAACCTTCATTATTTTTTTTTAAAAAGCAGACAGGCTTACTGAGATCCACTGAGTATGTGTCAAGACTAACAAAGCTGTTAGGTACATTTGCTGCATGCTCTAGCTATCTTAACTCCTAACACTCATTTAGGCATGTCCTCTCATTGCCTTTTGTACAGGTTTAACACAGTCTCATAATCAAGATTTATGGCTACCCAAGCAGTTTTTGTGTCTGATCTTTCAGGGCTGAGACAATATGAGATCAAGATGTCGGGCAGCTAGGTTCACACAGCAAGACGCTCATTAAAAGTCTGGATGAATTAATTACCAGCATTAACAATTAGAGCTATGCACACTGTGAAGATTATATGTTTAATAAAACCCATGCCTCAGGCCACAGAGCTTTGGCAAGGAATTTTTTCCACACGTGCCCTGCATTTCATAACTGAATGTATCATGGAGGATTTGGGCCTTCTGCTGAAGATCAGTCCCGGCAAACACAGGATTGTGAAATATATGGAACAAAGGTCTGCTCCCACAGCAGGTGTCTAGGTGGGACTGAGACAGAGGTTCAATACTATGTGTTTCTGGCTGCTTATGTGTGGCTAACAGTCAGAACCTAAAAAGTACTCAGGCAACCAGTTCCCACTGAAATCTGTGTCAAAATCTGTACGCAGCAATATCACGTGAGATCTCACATCACTGGTCTTTGATTTTGATCACATTCTCTTCTCCTGTTCTAGTCCCGGTTGTTCCTGATAAAGATGCGTAAGCATAATCCACTTAATTTCCATGTTTGTAACAATAGCAACTTGGGTTTATTAGGAGAATTGTAGCTATTGTACATAAGATTTACACTATCATCCTGTTTGTTTCATTTTGCTTCTCTATTGCAGGTTTTCAGTTTGGCTTCATGTGTGTGCCTCCTATTATGTTGTTAACTGATACACAGTGAGAAAATGTAGTAATATCAAGACATCATTTAGAAACCCTGACATCTATTACATGCTATATGGCTGAAGAGCCAAATTCATCCATATGCTCCAATTGCTTGGTGCCATTCTGATACAAATTGTCCAGAAACTGGTTTAGCTGACCAGATAAACTAAATCTACAGCTGGTTTGCATCTCTAGAATGGCACAAAGCAGTCAGAGCTTATTGGTAAGTCCAGGCCTAAATATACTTAGTGGACATATGAGAACAGCTGACGGACCACTCTTCCCTCACGGATATTTTCTTCCCTAGTTGGTTTGGCTGCCTCCTAGGCTTGTTCAGTTTTTCTTTCCCATAAGTTCTTTAGGATGAAATCTGAACCCCTTGTAGGTTCCATTTCCTTGTCTCTCTCCTCAGGGAAGCTCACAGTCCCTAATCCCTGGAGACCTTAACCAGCCCATGACTATCCTTCTCCAGGATTCTAAAGTTGGACCTCTACAGGAGTTTCTCTAAACATCTCTTTGGCCCTTTTCCAGGATCCCTTCCATAGGACTCACTTCAGAGGTCGCCTATGCACTTCCCATTCTCACTGGGTATCCCTCACACTGAGGGAAAGGGAAACTTATATAATCCTGCTGTCCTCTGGCATTTACAGTTAGAAATCTGGGCATCTAGAAAGTATCTCAAGTTGCAAGTTGGACATTAATACCCAATATCACTAGTCACTTTCAAATTTTCGGCTTTGTTTTTTTTTAAATAAGTGACAAACTTGGCAGCTCTTCAAATGTTGCATTGAATACAAAAGATTCTACAGGTTCTCAAATGTTCCTTGTCTTTTAAATGATTTCCATCAGACCTAACAGAATATATTTAACCAATGAAACTTCTCAAGGGTGGATATAATTTAATGAAATAGGATGGTATTGTTCATTCCTTGACTTTTGCAGGGCTTTTGATGTGGTCTCCCACAGTGTTCTTGCCAGCAAGTTAAAGAAGTAGGGGCTGGATGAATGGGACTATAAGGTGGATAGAAAGCTGGCTAGATCATCAGACTTAACAGGTCCATGTCTAGTAGGCAGCCAGTATCAAGTGAAGAATCCCATTCACTGTTACAGACTAGTCACCAAATGGCTAGGAAGCAGTTCTGCAGAAAAGGACCTAGGGGTTACAGTGGACGAGAAGCTGGATATGAGTCAACAGCGTGCCCTTGTTGCCAAGAAGGCTAACAGCATTTTGGGCTGTATAAGTAGGGGCACTGCCAGCACATCGAGGGTCGTGCTCGTTCCCCTCTATTTGGCATTCGTGAGGTCTCGGCTGTAGTACTGTGTCCAGTTTTGGGCCCCACACTACAAGAAGGATGTGGAAAAATTGGAAAGAGTCCAGCAGAGGGCAACAAAAACAATTAGGGGACTGGAGCACATGACTTATGAGGAGAGGCTGAGGGAACTGGGCTTGTTTAGTCTGCAGAAGAGAAGAATGAGAAGGGATTTGATAGCTGCTTTCAACTACCTGAAAGGAGGTCCAAAGAGGACAGAACTAGACTGCTCTCAGCGGTGGCAGACGACAGAACAAGGAGTAATGGTCTCAAGTTGCAGTGAGGGAGGTTTAGGTTGGATATTAGGAAAAACTTTTTCACTAGGAGGGTGGCGAAGCCCTGGAATGGGTTACCTAGGGAGGTGGTGGAATCTCCTTCCTTCTTAGAAGTTTTTAAGGTCAGCTTGACAAAGCCCTGGCTGGAATGATTTAGTGAGTGTTGGTCCTGCTTTGAGCAGGGGGTTGGACTAGATGACCTCCTGAGGTCTCTTCAAGCCCTGATATTCTATGATTCTATGATTTGATAATTAACTGAAGTCAAATTAGAGATGTTAGTAATATAATTTAAAATAAACATCATCTTATTTAGCTGTTTCAGAGCACCAGGTGTAAAAAATATACATGAATAAATATAAACTATACATGGGCATAATTATGGGTTATATACTATACTTGTCCGAGTTTGTACAGGAAAACTGGCCTATGTGTGAAAAGCATGCATACAACCAGGGTATGTCTTAGGAGCTTAGCAGCCCTGTGATATTTTCATGCCTTTTACCTAGTTCAACAGCTATTTCATTCCAAATGTGCCATCCTTGCAGGGGCAATTTAATGAGCATTTGTACAATTTAAATACAAATCTCTGATCTACCCTTATGTATAAAACACCCTGGGTGAAAGCCTGGTTCTACTGAAGTCAATAGCTGCACTACAATAGGGCCAGGAATTCAGCTCCTGTTCTTACATCATCTCAAACAACAGGTATTGGCCACGTAGATTTCCAGACTGAATAACTCTTAGGCCTGGTCTACACTATGCGTTTACACAGATTTTTAGCAGCGTTAAACTGATTTAATGATGCACCCGTCCACACAACGAGGCCCTTTATATCAATATAAAGGGCTCTTTAATCCGGTTTCTGTACTCCTCCCCGACGAGAGGAGTAGCACTGAAATCAGTATTACCATATCAGATTAGGGTTAGTGTGGCTGCAAATCGATGGTATTGGCCTCCAGGCAGTATCCCACAGTGCACCATTGTGACTGCTCTGGACAGCAATCTGAACTCGGATGCACTGGCCAGGTAGACAGCCTCGAGCAGAGGGGAGGAAGAGTGCTTTCTGTCGTCCGCAGGCATCGGTTCTTCCAGCAGCATGCAGTTAACAAAGGGCATATAAAATCAAACAATTTTTTCCTTATATTTTCACGGTCGGGAGGAGGGGGGTAAATTGATGAGCTTTACCTGAACACCTAGACAGTTTTGACCTACAGGATTTGGAGCCTCAGCAATAGTGCAAATGTTTTTCGTTGAGACTGCGGGACTTGTGGATTATGGAGTCCTCAGTACCCCTCCCTCTCATGATCATCATTTCTTTCTTGTCGGCTTTCTGTTATCGGCGTTGTCATCGCAGCCCTTATGCTGTATCCTGCTGTGGCCTCTGATCTGAGATTTTTTTCAAAATGCTTTGGCATTTAGTCTGTCTGGAACGTGTAGCTCTGATTAGAACTAGATTTGCCTCCCATGTACAGTGATAGATCCGAGTATCTCCACTTACGGTCCATGTGAGCTCTTTTTGGACTTTGGGAGTCGCATCGCACCGTGCTTATCCAGAGCTCACACTGGGCAAACAGGAAATGAAATTCAGGAAGTTCTGCAGGGCTTTTCCTGCTTCTAGTGACAGACGGTACAATATGACTGCTATCCATCATCATCATCAGCCCATGAGGTGCTCCCTGGCTGGCCTCAGGTGCAGGTCGCCGGGGATGTCTGGATAAAAATAGGAATGACTCCCGTCATTCCCAGTAGATGGTACAGAAATGGCTGGTAACCGTCCTCATCACTAGCAACTGGGGCTGAGCTCCATCAGTCCCCTCCTTTCATGTTCTAAAGAAAAGATTCTGTCCTGCCCTGGACTATTATAGCAAGCTGGAGGCTGCCTCCCCCTCATTTTATTCTCACTACAAGTCAATGTTTCTTATTTCCTGCATTTCTTTATTACTTCATCACACAAATGGGGCAGGGGGCACTGCAACGGTAGCCCAGGAGGGTTGTGTGGAAAAATACAGGGAAGCAATGAGTGGGTTGTTGCAGGGCACCCTTAGAATGGTATGCAGCTCATCATTTCTGAGGGATCTGATCACGGAGCGGCTGTGCTTTGCTAGTACAACTGGTTCGCTAGCACACTTGCCCCATTTCTAGGTAGGACTGACTCTATTTTTAGATACAACATAAAGGAGAGAATGACTCCAGGGGTCATTCCATTTTTTTTTTGCACCCGGCCGACCTCAGCCAGGAGCACCATGACAGCAGGCCAGACGGTACAGAACAACTGAATAACCATCTTTGCTATCTTGCAAAGGCAAATGAATGCTGCTGTGTAGCGCTGCAGTACCGCTCTGTCAGCGCATCCGGTACACATACGGTGACAGTGACAAGAAAGGCAAACCGGCTCCATGGTTTGCCATGCTATGGCGTGTGCCAGACCAATCCATGGAAAAGGGCACGAAATGATTGTCTGCCTGTTGCTTTTCACGATAGAAGAATTGAGTGATGACATTTATCCAGAATCACCCGCGACACTATTTTTGCACCATCATGCATTGGGATCTCAACCCAGAATTCCAATGGGCAGGGGAGACTGCGGGAACTATGGGATAGCTACGGGATAGCTACCCACAGTGCAACGCTCCAGAAATCGATGCTAGCCTCGGTACATGGACACACACCACCGAATTAATGTGCTTAGTGTGGCCACATGCACTCGACTTTATACAATCTGTTTCACAAAACCGGTTTATGTAAAATCAGAATAATCCCATAGTGTAGACGTACCCTTAGTCTAAATGAAAGGCATTAGTGGCCTTTGACTTGTTGCAGAAGGCTGATCCACAGAAGGGTAAGAGATTAGTTATTTTCTGAACTCTCATGCACATTGGTCAGATCATCTTGTAAGTATCTGATGATCCACCTCCAGCAGTGAATAGTGAGTTATAGCAACACCATTCTCCACCAGCTCATCCCTCTCATTTTCCTGACAGAAATAAAAAGATGTGCTCCATATGAGAACACTTTGAAATGAGGGTGACTATCATGCTAGCCACAATGAAAGAGAGCACTTGTAAAAAGTACACTATGGGATTACAGAAAAACACTCTTGCTCCTTTTTTATGTCGCTAGTTCAAATAGGCCAAGCCGGCCTCTCTCCATAGCTGACTTAGACCACAACAGACAGATTGTCACAGCTCAAGTTGGCCAAGAATGTGCCAAAGGAGGAACAAAATATAACTCTGAAAGAGGTAGGTAGAATATAAAGTGAAATAAATCAACCCTTTATCAGCATCTCCTTCATCTTTGACCTTTCATAATATTCAGAAACAGTTAATTAAAGGGGGGACCAACAAAAGCCTCTTTTGTTACTAAATACTACAACTGGGTTTATGAAAATTATAGCTAGGGCCACTGGAAAATTGCTAGGGTGATAAAACTGTATGTATTATAAGCACCATTTTCATCCTGCTCTGTGGCTTTAGAAACTCATCTCACTCTGTAGTGTTTGTCTTGTTTGAAAAATGTTGCTACATGATCCTCAGTGGTTAAGACTGTGGCCGAATTACTCTGCCCTGCCACAGCTGATCATCGCTTTAGAAAGCCGGCTAACATAGCAGCATTTAAAGATGGATTGGAGCTGCTTTGTCTTTGATATGGCGAGCCATGAAAGGAGAATTTGTATGTCAGCAGCTTGAAATCATGGAAGAAGTCCTTTAAAAATTAGGAACTAGAGGAAGAAATGCATTCTGGAGGCACTCTTTCCTAAACACAAAAAGAATGGGGGAAAAGTGGTTCACTACCTTTTCCATGCTGTCATCCCATATCTGACAGGAAAAGATCTTGGGACATGCACCCCATCTATTCGTTAAGGAAGATCTCAATCTTGGAGTTCTGACTTATTAGATCGGCAGAGTAATTGCCTGCAAGTGCAGAATATAGCAGAAAACAAAGATAAAGAAAGCAGGACAGAGAAAGGTAACAAAAGGACAGGGTAGAGAAAGAAAAGATGTGCAAAGGAGAGGAGAAAAATGGGATTCCTCCAAGAAGTTTCACTGAAATCAAGATCTCCTTTCCCTCTCTTTCTGCCTCTGTTAACAATTGTGCTTTCCCCTTCCCCTCATGCAAAATTGCAGAACCTGGATTCTCTGAAACAACCATGCTCCCTTCATCACATCAATTCTTATAGATGAATAAATTCTAAACACCAGGGATACTGCAAATACATCTCTGTGCATTTGTCAGCTTTCACTACATACTGCTACATGCTTATCAAGGCCTTGATCTGCAGTTTGTCTTCTCCGACGCAGAATTATGCCCAGTCCAGCCCCTAAAAAGCTTTTAAAAGTCATGTAATGTGTTAAACTTTGTCTTTTCCCTCTCTATGCCGCATCTGTCTCACTAACTGTTCAGCATCTGTTCATTTACCATGAGTTGTTTCAGCAGATGCTGACTAGTTAGTGATGTATTGTTTGGGAAAATGAAACAGCTATGTCAAGAATAAATGTTTATTAAAATAGTCCTATGATCAAACTTTTTCCTTGATTCTCACATACACATAGTAGGAGTAGCCCAATTCTGAAATGAAAGTTTAAAAGAGCATAACAGAACAATCAACACAAAAATCCAACAGACAGTGCTTTACTACTGTTCTGAAAGATATAATATCACATGTAGCATACTTAATAAGGCCCCCCCAGGAGGACGTATTTAAAGGATGCATTTTGCACTGTGCATTCTATATAAATATGGGCTTGATTCTTTTCTCAAGACAGTTTTCTTTCCACTGATTTAAATTTAGTGACCCCCAATTTATACTAGAGTTCGAGGTCAATCAGACCCAATGCGTGTAAAAAGAAAGAGAGCCAACTTGTTCAAATTACCAGTTAACTATAACTGTAGGGCTGGAGACTACGTTGTATTAGGGGATCTTTGTCATGATAGCCTGCTGCAAAGCTGCTTAAGACAAATAGATCTAGCCCTGGGAGGACATCCTCTTTAAAAAGGAATCCCCAGGTGCTGTAATGAACGTGGTCAAGGGAAAGGGGCAAGGGCCTGTGCTGCCGTAAGCCCCTGTGAGCCCATGCTGGTGGAATGATTCCTGAGGAATAGAGGCCACCAGAACAAAATTAAGAGCAAATTAGCTCTGGACCATCATCCCCATCATCAGAATGGTGCAAAAATGACATACAAACATCTTGTCTGCATGCCTCCAACTAGGCTGTGTGAGGGACAGAAAGCACTGACTCAAGGATCTGGCCCATAATGTTGACAAAGCTTTAAAACTCTCTCATCTCTGAATAAACAAACACATCTTGATCAGTAGACACCACTAAGGAACATATTGATAAAATGGTGACTGGATTATACAGTAGCAATCTATTACAAAGTCAACATCTGTCAACTGTTACCAACCATTTACCACAGGTAGCTCCCTTTCTAAGTACAGGGGGAAACTGTGGTAATGTTAGATACTGCTTTGTGGTTAACCTTGGCAGGTACCATATATTGTACCAGCAAGTTTTGAAGTGCTTTCATGATATATTTCCCATGGTCCCTGATTAAAATGTATTCATCAAACCAAAATGATTTGTTGGCAAAGCAGCTACATAAATGATAACCCCAATTAAATGAATCACAAATTGTTAAAATTTCATATAACTGAAATTTGGATATGCTTTCCATAACCAGAATTCCTACAGAAATAGATTTCATTCAGATTAACCAAACATGTTGGTTGTTGCCCAAGATGTTTGCATAATCAGAATTTACGTACGTATTTTGAACTAAAGACATATGCTATCTGAGTGGAGAACAGAGTGTAACAACAGTACTAATGTTAGTATAGGGTTATATAATTTAAAGATTATATGGTAATGAAAATTCAAAGGGAGGCACATTTACAGCTGAGCATGGAACCTTGATTGTCATTTCCTGACTTTTGAGGGCATAATCATGCAGATGTACATTCTCCTAGTGTAATGTTTTTTTTAAAAAATAAGATGAGAAGTCTCTAAACTTTGAAGAGTAATCACAATTTTTCATAAGTAGTACTTGTACCAGTTGAAGTTCTTTGACAAATACTCCTGAGAATTTTGCTTATGTAAGATTTTTCCCAAATCTAAAGTCAAAATACTTCCTAAAATCTGTATTAAAGTATAAAAACACCCCCCCCCACACACACACACATTTATTTATTTTAGGAAATGAAGGTTCTACAGTAGGAGGAGTACACATTGGAGAGGTAGGTTAAAGTAGCAAAACTCACTTAGTAAAAGAAAAGTCCACCAGAAGAAAGGTGTGTTCATCTAGTCTTGAGGGAAGTGAACATGTTTACCTTCCAAAGCTAGCCATGGTTTCTCTTCAGTGGTTTACATCTGAGCTTCATGTCATGTTAGCCATGTGGCACACAAGTGTATAAAAATCTGATTTTCAGACAACTACAAAGCAGGAGAAGCTAATGTTATTGTAGATGTATTATTTTAGACCCAGAAAAAGATTACTTGAGAGGAAAGAATTATAGAATCTTTTCCTGACATGATACTAGTATAATACTGATAGGTAACTAACCCCTCAAATGCTGAAATACTTGTATACTCCAAGATCAATCAGTTCTAAGGCAATGAACATTATCTGGAAAGAACGCAAGCCATACATCAATTGGCCATACAAGTGGGGCTTTGACTAAAGTGCACTAGACCTCTGGAGGGCATTAGAGAACTTTACATGTGTTATTTTGAACTTGACCATTAGTTCATATCTGGCCCAATATTTTGTCTTTATATAAATGATCTTATTCAAACACTTAGATCAATAGAAATAATCCAACCATATTTTATTTAAAAACAGAAATGGAAACAGTGGAACTAGTCTTCAGGTCAGGCTGAGCTATGTTTGACATAAGACCCATCAGAGACAGTGAGAAAAAAGGGTGGCTTTACGCCATCTTTACTCCTCCAAATGCTTGGGTCAGCCAGGGGTGGATTGAGTCTCTGAGGCAAGTTAGAGCAGCCCTAGGGTTGTTATAACTTATGTTGTCTGGTAATAACTTCTTAGGGGGCATTCCGGTAGCTAGAGATTGTCAGAATGCAACAGTGCACTGGCTATACTCTCACCTGCTTCCGTATTGGAAGTGGGAACACGTAGGGCAGTGCAAAGGTAGCTATATTGGCACTACATCACCAAGAAAGTCTCCCATTCTGGGGAATCCTCAGCTTCCCTGTTAGAACAGTTTTATGGTTGCTTTTCACAGCACAGTTGCTGTGTTGGAGCTGGGGATGTGGGTCAGTATTGTTAACACATGAAGTGTCTGAAATCAATGGCCTTTGAGGAAGCTCAGCATCTCTCAGGATGTGCTCAGCACCTTTACAGGATCATACTCTGAGTGAGACCAAAATTGACCTTATGAATTTTAACTTTAACATCTAGCTACTTTAGGTAACAGTGTGGTTCCCAATTACAGTATTATTTAAGTGTCTCTTTAATACATAGAAGTAAACCATCACCACAGTTTTTTTTAGAAAAAGGTCACAGTATATACATTAGCTCAGAAAAAGTTACTTCATTGCAAATTGAAGGCAACACTGCCAAATATTAGGATGGATCTCAAAGATATATGGAGTTGAAAGATGGAATCTTTACATTATTGGAATAGAGAAAGAAGCATCACTAAGCTAAGCTAAATCTTTTTCACCTAGTTTAATTAATTTATAATGTGTTTGCTTCAGACCATTTATTTATGATGTTTCCACTGTGTTTCTTCATTCCAGAAGATGGAACCGTTAATACGTTAATTACTGTTAGTTTATTTAAGGGTAACTGGATCCTGTTTTGTGAACATTGGTTGTACAAATGTAAGAGAAACTTGTAAAGAGGCACTTCTTACAGCACATTTTTTGAACTAGTAATGGAGAAAGCATTCTGAGTGCATATTTTTGGTGTATAGTGGAAGTCTAATATCACATTAACCAGAGATGATTTAGAAAAATAACAGTGGCTTTCAATAAAAGCTTTATAATTCAGCTATATGAGCAAGCTGAACACTCTGTCTCATTCCAGAATATCACTTACAAAAGTTTCCCTTCTAGATATAAAGTGACAACACATTTAACCAATGAAATACAAGACAGAAACATAAAGTCATCAGAACAAGACCTCACTGGCTGATCATTGTCTTGGGAAGAACATGTGACCAGAATCTTTCAGAAGATGATAGCTCTCCAACAAAACAGCAGTTTGATCAATCTCAAACCTGCAGAAGTTCAGCAACTTGCTGGATAATGGCTCTTAAGGGTACATTACATTATTTTTGTAATAAAAAAGAATGAGTTTAATGGGCTGTTAGGCCATAAATTACTTCTGTATGGCCACTGTGTTTCTGGAAGCTCCATGATGCATCCAAGATGTGCAGCAGCTACTTAGAATATAAGAACGATCATACTAAGTTGGACCAATGGTCCATCTAGCCCAGTATCTTGTCTTCCAACAGTGGCCAGTGCCAGATGTTTTAGAGGGAATGAATAGAACACAATAATTTAGCAAGTGATCCATCCACTGTTGTCCGGTCAGCTTCTCGCATTCAGAGGTTTAGGGCATGGAGTTGCGTCCTTGACCACACTGGCTAATAGTCATTGATGGACCTATTCTCCTAATCTACTTATGTTAGGTTGATTAATATCAGTCTACACTTCAGCATGGCTTGTTGTTGCTTATGCTTGGACAATAGATCTAATATCTTCAACCCTAAATCAGCTGCTTGCTAAACTGGAAACTACCATAAGCATACATATTTTTGACTAATAATCCCAGGAATGTCAGTTGTCTTCACTTAATCAGTCCCTAGATGCCATATATTGGTACATAACTCTGAGCTACATCGTCCCTGGCTGCACTTGCACCTAAAAAGTATATCTGAGATTGACTTTGTACACATACTACTCTCTGTGTCTATTTCAGTGACAGTCTTGCACAGCCACTGGTTGCCCAATTCTTAATGCATGAACAGCTCATTCAGCATGAGTCATTGGCCTATTAGCCATATCCTCTTGGATGTTGGGTTTCTATAGATGCAGCAAAGAGTGCACCTTACATTTCAGTAGCAACACACTCAGAGTTTCCTCACTGTAAGTAAATAGGAGTGTAGCTCGTTTCTTCCATAATGTCCCTGGTTCTCATCTCAAGTCTTCCTTGCCCTGTTTAAAGTTTCACAAACCTTTCCATAAGCCTGTTTTTGGCTGGATAGTTGGGGGCCAATGGCATTTCAGAAAAAAGTTGTGGAAAAGCCCTAGAAACAAGCTGGGGCTCATTGGTACTGACTAGCTCATCGCTGAGGTAAACCATACCTTGCTTAACTATCTCAAAAGGCAGCCAGCAATTTGTGTAATTGTGGATGTGGAACGCCAATCATATCTGGCCACTGAGTACACAATCAGTATCACCAAGAACATGTGTCTGAGCAATAAGCACATAAACAATGGGTAATGACTGTTCCCATGAACTTAGCAGAGCATTTGGGGGCACATTCTAGGTGTGCATGCAAACGTAATTCCTCATTTCTTGTTCAAAGAAAGGTATGTTTAACAATGTTAGCAAAGTTGCCAAGACTTGTTGGAAACCAATTAAAATTGACAAGTGGATTGACAATAAATCAGTTGACTTGAGTCACATTACCCTGCAGGTGTGCTTGGAACTGCATGTTCTGTAGAACCTAAACCTCCAACATAGTCCTTATTCATCTGAGGGTAAATCCCTCGCTGCAATCTCAGTCAGTTCCTCCCACGGAAGTTTGCTGGTGTTATCAGAGTGTTCTACAGAACAGAGATGTTTGCATTGAGTTCAAATATTTTTCCATAAAAGAGAGAAAAAAAATGTGAAGATTTTGTTTCAGAGGGTCAGATTGTGCAACCTACACTCAAAGTAGCATTTACTTAGGTATGTAGTCCCATTGTCTTTTATGGGACTGCTCACATAAGTAATTGCTATTTAACATCAATAAGGGTCGTAGAATCACTTCTCAAGTGAAAATTCTTCTTTATGGCTAAGCAAAGAAAGAAAACTATTTCTCTGTAATTGATTGAAAAAAAAATGCCATGAAACTCATATATATACAGATTGCAAATTATTAGAGTAAATGCATGTCAGCAAATAATGATAATAGGGTTCAATATGTATTAAAATATTGTAAAAAAGGTGGAATAAATTGTACAACTAATATTGTTCAATTTCAATTTGCACTGGAGTGCAGTCAAGTGATTTGGGCTTTCATTCTACTTTAATAAAAGTGGAGTTTCATCACATCTAAGTTTACCACAAGCAGGCTTGACTGTATTTGATTCCCCCCGCCCCCCGATTTAGCAGAATGTTCCTCTAATAGATATAAACTAATTGGAGAGGTAGACATTTCCATTTTGAGTAGTTAGCAGTATTGGCTACCACTATTATCCTTTATTACGTGGCTACTGCACAGTTTGTCTTTTTATGATTCTCCATTTAATAATAATTTTAATCTTTCAATCTGTAACCATTTTCAGTGCTGATGTAAAACACATTTAGTATAAAAATATTGTTCTGATTTACAGCCCTGGGCTAGTTCCACATAATTCAATAACTTTAGGGAGAAAAGGAATCCATATATTACATTTAACTTCAATACATTTTTAAGCACAGGGAATTTTTTAACATTTTTTCCTCTATCAGATTATATACATATTTCTGTACAGCCAGACTGCTTTAGCTTAAGTTCATAGACATCTTGGCATTTTGTTTCATTGTGTAAGAACCCATGAAATATATTTGTATTGATTAAAGTTTGCAGAGGAAGTACATTTATTTTGAGTGTTTCTTGAACTTGGTCATAATAATGGAATACAATATTGCTTATTTCTGTATTACATCATGAAAATCCACTAGAGGACATTGAAAGAGCTATTCTGCACTGGTTAATGAGGTTTCCACCCCTCATTCTTAAATAGCTAGAAGTCCTAACAAAGAGGGAGAAAATATTACATGGCCAAGATGAGCCACACCTTGGTTTGAAAGTGGTTGTAACTTGATTTGCAGTATGTGAATTTAGCATCTTAAGAACTCAGTTCTAGTCATTCAGTGAATGTGATTTTACTGTAGGTTCAGTATGATGTCTGGATTTTACATTAGTGTAGACTGGGTAAGCTTGAATAAATTTACATCACATGGGAGGGGGTGGCGAGGTGGGGAGGAACTCCCTGTGTTTACAACAGCTCCAAGTCAATCCTTGCTCCTTATAACCAGAGCTGAAACAAGCTGTTTGTCAGATTTTAGCACTCTAGTACCAGAGCACACACTAGGCATCTCTTAAATATTAGAGGTTCTAGCCTCCATTTACAAGTAGAGTCATGTACGGGGGAGAGGCAGGATGAGAATTAATGAGTCCAAGATTAGGATAGAAAAAAAATATTCCCATGAGCTGAGCTCAGTGAGCAAAAAAGGGAACATGGTCGTTCCTCATTGCAGAAAAATGGGCATAGGGCCACTGTGACTGAGGACTGAATGAGAGATGAATGTGAGGGAGGTATAGCCGAAGAGGAAAAATTACAACGAATAGGAGCAGAGAAGGGGTGAGAGAAAATAAATCTGTCAACAAATATTCAAAACTACTTCTACTGCTGAGGGCAGAATAGTGTCAGGACAAAAGCTGTTCCAAGCTGACCAGCTCCACAGAAAGTCACAGAACATGAACAGTAAATGCATGAATATTTAAGGACATATTGTTCCTTAGTAGAGCTCGTTAGGAAATGGAATTTCCATCTCACAGGAAATTCCAGCATTGCAATATTTATTTCATCCTGAGTCAGAATAAAAAGTCAAAATCTCAAACTATTTCTCGAGAAAAAAATTCCAAAATATTTTGTTTCTGAAACCTCCCGATGACCTAATAGAAGCATTTTGTTTAAAATAATATCAAAACAATGTACAATTAAAAGTTAAGAAATTTGACATAATTGTCAATTCAAAATAATAATGTAGGAATGTAATGGACCAAGAAAATCTAAATAAACAAAATACTTTATTTTAATTTAGAATTGTTTCAAAGTGTTTCCTCAAAAATGACATGTTCCCACAAAACCTTCCAATTGCAATGAAACAGCATTTTCTGATACAAAACTGTTCCATTGGAAATGTTTGGACCAGCTCTATTCTTTGCCCGGTTTATTACTCCGTAGAGGCCAGAATAATCTGACAGTGTGGATTCAGTCATTCCTCCACAGTCACCCTTTGGCTGGACAGTGGGGAGCAAGTGGGCATCTTCCCCCTCCATCAAACCCCCAAATTGGGAATGAAGTTAGTGAGCGTTTGGTCTGGGTAAAAAGTAAGACTTTCAGGAGCAGGCCCACTGAGAGCTTTGCCTGAGCATGAACCTCATGATCTGGTTATATATTTTTTATTTAAGGTTGTGTTGAAAGGACATTTCTAGGCAAGGTACCAAAGCAGGGAGTATTAAGAGTGGTGCCATTTTCAGCAGTCTATACATGTGCTGAACTTCTGTTGATCTCGGTGGAAGATGCATGTGGAGTCTAAAGGACTTTACAAACAAAGGACCTGAAATTACAGAAGGGGCAGACCCCTGAGACCACCTGGAATCCCCATGCGGTAAAAGGGCTCTGGGTGGGTACAAAGCTCTGGCTTTGTAGCTCTTTGCAGGATGTGTACAAGTTCTTTATTAGTCTGTACTTGGGCAAACTGCCAAAGAAGTCAACAGGAGTAAAGTAAAGTGAGGGTTTGGTCCTATATACATTGTTTAACACATGAGGTACCGGTCACCAATTAGCACTTACATACTTATAAATCTTAGATTGATTAGACAGATGATTAGGCACTCACTGAATAACAAAGATTTGGGGAGAACAGAAAAGATGGGGGACAAATATCTAATCTTATGTAAAGTTCTGTGGGATCTTCAGTCTTCATGCAGAGGAGACAGAACTTTGTTGTTTAAAGGATAATATGAAAGACACACACAGTAAACGGTATGGTGCTTAGTTGATTTGCTTCATTGTAATGGGTGACAGGTTGAGGGATAGCCCTAGAGGAATTGCATTTCTGGCCCCAGAGAATATGGTGTTTCAAAACAAGAGATTTAGACCATGTTCATATCCTCTCCTTTCTAAAACTCATACTATGTTACACAAAATTCTTATAAAGTCAACATCAATTCTAATGCATAATATACAGTGGTCACAATTAACACACGAACAATTACCAGTGGTTACCGCCCTGATACCTGAGATACTATAGAAGTTCTCTGGAGTTTAGACCAGGAATTGACTGTGACAACCCAACTACACTTGATGGGACAGAACGGTTTTATGTATCACTCATTCTTGTCCAATATGCTGTGTTTTGATTGGCCAGTGACTAAGCTAGGAAAACTAGTCAACCTGTAATATAGGGAAGCCTGTATTTACCTAGCCAGTCAACATTTAGAATATTGAAATGTAAAAGCAGAACATTACACTATTACTGATGTTGGATTTTGTAGACTAACATGAATTCAGCCATTCTAATGAGCAAAGCTAAAATGAAAACAAATCAGTTGTGCAGTTTGATCTTGAACTTTCCCAACATTTGGGATTGTTTGGATCAGGAGCTTAAGCTTTGACCCATCTCTAATTAGAACCGAAGTGCTGCATGTAATTTATCCATTCTTATGGCAATAAACATAAGATTGAGAAAAGATATAAACCCTTTATCATTATAATTTTCAGATGCCAATTTAGCAATTCACTTCAGATTTCATAACTAGGGCTGCTATACATTTATAACCCTTGCCAAGACCATTATAACCCTGAGGAATAGTATCTCTGCCATCTCATGTTTTTTTGATAAATGACCGGAGGGAAACTGGGGCAGTTCATGTCAGTTGGTAGTCTAAGTATATCCCTTAGAAAAAGCTCCTACATTTACAAGCAGTCATAAGGGTCAGTGCCCTGGAGAGATAACAACTACTATAATAAGTATGTCCTTATCTTTAGCTTTCTAGTGTAAGGAAAAGACAGAACTATAATCATGGTCTTGACTTTCTTGGGAAAATAAAGGAGTTTGAGTGTCTGCATCAGGCTATTCACTGTGGTGAGATCTACAGAGGTGAGGCCTAGATCACAACTAAACTCTCCTGACTTTAGAACTTTAGACCAACTGAAACCTAAATCCCCCAAAGACTAACTTCTGTGCTTTAGAATGAACCTCTAAATGCCATATGGCTGTTTTGCTAAAGTAAATAAGACTAAGCTCCTTGCAGTTGTGGTTTTATGGTAGATTTGAGGTCAAAGAAAAAAAAAGAGTACAAAAACAAAACATGAGATGCCACAAGGCTTTGTGAAATGGAGACAAATTGAATTTCAAAATGTACTGGTTAACCCCAGGGAGAGCTAAGCACTTTGAAATATAGGCACACTAGTTGGTCGTCCAGGTATTTCTGTTTGCTGTATCACTGTGCAGGTGACCAAGTGTCGTAGTTTTCCCCAGAAATATTGTTTTCAATAAATACATCCTGAAAGGACACATTTAGTTTAAGATTAAATTTTCCTATTTCTGCCAGACAACATGGATTTTATATATGGTGTAAGCTCTTTGGGGCAGAGACTTATTTTGTTGTTATTATTGTGTGTATGTATCTAGTACAGTAGGGCTGGGACCTCTAGGCTTTACTGTAATACAAATAAGTACATAATGAAAATCTCTCCCAATAAATATAATTTATCTAAACATACTCTTGGCAGAATTTACTATCTTCAGAAAGAAATGTCACCAGTTTCATTTTGAAAATAGTTCTTGGTAACAAAACAAAGCCAACAAACCCACAAATACATAGGGTTTTATGCATTTACCAAATAAATGAATAAGGGCTAGGTTCCAATATTCTTACTCATGATTAATAGTCCCTTACTCCAGTGGAACTATTCATGTGACTACCAATCACCAGGGTGATTAAAGACTCCTTTCTGGCCTATGGTCTAAGAAAATGCAGAGGAGAAGAAAAATAGATCTTGTCAGATCATAGTCTCTGTTAAATCAATGAGAGCAGGATGGAGACCACATATATTTTGCAAAACCTGTTTTTTCCCCCAGTTTTGCTGGTGGTAGTACAGATCCACAGACAGTTCAGTGGCAGATACTTTGGAGTGTCCTCTACCCACATATATCTGAGGTGATGATCTGTATGATGATGGCCCGAGGTGAGTTTGGTGTATGCCTGCATTAAATACATTTTCAGAAATGTTAAAAAATATCCTTGCGGAGCCTGAATGAAAGATAGTGTTATCTTATCTTTGTGACTAATGGAATAGTACAGCATGTACTGCTAAATATTAAATTATGTTTTGACAGCAAGTATGAAGGAAACAGCACTGTTTTTGATTTCATACAATAGAGATGAACTAAGGGAACCCAAATTTAAATGCCCTATTGACAATTTTTGGATATACACCTCTACCTCAATATAACACTGTCCTTGGGAGCCAAAAAATCTTACCGCGTTATAGGTGAAACCATGTTATATTGAACTTGATTTGATCCGCCGGAGTGCGCAACCCCCTCCCCAGACCCCGGAGTGCTGCTTTACTGCGTTATATCCAAATTTGTGATATATTGGGTGGCATTATAACGGGGTAGAGGTGTATTCAAAATCTGAACTAGGATTCCATTCCAAATTAAGGAAATGTCCTCTTTCTATATAATGGGCCAAAACCACAATTCAGCATTTAAAAGCCCTTTAAGCTTGAGGAGTGCTTGTGTCACCTTAGAGACTAAATAATTTATTTGGGCATAATTTTTTGTAGGCTATAGCCCATCTGATGAAGTGGTTTATAGCCCATGAAAGCTTATGCCAAAATAAATTTGTTAGTCTCTAAGGTGACACAAGGACTACTTGTTGTTTTTGCTGATACAGACTAACACGGCTACCACTCTGAAACCTTTAAATATGAGGCATTCAATATCTGGATCCAAATTTTCTAGCTGTAGCTTTGGCTAAGTAGGCCTCCACCCAGCAACACACTTTAAACATCTGAGTAATCCCACTGAAATCAATAGGATTATGAGCATAATTAAAATTAATCATGTGTTTAAGGAGTAGATTTCCCATGAAGTGCTGAGCTCTTGAAAATAAGGTCACTTATTATGGTGCTCAAATGGGTGCTAAGCTCTTTTGAAAATCTGGCTGTTACTGCTCTGCACTACCAGAGACTGGTAAAACAATGTCATCATAGCCACAAGTACTTATTGGCTTAGTACCCAAAACCAGCACAATCTACTTTTAATCTAAAAGAAACATTTTAGCATTCCCATGGCTCCAATTATTAGCATTAATAGCCTGAGTATTGCTTTCCATATGTACAGTGTCCTTAAATGATGCTAGTGCTGATTGCTGGTATCATATCTATTAATGCCTCTCCATGTCAACTTTGCTTTTCTGTGGTACTTTATATTGTGAAAATGGGGGTTCAATTCAAATCAGTCTTTTGGGACAAAGATTGTTAGGTAAACTAGCATTTAATATAGTTTTCCCTAAAAAGTGAGCCCATTACTTTTGTTTATCAATTCAAGTATTTGCCTTTTAATCCTATCCAGTAGCTGCAAGTTTCAAATGGACTAAGTAAGAATACAACAAATACAAACCCCAGACTTCTCTGGGACACAAAAGTTGAAACTGGATGTAATATTTTTTTTTAAGAACTCCAGGTCCTTTTCAGCACGTCATGGGCTAGAAAAAATAAACTGAAATATGGCAGTTGAGGCATCTAAAGGTAGAAAAAAAGATAATTCATCAACAACTCAGTAATACATCATATTACTGCTAAAATGAGTTCATTGTATACAGATTGTTTAGAGTATAGCTTGTTGAAAATTTTCTGATGGAACAGTTTTCTTGTTGGAAGATAGGATTTCCTGTTGAAAAATGCAGTTTTAATTAAAGCAAAATGTTTCATGCAAAAATGCAGACTTGTTTTTTATGGGAAATTGAAATGTTTAGACTTGTTATAATATACTCAACATTTGACTATACTAAAGATCAAAATATTAAAGTTAAATGAAACATTTTGACCTTATTCAATCATCTGACTCCTATAGTATTTTTGAAATATTTCATATTATGAAAAAAATTGAGATTTAATCTTTGAAGAAGCCACAGCCTGCATGTTAACTACACAGGTCAGGCTTTTTTGAAGTGGGGAGCATGAGAGAAAAATAAGGTGGTGCCACCTCTCAAGTGCTACCTCTTACTGGAGTCAAAATGAGATGCCATTTACAAAACCTTGTGATAATCTTCACACTTGGCCTGTTCCAAAATCTGGGAAAAATCAAATGGGAAATTTTACATTGATGTCTATTGAGTTGTTGAGCAAGACCACTAGAAACATCCCTCTTCTTCCTGACATGGTTTGATAGGGGTGAATTAATACCTTATTAAGATGAAGAGGGACAATTCATACTTCTCAGAGCTATTATTTCAGGATCTGTGCAAATTCAGGCAGACAACACTGAATAATTTAGAACTTGGTTCACAATTTGAAGTTTTCTTCATATCCGTAAAGGGTTAGAGACTTGGCTGAATCCTCAAATGAAGTCTATAGAGCTTATACTGATTTACACCAGGTGAGGCTCTGTTCTTACTGTTTGAGCTGCGTATGACTGCAGCCTTAAAGTAGGAAGCACCTGCTCATTCAGCCATAATCCTTTCTGAGGCACAATGCAACTCAGAGCCCCTCAACATAAATCTAGTCAGTAATCTATGTCACTACTCACAGAATAGGGTGCTATTCAACATGAGTAAGGAGGGACAGAGTTGGGCCTTAAATATAGACAAAGACTTAAGCATAGACAAGGCGGACAAAGATGACAAGCCAATGTCACATAGCTGCTTAACTACCTTACCACAGCAGTTCTCAAACTTCATTGCACTGCGACCTCCATCTGACAATAAAAATTACTACACAACCCCAGGATGGGGAACCGAAGCTTGAGCCCTTCCAAGCCCCACCGCCCTGAGCAGGGAGGCCAAAGCCCAAGGGCTTCAGCTCTGGCCGGGGGATGGGAGTGGAGGGGGGCTGTAACCTGAGCCCTACTCCCCAGGACTGAAACTGAAACCTGAGTTCCGCTGTTCAGGGCTGAAACCCTCGAGCTTCAGCTTTGGCCCTGGGCAGTGGGGCTTGGGCTTTGGCTTCAGCCCTGGGCCTAGCAAGTCTAACACCAGCCTTGGCAACCCCACTAAAACAGGGTCACGTCCCACTTTGGAGTCCCCACCCACAGTTTAAGAACCTTCTGCCTTACTAAATAGAGAATGGATGGATTATAGTATGCACTCTCTTAATAATGCCTGTTTTTCTAATCCTCTCTGGCATTGGCATTAATCCCAATGGCATTTCATTTAATTTTTTATTGCGCTGGGGGACTACTGGTGTCATTGTCTCACACTTTTCTTGCAACATATCTTGCCAATTACCTTGATCTGTAAAGGGAGTTAAAATGTATGTGAGGGAGAGGAAATAAGCTTAAAAGTGATGTTTCAATCATGCAACTTTGTTTAGCCCTTCCAAAAAAGGAAGACGATTTGGGAAGGGAAATGTCTAAATTTTGATCAATGAGGTGGTATGGAGCAGATGGAAATAGTTGAAGTTAGCTAAAATAAAAGAGGACTTTACTGTAGAGCTCTTAAAACTCAACAACAGTATATTTCATAGTTCCTTTGCTCACCATACGCACGTTTCTGCAACCCTCAGTCATGCTGAAGAGTCTTAGTCTCAATGGAACCATCGACGTAAGTAATGAGACTGCACCTGCATCAATGCCAAATGTCTCTCTCACTCTCATCACTGATCTTCAGACACTGCCTCATGCATTTGCTGGTTATGTCAAGTACAACAGGAGACACAACACAATGCCCTTTTTAATGATTAGGAGCAGGAGAATCTCTCTCTCTCCCTTTCCACACCCCCATTTCAAGGCTTCATGACATTTGTTTTTTAAAAGTTAAGTTTTCCCACTTTTCCCTTCCATAATGGATATGCTCTAAAATTAAAAAAAAAATTCTTAGCATAACTTTTCAAAACAACTTGAATTCTCCGGTCTCTGATTCAGTTTCATTACACTGTTGTACTCAGGATTTTATGGCCTTATTGTTCTCTTTGATTGAAGAATGCCTGAGAACTCAACTTCAGATGGTGAAACGTTTTGAGCATCCTAATATGAAATCTACAGGTGACTAAAATTCCTGGGAAAGAGTTGATTTATCAAGTGGGTGATTACAGCTATCAAGCACTCTGACTCCTAAAAATCTCCAGTCTCACAGGTACACTGTAAGAACTGAGAAGGATGAAATATTTAAAGATTAAATGAAACCTCTACACATCAGATACTCACATGGTCCAAGCATCATAACCACATACCCCATGTGCTTCCTCCACATCACTGTAGAATTGAGTTCAAGGTCCTTTTAACTTTAAAAACTCTGTTCTTATTCCATATTATCAAATTAGTCTTTTAATCTCCATATGCCAAACTGAATTCTCTCTTCTCAAACAGTTTATCTATTTGTAAAGCCTGTCTGGACTCTCAGGGACCGCTTACATTCTTTGTTGTGATTCCCTCTGTAGTTAATATAATTTACTCAGCTCACTCATGAATAGTCCAACCTTAATCATTTTAGGTTAGTGCTTGAAATAAACTTATTATGCTGGTGTTATTACTTTATTCTGTTTTATACTTTAATTATCTGATTCTTTTCAGAACAACATTTAATTGTTGTTATTCTTGTATCATGTACTTTACATACCTTAAGATGTAGTTCTTCAGGAGTGCCATCATATTCGATGGAACAAGGATCTTACAATACATGAAGACCTAACTAATATAGTGAGATTCTGACTCAAATGCTGCAAGCCACAAAAGATTTTCTGGATAAGAGATCCAAGATTCAGGGTCCCTCTGACTCCAAAAATTAGCAGTGTAATGTGGACGGATGCCACCACCCCAAATAAATACCTCTTCAAGGATTCAACCAAAGAACTCATTCATCTTTCACTCCCATGAAAATACAGTCTACTTAGAATTGCATCTATACATCATGTGGCAGATGTGCCTACCTTCTCCATAAATGACAACTGAGACACAATCCTTTTTGTGACTGCGGAAACAGACTTCCAACTATGGAACTCATGTCAGTGTCACAAACAATCATGTCCCAGCTGTATTTCTGCTATCCACTCTGTGTCACCTGAAGCAATCAAGTGGATTGCCGACCTAAACTTGAACATTTAACATTTGTAGGTCTTAAAAATAGCAGAGATTAAGAAGCAGCACCTTGCACTAGTCTGCGTTACTAGCTAATAGCCATCAGACAAGTGAACTGTAAGCTGATGCTGTAGCTGTTGCAAAGTCTCTTTAATTGACTTCAGCAGGAGATGAACTGTAAATGCAAAACCACTCTGTTCTCCTATATTCTGTAATGGATCTAGTAGGCCTAGTGAGTAAGTTCCCCCTCTGACCCTACTCCAGGCTGTGTACATTCAAAACTAATTTATTCTTGGAGATTAGCTTTATTAACAAGTTGTCAGAAAACAACCAACATCACCTGTCACCCAAGACCATTCCTCAGAAGCTGACTGGGTTAGCCAGGCTTGGTTTCTTCCTTTAAGGCTACTCAGCCTCCACCCTAGAATCCTGGGAGCAGAGGGCCCACTCCCTCTCTCCTTATATCCAGGATGGGTTATTGAAGTGCACTTGTCACAGTGAGTCAGCAGGTTACAACTGGCATCTCATTGCAGGGTTCCAACACCTGCTAACAGGGTGGGTCAACAATAAGGTTGCCATCTCTAAGGTGCAAAAACCCCCAAGACATCTGGTATGAGCCTGAGCGCATAACACTGGAGTGCTGGCAGTGTGTACTGAGCACCTTTACAGATTTCCTGGGCCAGCTACCTCAAAAGATGAATGGGAAAACCTAAACAGGTGGCAACCCTACGTCAACAGAACTTAGCCACGCCTATTACCTTATGCTGCCCTCTCCATTTAACCCTGTGCACAATCCAGACAGTTGGGTGCTGAATCTACTGCGGATTATCCAAATGAGATATGTAAAATAGTCCTTGTTGCATATCAGGATAGAGAGAAAATAGTTTTTACAGACATTTCTTTCTCAGTGCATCCCTCCTGCCAGGTGCTATTTGTTTTCCTGAAAAGATTTCTACTGTTTTAATTTTCATCTGCTTCTTCCCTTCCTGATCAAAGGAAAGGTGCCTATTGTATTCCTTGCATCAATGTCCCTCTCTGTACATCACTTGTGATGGTTAAAATAGTCTATTATATTTAGGCAGAGACTAAGTCTCCATTATAGCCTTGCATAGTTTCCACATGTGGTACAGTGTAAGTCCTTATTTCGTATGAGTGGAAAGGGATTAAGAATCAACCCTGTTATTATTAACAAAGGAAAATAACTTTATCTGACTACTACATTCAAGAT
Organism: Chelonoidis abingdonii; assembly: GCF_003597395.2. NCBI lineage: Eukaryota > Metazoa > Chordata > Testudines > Testudinidae > Chelonoidis > Chelonoidis abingdonii. Next base: position 36,826,297 of record NC_133776.1, read on the forward strand.
TTCCTACTAGCTGCGCTTTAGGAACAGATGATCTTGGCATGAGACTAATCAAATGGGACTACTGTCTATTAGGAAATGCAATGAGACCATCAAATCATTCCAAAGATGTTACTCAACATTCATCAGAAAGTGCATGTAGCACTATTCTGGAATAATTCTCCAAGCACCTGAGCCATCCAGCCCCCTCCCCCCATCCCAATAAACACTGTCTTAAATAAAAAATATCATATGAGTTTGCTCACTTTTATAATAGCCATGCAGTATGTTATGTTTCCACAACAGTGGGTTTTTACTTGTCGTCCATTACATTCCATCTGCCTGCCACTTCCTCTTAGCCTCTTTCACGAGAAATTAAATATGTCCTGAAGAATCCATTGGGAAAAACAATCCTGCCAGTTGATTGAGTTTAACATTGTATTATTGTTTATTTTTGAGCTTTTGTTAAATATTTAAATCCAGGCATTTACAACATGGGTTTTCTCTCGTAGCTCTCATAAGCTCATACTGTTGTGTCTACACAGAAAATATTAGTATTCCTGGATTCATCTCAGATCTGCAAATTGTTCAAGTATTGGTGACGAGTATATTTTTATTGTCACCCATCTCCTGAAAATTAGCAGATTTCAGGGCCTTGCGATCAGTAACAAAATCTTGAGTTACATTATATACACACATACCAGTCCTTAAACAGAGGTATGAGGTAATTCTTTCTTTCAGGAATCTCAGCCAACACACCACTGTCTAGTCTATAATCCTCATATCTGCATTAAGTGATGTGACTAGCTGTGGTTTGTTCACTCTTCCATCCTCTCCCCAGTGGGAGAAACATGTATACAGTGGAGTGCTTTGTGTTGGTAGGGGATTAAACCCAGAGAAAAGTGCACACTTATGTTAAAGAATCCAAGTTCAAAGAAGTGCACCCTGCACTTACAATGGAAAGTGATGAAGTTTGTGATGTTCCTTAATTCCTAGGGAAGATGAGACTGTTCCATCATTTCAGACCAAAGAAAGCTGTCTCCTGCACAGATGAACTTTACCTTTGTGATAAAAATTTCCATTGTGCCTCAGAATGGTTTACCACAGTTTTCTTTCAGGGGCTTTAGGCTCCTTTCAGGTATCTTTGGCCTAGGTCATGGAACACCACGAAGATAAGGACTGAGACCTGGAACTTGATATTTTATCAAAAGCCAAGAAGATGACAAGTATGATGTGTTTGCAGTAGCAAATGTTACTGAGGAGACTAGCTGGAATTTAAGGACTGATGTCTTCATGCCCAGATATATATGGCTGGTTCTAAGGATCATCTCTACCTCAGGAATTCACTCTAGTTAGAGAGAAGACAGAAGGCAATCTTACTTGCTGCTTGCCACAGTACCACTACAAAGAAACTACAACACAAGAGTAACAATGCAGCATTTCTTCAGTCTGTACACTGCTCACATGCTAAAAATAAAGACTTGTAGACTAGGGCTATATCTACACTTGGAGCAAGAGGTGTGATTCCCAGCTCATACAAACATAGTCATGCTTGTGCTCATCTGAATGAGCATGCTAAAACTCGTAGTGTATCTGTAGCGGCACAGGTTAGCTGCCCCGAGTACAAGCCCACCTGAATCTCATGGCTATGTACTTGGTGCAGCTAGCCCGTGCTGGCACTGCCTGTGCTACTGTGGCTAACAAGCTGTTTTACCATGCTAGCTTAGACAAGAGGTAGCATGAGCACATCCACACCGGCTGGGAATCACACTCCTAGCTCCAAGTATAGGCCTAGCCTAAGGGTTACATCTACGCTTGGAGCTGTAGGCGTGATTTCCAGCTTAAGAGCTAACATGGTAGAAATAGTATAACCACAGCAATGGCATGGGCTCATCGCTCCAATACAGATTTAGGGTGGTTAGACTGTCCTGCAGCTCATGCGACCACAGCTAAAATTTATGTTTAGCGTCCTAGCATGATTACAGATCTTGCATCTGACGAAGTGGGTATTCACCCACGAAAGCTTATGCTCCAATACTTCTGTTAGTCTATAAGGTGCCACAGGACTCTTTGTCGCTTTTAGCATGCTTATGTCTTTTTGAGCTGGGAGTCATATCCACAGCTTAAAGTGTAGATAGACGGTATGGGCAATAGAGTCATCTGGTGACTCACACTTTAGAAATAGCATAAAACCTGTAGGAAGCTGGCAGTACTGATCTTTGAGCCAATTAGCATTCCTACAGCTAACTATTGCAGGCGCAATCTAGTTCATGTTATTTCATTTTGATTTTACATAGTTAAGTAATTCCCAAATAAGGTGTGTTACATATTCAAGTTTCCATATAACTACCATTTTCCTATACTCCACTTTAAAAATTTGGTTGCCTAAAGTTAGGCACCTACATACTGTCTTAGACATGCAGTTAATATACTCACTATTAGAATTTGGCAAAATATCAGGATATATGGTCCAATGGCCAGAGTATCTACTGTTTTCCACATACCACACAACCACACTATTTAAAGAATGGCAATTTTCCTGAATTGGAAAAAATGTGATATTTAGGAATCAGGAAAAGGAAAATAAAGCATTAGAAAACAGACAAATGCCAATGTCTGTACAAAAAAAACAAAACAAAAACAGGAAAGTTACAAAGAATGGGAGACATTAAATTTATGAGATGTTAGAATTATAAAGTACACAACTCAATTAATATTCCAAAATACTGCCAAGGAACATACTAAAAAACGTACATATTGGAAACAAATTTCCAGCCTCTCTTTGTAGCAAAGACAGAATAAAAGACAGATTTAAATTAATCAAGTTATAACCGGTCCAAACAGAGGAGGGATGAAATTGTGAGGCTTAGATGGCATTTAATGTAACAGATATATTCTTTACATTTAGAAGATGGAACTTTAATGCTCTTGGAGAACATAGCATAAGGTATTACCAATGCCAGGGATTGTTTATTTCAATCAAGTAAAGATTATACACTCCATTAAGTCACTTACAAGCTATACATTGTAGCAAACACTCAGAGACAGGAAAAAGAGGTACATTCCTAAATGTTATTAAGCAATCCTGATCACGTGGTTAATATCTTGGTCTAAGCAGATACAAAATGAAATTATAAAGTTACCAGTTTTGTTTGATAAGAATCAACTTTGAAATGTTTTACAACTACATAAAAACAGGATAAAAAGATGAGTATTTGTGCATGAGACTAACAGATGCAAAAGGTTTTGGGGAAATAGCTCATAACCCCAAATCAAGTACAGCTTAATGAGCTGTGAAATGATTGAGACACCTTCCTCACAAGGCTTGGAGGTCACTGTAGGTGAGGGCTGCTGTAGCAAATAAAGATGGTAATAGTTACAGTATTGTTATAGCCATGTACTAAACACACATGCAAGCCACATCAGGAAACATCTTATTCCTAGCATAGAACCCAAGTGAGCAGGCCATGTGAAGGGAGGCCTCCTTGCTAGTACAAGGAGAGAGAGTACAGCTACTCCACTTCCATGTCTGCTATCCACTGTGCTATATTGTCAGGAATTCACTGGACGCATTGTAAACCTGCCCCTGCCGTAACCATCCTCCCCCATAATTATGACTTATTTTGCAGCAGGACTGATCAGTTCTGCTGTAGGCAGACCTGTTGGTGGTTGAAGACAAGCGAGCAGGGTTTACTCTTAATGTATAGTGTTACAAACTCTGCTAAACAAGTGGGCTTTGTTCTTGTGTTTTCTAGAAGCAGAAATTGGTGGGATGCAAGTAAGGAATATTAGGAGACTCAGAAGATCTCTGTAACGCAGGGATTGGCAACCTTTGGCACACGGCTCACCAGGGTAAGCCCCCTGGTGGGCCAGGCTGGTTTGTTTACCTGCTGCATCTGCAGGTCCGGCCGATCGCAGCTCCCACTGGGCGCGGTTCACCACTCCAGGCCAATGGAGGCCGTGGGAAGTGGCGGCTAGCACGTCCCTTGGCCCACACCGCTTCCCGCAGCCCCCATTGGCCTGGAGCAGAGAATCACAGCCAGTGGGAGCTGCAATTGGCCAAACCTACACACGCAGCAGGTAAACAAACAAGCCTGGCCCACCATGGGGCTTATCCTGGCGAACCACGTGCCAAAGGTTGCTGATCCCTGCTGTAATGGATGCACTTTGCTCTTGAATGCCTTCTACAGGCTGGGTGTGGTACTGCTGTCCTTTTTTTCACACCAGAGTCCCCTCCAGGCTGCCAGCCACCTTAGGAAGACCACTGGGTCTTCAGCAGCTCAGCCCTCCAGCCAAGTCAAAGTCCAAATGAACCCCTTATGGGATAATAAAGATTCCAATAACTAAAGTCTATTTCTCCTCACTAGGGACTTCAGCCCCAGCAATGGACCATTTAAATTCAGCCTTTTGTTCAGGTTCCCAAATAAGGCTTCTTCTTACCTGGCCCCTTTTACCTTCACCTTAAGTTCAGGTCCTCTCTCTGCAGGCAAATCCAGCTTCAGCAAGTCCAGCCAGTTCTCATTCAAGCTCCTTTTGACAGAACAGCACAGCCTTCCTTTCCCCTCTGGTCCCAGCTAGGAATTGACCTGTTAATGCCCTGCAGCTCCTTTTAGTTGAGCATGCTGGACTCTGATTGGCTATTTCCATGAAGCCTCTCTAGGCAGGTCTGGAGGATCCACCTTCCCTGCTCATTTTGTCACTTTGCTGCTGTTTCCCGAGGGAGGGTGTAGTAGGACTGCAGGGCTTCCTGTAAAGCTCTGGAAGGATGAGGCGCATGTCGTCATAATCTCTAGCTGAAATAATGGGGTTTGTTGTCTGGGCACCATCACTAATAAGCAAAGATTGGTCTCCAGTTGAGGTACAGACGATTGAGGTCTTCAGTCTCACCAAAGAAAAATAGGACTTTGAACTACATAGTTAAGAAGTGAGAAATTACAAGATAAAAATGAGCACAATAAAACCAGCATAGGTTGACAGAAGTCCTAGGATGAATGGAAATACTAGAACCTGGTCTCCCATGGTGGTAAGCTTGCTGTTGCCCTAGGAGGGCATCTAAGCTACTTATTATGGTGTAATAAATCATACCACTGATGAGAAAAAGGGGAATAAGATTTTTTTTAAATCACATTAGGAACCTTTTGTGGCTTTGTTTGCCACCAATGCAAAGATGGGAAGGAAGATGAGCTCTGTACCAGGGTTAGTCCTGCAGAAGACAAAGGTAGTTAAACCTTCCAGGGAGACTGGGAAAGTGCATACCAGCCACTCCACTACACTTAAAAAGGATGCTGCACCAGAGGCAGTTTATGTTTTTTGCCACCCCAACCACGCAGATTCGGTGGCGTTTGTGCGGTTGATCTGCTGTTGCCAGTCCCATGGCTTCCGTGTAGCTGCCGCCAAATTGCCGCCGAAACCGCTGGAGCGGTGGACCTCCCACAGGCAAGCTGCTGAAGGCAGCCTGACTGCCATCCTCACAGCGACCAGCAGGCCTCCCCAGGCACGCGCTTGCTGTGCTGGTGCCTGGAGCTGCTCCTGTGCTGTACACACTTCTCCAGCCTCAGCTCTGGAGTGCCAGTAGAGCAGGGCAATGGACAACCCTTCACTTTCTCCAGCCCTCTATCCTTTGGGATGTCTAGCATAGATAGCACTACAACTGCTCAAGATATTTATATGGCCTTTATTACCCTAGTATATGAGCCCCACATAACACAACTGTGAAGGAGGCAATACTATAACTCCCAATTCACACATTGGGAACTGAGGCACAGAAGAGACTAAGCGGCAGATCAGGGAATTGAACCCAGATATTCTGAGTTCTGGGACCCTACTTCTCCCTGAACCTTTGCTCTGGAAGCATAAGAGCCAGGACTCCATCTATTTCCGTGGAAGGAGTAACAAAGGCTCTCTATACAATGTATCCACCTCCTTGAGCACCTGCACAAGAACAGCCAGAATCTGATCCTTGATGCTTTTTTAGAATAGATGGAAAGACACCTTGCACCAAATCCCCCAGACCACTTTTGCACTGAAATGCTGGCAGATTCTGGCCATCAATCTGCCATAACCAGCCCCAGGATGCTCACCCTAGTACACTGAAGCACCTCAAAAAATGTGCAGACTTCTAAGTGACTTTCCTCCTGCCGTCTATGTAGAAGCAAAGGAGCATGGCTAGCTAGTGTGTATATTGCACCCATTGCTTGATGTCACTTCAGACCCTTGGGGCCATTAACTAGAGTAGACTACAGGTGGCTGTTTACACTAAGGAGCTATTCCTGCATATGGCGCATGTTCAGGTGAATGCAAAGGGAAGCTTTGCACCCCTTTGACGAGATGATGCTTTCACTGGTGTGGTCAAAAATCTAGCTCCTTACATTTGGTTATTGCTATCGTTGGAAAATGGACAGCTGGGTTCCCTCCCCCTGAAACATTTTCTACATATTTTCCAATTGACACTGTATCATTCCCATGTATTTGGGACTGAACACCTGGTGTCCTACATCTCTAGAATCTACTCAAACTAGATTGGACAAAATTTGCACAACCCTACTGAACCTGAAGTGAACTCCAGATGGAGTTTGAATGTACACCAGGATCTCTAAGCACTAGGCAAGTGAAGTATGCTATCATGAGTTCAGATAGCAGGGCTCTGGCTCAGCCGACCTATGGGATTCATTCAGAATGACAACACTTTCCAGGACCATTTTGAGTGTCGCACTCACTATCCCTTTATGATCCAAGAGATTTTAGAATTACTTAGTAAGCTGCCCTTAGCAAGCTGCACAGACACCTTTATGAGAATGTGATGGGCAAGGCAGAGAGCTGAATGAGAATAAAGTCTCTTAGGATGAGGATAATAATTTTTTTCAATGGTACCAATTATATTTTATGAATTTGTGATTTCCCCTTTCGGCCCTTACTCTATAGATTCCATATGAATATTATATCTGTTGAATTAGCATGTCTTTGTATTTTGCTATGTAATCTAGCTTGCGTGCGCTCTTGCTGAATGTGGGGCAGATTAGGAAGATATTTTGCAGATTTATCATCTCGTCAGTATCACACATCATTATTGGCTTAAAGATCCACTAGAGGGCAGCATAAGAGCAGATCAGAACAGCTAGCATGTATAATTGAAAAAAAAATTACAAATAACAAACAAAACAGACTGTCCTGTTTTGTAATAAACATTGACAGAGACTTTTGTTGAGCTGGTGTTCTGAAGAACTATTAAAATGGGTGCTGGCAACCTGGAAATTGAACAACTTGTAAGCATTCTCAGGGTATTTAATGTGCTTCACTAGTAATGCTTTTAAATATCAGGCTCATTCCAACCAGTGCTTGAGTCAGAGATGTTGCTATTAATTAGTACCTAGGAACTCTGAGCAACTTTTGCATGACACATTTGTTGAACACTAATGTGTGCCTTACAAGTGAAGCTTCATTCTAAAGTGTAGAGGATGGTATGGCTGATAGTACTATTTAAATGTTTTGCTATCAAAGGCATTTTTGTAGTATACCAAAGTATTCAGAACTGATCCATAATAATCCCATGAAGGAAAAATTGGGTTCCCAATGATCATTTACTTAAGTGAGAAGCCACAAATCCTGTCCCTGTGAAGCTCTATAGGCACAGAGAGCTGCAGATGCAATGTAGTACTGGAACAGATTTGGGGTAGCCCATGCAAGGGTGGAAAACAACAAGCATAATACGAAGCTGATAGTCTTTACAGAACCCCACATTGTACAACACATCAAATCAGGCTGTTTCCTTGCAGATTTACATAGTGATCACTGGGTGGATGGCTCTTGTGGAGAGTATTCAGTGTTCATGGGCACCAGGTTTGTACAATTTTTGGTGGTGCTCAGAACAGGTCCAAACAGAGCCGTCCCGTCCATAGGACAGACCGGGGCAACCACCCCAGGCCCTGCACTTTGGGTGCCCCATGCTTCAGGGGGACACAGGGTCCAGGGAAGCCTGGGGAGTTAGCAGGGGGCCTGGAGCCAGCAGCAGCAAGTGACACAGCCCCAGCCCGCCCCCTCCTTTTCCCCCAAACCCCCACCCCTCCTGGCCCTTTTCTGGCTTCTGCCTCCATCCTCCGAGCAACGCCGGGAGCCGGCAGGGCAGGGCAGATCAAGCTGGGGCGGGTTGCTCGTTGCTGCCGGTGTCAGACTACCCACTAACCCCCCCAGGCTGCCCTGAATCATGGGGCCCCCCAAAGTGCGGTAAGCCCAAACATTGGTGAAGCTGGGCCCATGTTCCTAAATACTGGTGGAGCACAGGTGCCACAGGCCCATATAACTCACTGCCTATGTCAGTGTTCTAATTACCAGGATCCAATCTTTTGTTTGAACCCAGTTTTCCAACCTTTGAATGCTTAAGAAAAAAATCACTGTTATATGTAATTATGGGTTAAAATATTTAGCTTTGTTCTATAGTTAGAGAGTTTTTAAAGTTTTACTTGTTTTAATTAAGTTATTTTTCATGGTTTTAATTTTCTAGAGAATGCCATCTATGTTCAGTTTTAATTACACTTTTAATATACCTGTTATTAACCTCAGACTGGTACAGATTGTGACTGAAGCATTAATGTAAATTTAGTGTCAGTAAAACCCAGAATCAGCTAGTAACTTTCTTAGTCTGTTGTTTCCTAATCACTCTATACACTCGTTCATAAGCCAAATTTTTTTAGTAAAAAAGGGAAGCACCAGAGAAGGGGGTTGGCTTATGAACAGGTATAGAGAGGGAGAGGTGGGACACAGCCCTCCTCCTAACAGAGGGAGCAAGAAGAGGCAGCACAGCCAGAAGGGAAGAGGCAGGGCCAGAGTCTCTCTGCTTCTGACCAGGCTGCTCTCCCCCCAGCCTCCAAAGCAGCTGCAGCTCTGGGGCTGGCAGGCTGCAGCCGTGCTAGTTGGCCCTGCCCCCTAGAGCAGGCTGTGGCCGCGCCACCCGGCCCACTGGAGCACGCTGCAGCTGTGCCGTCCGGCCCAGCCTGCTGGAACATGCTGCGGCTGCAGCCACGCTGCCCGTTCTGGCCCGCCAGAGCAGGCTGCGGCGGCGCTGCCCAGCCTGCTGGAGCAGCTCCAGCCAGGTCAGAGTCATCCTCCCCTGGTCCTCTTCAGATGAGGTAGGAAGGGATGGGATGGGGAGAGTGTGGGGGTCCTGGACTAGGGGTGGGGTCATGTGAGGGGTGGTCACAGCGGTTACTCGCCTGACTGCCAGTTTCTACCTCCCGCAAATCCCCCCCCGCCACCTCCAATTGCTGTCCCGGCCCATCAGGGTAAGCAACTGGTGCACCAGGACACTTTGTTTACTTAGGTTTACCTCCATGCCTGAGAATGCTTGAGGTAAACAAACCATCTCAGCCCACCAGCAGCTTATCCTGATGGCCCAGGAGCCAAAGTTTGCTGAGCCCTGAATTATAGGGTCGGCTTATGAATGGGTTATAAAATTTTTCCATGTTTACTTATCTATCTGAGGGCAGGGAGGGAAGGGGATCTCCTTATAAACAAACCACCTTATGATCAAGTATATACAGTACCTAGAATCCAGATTATTTGATTCTTGTTCAAATGTTTTAACAAGTTAGCACATTATGAATTTAGTTTGCAAGCTGATGGCACAGTAATATTTAAGCATTCTAAAAGGCAGCGTTAACAGCTCTCTATGAACATGTGGGCCATCTATAAACTATTCTTAAGAGAAACAAGAAAAATTTCTGTTGTATGTCAGTGATTAGAATTAGTATTTAACTAACAAGCAGTTCTGAATTTTTACCTAAACCTTTAAACTATACTCTGTCTCTATTTTTGTATTATGTTGCAGCTGCTTGAAGGACAGTTGCCAGGATAAGATGTGAAACGTAAACACATTTCAAAACTATGTGACTGTAGCCCTATTTAGACAAGTCTCTGAATAAGGTTCATGTAGCTCAGAAGATAGTTCTGATGGACTTTAATATACAGCACAGATGAAAAAAGTTCCACTAAGACACTCGTTCTTACCATTCAGATCTGCAATACTGCTTTTCTTTCAGTTCAAAAAGCTGGCAACCTGTCCTTAATGAGAATAACCTGCAGTGCTCATGCACATGACTCTGCTTTTTTTTTTGCTGGCTAAACCACACCAAGGCTTGTTTTTTATTTTTTAACCACCTGGCTACTTTTTGCATTAACCACCTGATCCTGTGAGATGCTGAACACCCTACACTCCCCACGGAGTCAACAGGAGTTGAGGGTGCTTGTGAGAATGTGCCATCTCTTCAGAAGTAAGAGAAGGAATATAGGAGAGTAGTTACCAAGCGAACAGAGAAAGATTCCACAGGTCTCTCTACTGATGCACCTGCTTGCCTCTGCCAGGCCCAGAAAAGCATGCTATGAAAAAGATCATACACGATAACTACTTTTAGTCTACAGCTTCTAACAGGGGATGGGGTTAGCTGGGCCCAGGAGATCTCCAATAAATGAGGCCCCTAAGGAATGGCCTGCTTCTGTGTTGTGTATATGGCAGTACTGCTGACCCCTCTCAGTTTTATCCAAAATCTCATGGTGTTTGGTATTATTGTGGTCTTAGCTCCTAGAGTCATGAGAATCTCAGCTTTCATTACAAAAAATTTCTAGCCTTCATAGTTGCAGAGAATCTTGAAAACACAACCTGACATGAGTTTAGCCTAACAGTGGTGCTGGAACAATTGGTAGTGGGGGTGCTGAGAGCCATTGAAGCAAACTGTAAACCCTGTAGATGATGGAAACCACTTCGAGACAGGGAGTGCTGCTGTACCCTTAGCACCTCTAGTTCCAGCACCTAAAGCCCTAAAGGCTCAGAAACCTGAAGCCAAATACAAGAACTCTCAGTTTCTTTAATCTCAAGATTCTAAAGCAAATCATGATTTATTTGGGGGGACTGGGGGACCCAGCTCAGGATTTTTGCCATTTGGGATTGGCAATATCACCTCTATATCACAGAGCTCAGTTCCTCTGAACATCAGATGCTGCTCCTTTGTGTATGGAGTTCACAAGTGCAAATTATGACAGGCTTCTCCATCACTGGTTCATTCACCTGCACGTCCACCAATGTAATATACGCCATCATATGCCAGCAATGCCCCTCTGCTACGTACATCGGCCAAACTGGACAGTCACTATGGAAAAGGATAAATGGACACAAATCAGATATCAGGAATGGCAATATACAAAAACCTGTAGGAAAGTACTTCAACCTCCCTGGCCACACTATAGCAGACCTTAAGGTGGCCATCCTGCAGCAAAAAAACTTCAGGACCAGACTTCAAAGAGAAACTGCTGAGCTTCAGTTCATCTGCAAATTTGACACCATCAGCTCTGGACTAAACAAAGACTGTGAATGGCTTGCCAATTACAGAACCAGTTTCTCCTCCCTTGGTTTTCACACCTCTACTGCTAGAACAGGGCCTCATCCTCCCTGATTGAACTAACCTCGTTATATCTATCTTGCTTGCTAGCATATATATACCTGCCCCTGGAAATTTCCACTACCTGCGTCTGACGAAGTGGGTATTCACCTACGAAAGCTCATGCTCCAAAACGTCTGTTAGTCTATAAGGTGCCACAGGATTCTCTGCTGCTTTTACAGATCCAGACTAACACGGCTACACCTCTGATACTTCTCCAGCTTGTGGCTTCATCCTTTGATTGGGTGTCTACTTTCTCATTGGCCAACTTCCTGCCCATGTACACATAATCAATGAGAGCTATCACAAGTATAAATAGCAAGTAGGTGTGGCAGCACAGGCAGCCACAGCAGCAGTGGCAGCTGACCCATGCTAAGTATGTACTGTGACAAAGTTCCTCCTCTGCCTTGGTGGGTCCTGGGCTTATTGGCAGATTTGCTCACCTCAGAGACTCACAGCAGCCCTCAGTTTGGCCACTTTTGCTAGTGGTTCAAACCTGCTGTTCATTCAACTAATCTCATCACTGGCCAGCATGGGGAAAGGGGGGAGAACAATCCCCACAGTCTCTGCTGACCCACCTAGTGAGTCAGGGGACAGGCCAGGGACCTTCCCCTCTGGTGTGACCCACAGTCCAGGTCAACTCCTTTTGTATCAAATAGGGAGCTGGGGGGAGAATGGTCAGAACCCAGGCTCACCCTCTACTCTGGGTTCCAGCCCAGGGCCTGTGGATCACAGCTGTCTACAGCATTTCCTGTAACAGCTGCATTACAGCTACAACTCCCTGGGCTACTTCCCAATGGCCTCCTCCCAATATCATCCTCCTGATGACACTTGTGCTTCTCAGAACTCCAGCAGTATACCTTCTCACTCTCTGAAGTGAGGACCTTTTTAAACCATGTGCCCTGCTTAGCCTGTGTGTCCAAATTGATTCTAGTAGCTTCTTAATTGGCTCCAGGTGTCCTAATAAGTCTGCCTTCCATAATTGGTTCCAGCAACTTCCTGATTATTCTGGAACAGCCCATTATCTTACTCAGGGAAAAGGGACCTGCTTAATTTGAGGCTAATGTATCTACCTTCTATCACTCTCCTGTAGCCCGCCCACTTACTGGATATCAATAGGATCACTCTCCTGTAACCATCTGGCCTAACCCTGTCACAATACGCACAGGGTTCAGGCAGGTGTGTACTCAGCACTGCTAAGCCAGGCCACCGCTGCCTTTTTTACCATAGCAACAAACTTGTCCCACTGCTTGTGCAGGGAAAGCCCCTGGCAAGCCGGGCTGGTTTATCTGCTATGTCCGCAGGTTTGGCCGATCGTGGCTCCCAGTGGCCATGGTTTGCTGCTCCAGGCCAATGGGAGCTGCAGGAATCAGTGGCCAGTATGTCCCTCAACCTGTGCTGCTTTCAGCAGCTCCCATTGGCCTGGAGCAGAGAACTGCGTCCACTGGGAGCTGCAATCAGCCGAACCTGCAGACGTGGCAGGTAAAGAAACTGGCCCGGCCCGCCAGGGGCTTTCCCTGCACAAGCGGCAGGATAAGTTTGGGAACCACTACCTTAAGGGATTTGTCAAAGTGCCCAGGACAGTTATTGATCCACCTCAAGTTTTAAGTTTTCACTTTCCTACCAGATAGGAGCTCCTCTGGTTTAGAATACTCCACTTGGTCTGTGAATGTCCTGTTCAAAGCAGTCTCTTTTAGCGCTTTCAGTGCGCCAAAGGAGGGCAGTGAGGGGTAATCTAGATCCCCACTGCTGCAGCAACTTTACTGTAAACACTCCTACCACAGCTACTAGTATCAGTCTTGCTTCCTGGTGCAGCCTGAACCTCTTCTCTCTCATTCCTTTCCTGGGCTACCATTATCCTCTTAAATTATTCCTCCACCAGGAGCGTGCTCCGTACCTGTTCAGAAGTAGGAGTCTCCCTAGCCAAGTATTGCTGTACTCCTCACCCTGGTTCAATGCCTTTACCTCCCTCAATGTGAAATCACCCACCCCTCTGGAGAGTTGGCATTTCAGTACTCACTGTCCATCAGACAGCTTTGGGTACCCACAACTTCCATTGTCTTGGACAGCTTCTGATTAGAAGGGTGTTACTGTCACTCTGCCATGCCCATACTGTACTTCCATCTTTATGGTCTTGCATTTACTATTAGTTCATTAGTGTATCACAAGCCCATGACAGTGTTTTTCTCAAACTTTGAATAAACTCTGTAAAGCCTGTAATGCAAACTTCACCTCTTGCTGCCTCATCAATCACTTCAGATACCTATAAGGGCCAGATTTTAAAAGGTATTTAGGAACCTAGAACTGCTTATACCAGGGCAGCCTAGTCCTCATTTCCCCCTTGTGGCTAGCAAGGCTCTGGACCCTCTTCTGGGTCCCTTAAAGCCCCCCACCATCTCTCTCCTGGCTATCATGTCTGGGGTTGGTTAAATAACAAAAACACTTTAAAACATGCCTCAAAATAAAGCCCATCACCAGAGCCCAGAAGTTCATACTCAGCTCTGTCTCTTCTGCTACACATGGAACTCTTCTTCTGTTCTAGTCTGCTCTTCAGCAAGCCACTACTCCTAGCCCATCCAAGCAGGAGCTCAGCCTTCTGACTCTGGCTTCCTTCTGCCAGCATCTTCCCTGTTCTGGCAGAGAAGGAAGTTTACATATACTGCCCTCCTTTTCCACACTCCTTGTGACTGGCTGGAAGAGAAGGGAGCCCCATCTGATCCTATACTACAGGGCTCCTGGTCTCAGGTCCTTATAGGAACAGTGTCCTGAATCCAATCCCCATTCAATTACTAATTCCTAAGGACCGCATTCTCTCTTCTGGCTTCCACCATTTCCTGAGCCTTTGTTTGTTCCTGGAACACGATTTTCTGTCCCCTCCGGGCTTAAAGGGCTAGCACACTGCTTCACAGTGTTTTGCTAACTCTAATTGAAATCAATTACAGTTAAGCACCTAGTGGGATTTTCAAAAGCACCTACCTACATATTTAGGCATATTAGCACCTTTACACATCTGGTCCTAGGTCCCTCCATACCAGCTCAGTCCTGGGCCTCTGTGTAGAAACTCCTTATTTTTCTATATGAGGGCCCAACTGTGCAAGCTTTGTGTTGGGGAACGCTTATCTGTGTGAGTAGTCAATAGTGCTACTCACGTGAGTAAGGGTTGCATGTCAGGCAGGTCCTTACTGTTCCTTCTCCTCAAGAGCTTAAAAGCCAAATAAAGAATAGATTTGGGCTCACTGTGGCAGAGATCACTAGCTTCATTATACCTATGTTTCCCTACCGTGGTCCAGCGGGCTATAGCCACAAAGGTACACAACCTCCCTAAATTAAATAAATATGTATGTGTCGCATCCTCTCTCTTAAGGCTGCTGCTTCTTTCTTCATTTTGTAGGTGTGCAGCAAAGTTACAAGCTGATGCCCCATTTCACATAAACAGCTTTCAGAAATATTGAACAAAGTAGCTGAATAAGAATTATCCACAATGTAGTTGAAGGGTCCAGCAAGTGGAAAGTTGAGGTAAGGAAATATTGGAGGCTGAGACCTATGACATTTCACATTTCATTTTTCTGTAAAATATGGGACACAGAACCCTCATTAAAGCCTTGATTTACGTCTGACAATTTGAGTCAGCCAATGCAGGCTCATCCAGAGATAAATCAAATCTGTATAAAATATTCTCTGTCTAGAGTAAATCCAAAAGGGTGTTCTTCAAAGGTAGCATAGCAGTAAATGCACCATTAATTATTCTTTCCTGTTGTATTATCTAGTGATCTTAACTTGAGATATTTGATGGACAGAGGACACTTTGTTAAAAGCAAAAATTCAAAGTCAGCAGTCTATCTGATTTATTTTTAGCATATCATGGAAATACTATGAAACTTTTCTAAGACACACCTTGAACAAAGAGAATATATACATTAGCTCTAATAAGATAGTCCATGACACCATAAAATAATTAACCTCTCTTTAAAGGACAATAATATATGCTTATAGTAAAGAAAGTTAGTATAAAATGTATACATGTTCCTTCTTTCTTTCCTTCCCTCCTAGATAGGTAGATAGCTAGATGCTGAACCCCGTTTACATAGCCAATTACTAGTCTTTTTGAAAAGGCACTACGAAAGAACTCACTAGTGAGAAATGACATTATCACAGCCAAAGCCTGGAGCTAGTTTTTCACGTTCCTGAAGATGAGATCATGCTCAAAATAGGATTGCGGTTTGAGATGTCAGAAATCAAATGCTTCAGAGGAAATACCTTGATACCATCACATAGCCATAGATGGTACAAGTCATTGGAGTCATTCTCAATTTTTAGACAGTCACAGAATGAATTCAGGTATGTTACTTGACCTCTCTGCATCCACTGTCATCTCCACAAATATTGCATCAAATATGAGCTTCCCAGGAGAACTGAATTGCCACATACATATAAATAATAACTTGTCTCAATAAGTTCATGATCCAGCCTGTACTGAAGATCCAGTTTATTACCCACTTCAGTAATTATGGTCAATCTACAGTCCACAGTACTTATCACAATGTAATGGTTGTCCCATCAACAT
Source organism: Chelonoidis abingdonii (assembly GCF_003597395.2). Classification (NCBI taxonomy): domain Eukaryota; kingdom Metazoa; phylum Chordata; order Testudines; family Testudinidae; genus Chelonoidis; species Chelonoidis abingdonii. The sequence goes on from NC_133776.1 coordinate 36,842,260, forward strand.
AGCTCCAAAAGTGAGCCAACGCAGTCCCAAAAGTGGGTTTTGCTGGCCAAAATGGCCTCCTCTAGCAGGATGCAAACTGTAACATAGCATTCCCCATCCCCACACTGAAAATCCAGAGGTAGGGCATTGCAATCCCACTGACTGCTTTTCCTAGCTGACTTATCCATGAGATGCAGGAGACCAGAGAAGTGTAATTTACCCCTTCATGTGTCAGCTTCAATGGATCTGGACCTTCAATTAAAATATGTACCGCTATGTGTTTTCTCTCTGGATTACTGCAGTGCACTTGGTACAGAGCTACCCTCTCAAATCAGTCAGAAATACTAGCTAATGCAGAATGCAGCTGAAGACAGGCAGTCTTGCAGAGAGCATGCGGTACCACCTGGGATCTAAGATCTGCAATAGAAAGTTCTGGGTAAAGCTTAAAGTGTTGATTTTGATTTTTAATATCTTAGCTGATTTGGATAGCAGCTGTTTGAAAGACTGTATCTCTCTTCATGGCAGTTCAGATCATCTCAGGTGCATGAGCTGGTGGCCCCATCTGAGTATAACAGAAATTAGGCTGCAGGCAGAATGTTCTCAGAGATGGGGCCCCGGCTTCTCCCACTTTTCTACCAGAGACTAAATTTGAGGGCCTTCAGGACATGCTGCCAGATATACCTTTATTCCCAGGCTTTTCCAGGATAAGAGGAGAGAAGATTGGGGGAATGGACTAGGATGGGAGGGAAGGATTGTTTGACAGGTTGGGTTAGGAAGAGTTGGGCAGAGGTCAGGGAGGGTTAAGCACCATGACATTTTATATGGTTATAACAAGTTGCAAGAATAACCTACTTGTGGCACTCTTAACCTTTTGAGTTGGTTTTCAGTTTTTGTACAGTTCCTATAGGATGGGAGGGTGCTTTAGAAATGTACATTAACTATATAAATATATCCAAAATATTCCTCTGCTCTGCTCTGCTCTACTGAAGCCTTTTCCCCTCTCAGTAAACAATATGCCGTTATTACTCGAGTATGTTTAGGCAAGAGCCCTTATATATTTATGCTGTTCTGAAACCTCTTGACCTTAATGCTAATTTAGAATAGCAGCTGCATTTCTATAATTTTCCTCTAGTAATTCAACATTTATCAGACGGAGGCACAGTCTTGTGCAGAAGTGACATTACAGCCCATTCATTAATCACCTGGGACAAGGGTCTGAATGGACATGTGATAATGACACCCTTTCACAAATACATCATCTTTGTTAGTGGCTGCATGCTTCCATTTGTTCCAGGTTGCTAGATCTATGTCTGGATGAACACAGTGGTAAATGAGTACTGCTGTCCTTGATGGTGCTCAGTGCTGTATCATTGAACAAGTGGGTAGTGTTTAGTCAGTCGCATAGATTCAGCAGAGAATAATTCATCCAAAAACCTCTTATCCTGTATGTACAGGATGTCAGAGCATCATTAAGCTTCTGACGAGTTGAAAAAGAGAGACAGGGAGAAAACATTAACCTCCTTAGATAATTAATTGCTGCTCACACTGGCAGGAAGTGACATGTTTTTGTTTCACAGAAATTGGGTGACAAAATTCAGCAAATTGAGAGGGAGGCTAGAAAATTGGTTAGGTTACGGAGACCTGGATTCTTTAAATACATACCATAGGTGGAAAGAGTTGTGTTTGAAATAATGGCACTAAAACTGTTGATGAGTTAGAAAAACAAATGCTTTTTGGGAAGAATTAAATTCCACTGAGCTTAATTGAAACTACAGAAACAAGCCGGAGAAAAAGACAGCAGGTTTGATTCTTCACAGTCCTTTACCAGGTATGATCATTTACATTCTTTCAAAATGGATGTAAAAATGCTACCAAATCATAATGGTAGCATTTAACACCCACTTTGTGGAGATAGTAATGGCTCTATAAGGTATAAGGCAATAGAGAATCTGGACCAGAGAAACCCAGTTAAGAACTGTTAGTGAAAAACAGATACACTGTAACTGCAGATACACAACTCTGTTAGTAGGATATTGATTGATAAAAAAGTATACCAATGAAACACCAGGCAGACTATTTGTCAGTTATTTATGTTAATGGGTGGTCAGGGTTCCTAAGGTCAGGTCACTGATACCTAGCAATTTTTCCAGAGTAGATTAACTCTTTGATGGCACACATACGTTACAGCTAAGCCTTGATGGAGGCTTTGCTGCTGTCTACTGACTCATAATTCAGTTGTGTCATGCTCTAGAAGTGATATCATGGTAACTTGTGTGATCTACCAAATTAAAGGCCTAGATATCCAACCTTGCTTTAATTGAAAGTTTGCCTCATTGTCTATGCTCCCACATGCACCTTCATAGAGGCTGCTTCAACAAGTCATAGTAAAGTTTGTGTTCAACACAAACTCTAATTTAGAACTATTTCTAAACAATTTAATCTTCAACAGTTTTAAGTTTTGGTGACATTCCCCACCCCCCACAAAGACCTGGCTACAAGGCCAAGACCACAATATTATAAATTAGGAGTAAATGAGCTGTTCTTCCAAACCTCCAAGCCAAAAACAGTCAGGCAAACCTACCTTTGTGTCTCCTTACTGGCCAAATTTGGGAAACAAGCTGTTATTTGGAGACTTGGTAAATAAAAGAACTTTACAACTAAATTAGAGCTGTGAGATCAGAGTGAATCAAGAGTCCCAGTGAGACACAGGCAATATATCGAGAAAGCTAAACCAATGCCTAATAGTTCCAGACTACAACAGCATGCTGCTAGGCGAAGAGAAACGCCCCTTAGGATTTTAAAGTTGGTTTAAAAACAACTAACTACAAGCATTTACTGCACCATTGCTTAAGAAATATTTCTTCAGTGGCTTCCTTTTATTAGTCCTTAAAATTTACCACTTACCTTCTAGGTCACCTGATTCATTAGATGAAACTTAACAAAAATCACTTCTTATTTTCAGTCTTTCATCAATAATCCTCCCACAAAAAAGGGCACTTCACATATTCCATTAATGTCTTTAAAATAAAGAAAAGGCCCAGCATGCAGCAGTAACCAGTGGAGTGAATGGATACTGAGCTGTGTCATGACAGGAGTTATTTTAACCTGAGGCAAGTAGGTCAGTAAGCTAGGCTCAGGAAACAGAGTTCAGACTCTTTGCAAGGACTCCTGTGTGTCATATCTCTATCACAAGGTGTGGGCCTTGCTCCTCTTTCTCCCTCTTCTTGATACAGGACTAGTGTTCTGCCATAAAATAGTTGGCCCATCTGTGAGGCTCTCCCAGGAAGAGTCTAGTTCACAAAGATTTAACCCCATGGATACATGATTAATTTATTCCTTCCCTTTGAATGTATTGATCCATTTCACAGGGTTTAAAAGCATACTGATTAAAGGAGAATTAAAATAAAATAAAACAAAATAAAAACTTAACTAAAAAGGCTGAGCCAGCTCCAACATAAAGGAAAATAGGGAGGATCCTCATTACCCAATCCTTTCATTGTTTTTATCAATTATTTGTATTATAAAGCCTTCAAATTCCATCCAAGACCAGGGCCTCCTGGCACTAGGCACTGACAGACACATAGGATGAGGTATGAAAAGAGGTTGCAATCTAAACAGACAATACACATAAGGAGTAGAAGAAATGAGATATTATTGTCCAATTTTATAGCTGGGAACTGAGAGGCAAAGAAAGGGAAGTCCTAGTCCTGCAAAGACTAACTCACATGGTTAACTATAAGAATGTCAGAAGTGTCATTGTCTTCAAACTTAGGGTATATCAATTCTTCTGTCTGGAGGTGTAATTTTTACAGCTCAGGGAATGTTGTTGATTCTACATCCAGGGTCAGAGAAGTATGGGAACAGTTTTCTTACCTTGTTTTTGCTGCATATAGGCTGCCCCCTCCCATCTCCCATAAAGATGTATTGTGAAATCAGTGCAGAGCTGAGTTCACTGTTCCTGTGTCTTCTCCACATACCTTCAGATGGCAGCATGCAAGGATAGCAGCAGGGAGTGTACAGAGCATGGAAATGAAGAGCCCTGACTCTTAACTGCAGATAGGGGAATGGTTTAGAAAAAATAGGATCTTCATCCAAACAAAACTTCTCAGAATTTTTGTTAAAAAAAATCAGACCTTTTGAAACCCTTTTAATATTATTATATGTTTCTGCATTATCTGGTTCAGGCTAGGACTGGAAAGAGAAATATCTGCATCCCAGGAGTGAGAATGAATTCATGGAAGTCTCAAGAGAAACATACTATCCTGCTGCAATTTGCAGACCAGTTTTGAGATTCTGAGAAGGTAATTGGACTGGGAGTCAAGAAATCTGGGCACTGCTCCCAGCTCTGCCATTGATGTACTGTGGCCTGAGGCAAGTCAATTAAACTGTACCTGAATTTTCCCACCTATAAATGGATATAATTATAGTTAACTTACATTATAAAGTACTTCAGAGTCTGTGCAAGAAACATACTTTATAAATGCTAAGTATAGTGTCACTAAATATTATCATAGGAAAACAAACCTGTTGACAGTCCACCACTATTCCTGATTTATGTGCACATCTTCATGTGGAAAGATAGTCTAGGAGCAGGAGAGGAAGTGGTGAAGGGAAAAAATAAAAAATAAATGGGAGAAGAAGGGGGTAGGGCAGAGAGAAAGTGAGGGGGGAATAACAATTGTAATATATGAAATATACAGCGCAAATCTGATCCCAAAGAAAAGGAATCGAACAGAAAAGTAAAGAGAGGAAGGGACAGGGAAATTAAAAAAAAAAAAAAAGCTCTACAAATGAAGAAAAGAATAAAACAACCAGCTGTCAGAGAGAGAAAAATCTCAATTTAAAGGTGACAGGTGTGTAAATTTGTTTTAAAGGGAAAGATAGCCCATAAAAAAGAGATGTTTTTAGGTTTAAAACGTAATTGCCAAATGTTTTCATCAGTGCCTTTGAGCAGTGTTTCTTTTCAGTTTGCTTTAGTTTTTGTAAATTTTATTTAGCTTCATGCTGTTTCATTGCCAACACTCTGTCAGCTATCACTGTAGTACTGAGTAATGTTGGCCCATCATTGCTTTCTTGGCTAGTCAATTTTTTGCCTTGCTGCAGGCAGGTTACTTATTATTAAGCAAGACAGACCATGTATGTCTATGTGGCCACTTTGGTGACAGGCTAAACTAACGAGACTGATTTGCAACAGAGAGGTAGCCAGTTCTCTGCTCAAGGTTATAGAAATCATTTTTAAAATGCAAAAGCTATGTAGCCACACAGGCAGCACCAAAGAAAACATCTTGTAGCATTTAAACAAACTTAAAAGTCAATACAGAAGTCCAGCCACTGCTTTTACTGGTCTAGTTTCCAGTTAATTTATTTTCAAGCTCATCAGGTGAAAAAGATTGCATACAGAAAAGAGTGCTTCTCTGAGCTAGGAAAGGGGATACATATAAGAATATCCTACTGAGTAAAAAAAAGAAAGAGAAAATTACTCAGATGAGAAAAAATAATGTTTGCTGTTGCATTTGGGGCTAAATAGTGCTCTTACCAGCTCTGTCCCTGACACAGGTGCCAAAGTCTCTAAATTAAGTTGAACAGGTGCAATTATGATGAAAAGATTGGGGCAGGCTAGGAGAATTCCCACTCCCTTTATGGCAAAGTCCTATAGAACTGAATAGTAGATAGATATTATGAACCGTCCTAAGGAAAAGAACAGAGAATGATTTCTTCTCTGTAGGATGATTCTAAAAACATATAGATTATCTTTTAAATTCTATACATTTTTAGAGTAATCTCTGTTGAAACCTATTGGTTTAATCTATGTTCCATTCTGTAGGGCTTTTTGGCTAGGGCCCGTGCAAGTACTGTGCACCCTTTGCTGGGAGCTGTGAAGCTTAAGTCCAGAGGGGCTCACTGAACATCACTGTACAGAGGGCACAGGGTTTACTCTGAAGTGGGAGAGAGCGAATACACTCCACTATATGGGCTCAGGTCATTGAGTCACCCCCAAGAACTGGGGTAAAGGGAGCTAACGAAACTTCAGTATAGCAGTTATGGCCACTTTATAGCTCTGTTGCTGGTCTGCAACCTGGAAACAGAGGAATGGCTTATGCTGGCGTCCAGCATATGGCTCTAGAAGCAAAAATTCTTCTTTAGATCTTCTGCCTCCTGGGAGTGCTCCAGTTCCTGTAGAAATCAATGGAAAACTTTCATTGGATCAGGCCCTTTGTGTAAAGCAATGCTGAAATGACAAACATGGATACTCTCCTCGGGAATACTAAATATATTGCTCATTATTACCATAAACTTCTAGAATCTTGATTACAGTGATTTTTTGTTTAAAATGAACCACTACTTTACCAAGGACACTGTTACCTCCTTTTGCCAGTTTAAGATCTGGAGGGAGCGATGGACCAACAAAGTGCTAACTCTTGTTCCTTGTAATAGGAAGACTATGTCTTTGACAGCAAATATATTAATATCAAGCCATACCCTTATAGTAATGTCACTAGGTCTTTGGTTGGGGATGGGAGCAGAAAGGATAGGGTCCCCCCTGCATGGAATGAGCAGTTCCCAAATCCTGCAGAACCCCTGAGATCTCACTATTGCCAAACCCAAACATTCAGAAATCATGAGGCAGGCTCACCAGGTATCAAGAGATTAGGGTGACCAGATGTACCAACTTTATAGGGACAGTCCCGATTTTGGGGACTTTTTCTTATATAGGCTCCTATTACCCCACTACCCTGTCCCAATTTTCTACACTTGCTATCTGGTCACCCTATAAGAGATTGGCTTAAAAATTAAAAGAGTTTTCAAAATAATAAAAGTTGAATTATTTTTATTGGTTTACTGTTTTGGGAGCCTTTAGGTTCATGTATTCAAGCTTTTCTTTGCAACCATGAGGTCTAGAACTATTTTATTATATTTTATTTTATTTTATTATGTAATGGGAGATACTGTCAATCACAGAAGTGCAGGATCTGGAGCTTTAACAAAATATTGCAAGAATTGGCAATACTGGAAGACCAGGGTCATTCACACAGAGGCTGTGTAGTTCTTTACCAGCTTTGGAGCACACAGGGCCAGCCATCCCCAAAATCTTCATGGCATAGCTAACCTGCCCACTACAGTCACAGCCGCAACAGTGCAGGCTCTGTTGAATGTGAAACAGAGCCTGCAGAGGCTCTGTTCCACATTCAACAGAGCCTGACGTTGACAAAAGGCTGGCATCACTTGGGACTGCCTTGACTTGTAAGCAGATTCCTTACACTGTTGATCGCAGCATAGTGCATACTTGCCCTGCCCCACTTGTGGATTCTGCAGACCGTGGTAGTGCCATCAAGGCGACACTCCTCCTTCCACCCAGAAAGGGGAAGATCAGGACATGAGGAATCTTTCCACTTGCAGATTCATAGTGTAAGTTCTGGCCCTTGGCTTGGAAGAATATAGTGATCCCTCAAGTTGAGAATGAAACTAATGGCATTCATGCAACCAGGCCTAGCCAGAGGGTATTAAAATGATCAAGTTATTGCTCCCTAATAAAACACGCAATAAAAAATTGCACTGAAATAAATATAAAAGCCCATGGTTTCACTTTTCCTCCAGAGAGTGTTTAATGCAAATCCCTAATAAACAAGCAGTTTTAAAGTAGATACCAACAAACAGAAATAAAAGGCAGGATATTTTAAACTATTGCTTTTATTATAATTCCACTGGAGCACAAATAAATAAGCACTAAATTATTGTAAAATATTGTCAATGCACTAAAGAAAGGAGAATCTCCAAACAACATCTTATTACTTCAGAAGTATCAAAGTACAGTTAATTACATCTTACTTTAAAAAATCAAGTACAAAAATGAAAAGAAAATTATTATGTATTTATACTGTGTATATAGAAATGGTTAATAATATATGATTACACTTATCCTCTAGCTACTCCTTACTCCTACACAATTTCAGGCACACACCTGACATTTCTAACAAAATATGAAAAGAAACGCAATATGACATTCAGTTTTAAGATATTGGTAAACATATTACATTGGAATGAACACAGAATGGTTTCTCCTTATTTAAAAACCCTGTAATTTAAAAACATAATGCTATAGTCCACTAAAAGAAAAAATACCATTTTATACCATTTGCTTTAATTTGTTAAAAAGAGCAATAAAAGTAAGCATACATTTGCTAATATACGTAAACACATTTTTAGTGCAAGAATAACAAGACCTGTGACTTTACTGTGCTTTCTTGAAATCACAGTGCACTTTACACAATTGCTACACTATAATGTTTAACTTTAGGAATTTAAAGCAAAGTAAGTGCATACCAAACAATTTCATATATACAGTCTTTATAAGTGTGTGTATATATGTGGCCTGTATATATATACAGATTGCATATTTATATAACTGCAGCTTTAATGAGCGCATGTTGCCAAATATGATCATTCACCCTGTGATATAGAAACTGCTGAGACAATAGGGAATGTAGAAAATGTTTAGACAGCATTCTGATGGTAAGTTCTCTGCAGTGAAGATGCATCTTTTACTCTCACGCTATGCACTCTGCCAAATGATAGTGTGGCCAAATGGTCAGAGCATAAGACAGGCATCTACTCCTAGTTCTGGCTTTGACAAGTCACTCAACATCTCTGCCTGTCTCACCTTCTATAAAATAAAATGTATCCTTCCTCCCATAGGTGTGCAGTTTAATTCACGTTTCTAAAGTGCTTTGAAGATAAGTGCTAAGTTATATTTTAATTTTTCATGTGGCATCAAATAATAATAAATATAAGCTATTGTCTACATGGCATACAATGGTGATCTGCAAGCATTTGGGCTAATTGAGGGATGATGGCTATTGGGCTGAATTATATCAGCAAAACAGTAACTGGTGTTTGTGGTAGTTTAAACGGTCACGCAAATCTGATTACAACCAGAATGCTTCGGTACCATCATAATTATTCCTATATGTCAATATGAAAAGGATACTGTACAAACGTATATACAACCATTCAAGAAGTGTTTATACTCCCCCAAAGGTTTTGTAATTTTGCCTCTTTTGTAGATTTTTCAAGATATTCCCATTGGAGGCATGAATGTTTGTGATGAACAACTGCTCTTGGGGAATGTTTCCAAAGGGAATATTAATGTTTTTAAAATGACTAATTGTTTATGGAAGAGTCCAGTTTATACAAGTATCATCACTGAACACATACATATGTATTGTTAATAGAGAGGTTCGGTGCAGGCTGTGAAAGGGACCAAGTAAAAAAAAATTCTCACATTGGTGATATGAAAGTCTTCTCTTGGCTTATAATTACCTATAACAAGGAAGATAATGCACTTCACCATTCTAAACATTTTCTGAGTAATGAACCTGTTATGTCAACATATTCCGCATGACCAGCAAGTCATTCTCTTTCCAGCAGATTCTGGAACATTGCAAGATCTCTTGAGTTTTTCTTCTGCCATTTTCTTTCTTTTTTGAAAAAAAATGAGTAGGCAGAATATACAATTGGTGCCTTTTGGGTACAAAATTTATTTAAAGATTCCTTCACAATTTGTGGTTTTTATGTTTTCTATCATTTGGGTTGTGGGGGCTTCTTTAATTTTTTCATCTAAATTTTGTACCCATTTCAGCCACTTTATATCCAACAACATACACACATTTCATATATACAGCATATATATAAATGAGTGTGTCTATGTGTGCATGTATGCACCTATACATATACACACGCATATAGCATAATGCTAATATACATACAAACATATAAACACACACTTCTTTGTTTACCTTATACAGAAATCCTCAATTTGGACATCAAAATATACATTAGTTATAAAATATTTAAAAACTGTATTATTATTTCAGAGGCTGGAAAGAGACTACTACTGATAAAGCACTACTTAAACTTTAGTAATATAGATTACAAAAAAACCCTACTAAAATTGGTTATTTTTGGTTTTTTTGATCAGCAGTGATGCCCAGGGCATCGCTGCAATATAATTTCAAAGGAAAGCCAATACGACAATAAGTTCAAACAACACATTTTTTCTTCTCAGAGAATATAATTTTTAAAGGCCTATTAAAGAGGAATTTTCATGCTGCCAAATTTCAGAAGCATAGATAGAACTTTAAATATACAAAATATATGTGATAGCATCATTTTATCACTCCATGGCAATATGGATATTGTTCACCCTAAAGCGTTTCTTTTGGAAGATATTTTAATGCACAGCTCTCATCCTCATATGTAGTATAAGCCATCTCTTTCTCCTGTTAAAACCAAGAGGTCATAATTCTTTGGTCATGACATAGCATTCTCTTAGGATGGGTGTGATGTCACAGAGGACTATGACCCAATTATCTGATCAGCCAGGAACAGGAAATTGGTTACTTGAGAGAAAGATGCTCTGTGGGTCTGATCCAAAGCCAAGTGAAGCCAATGGGAGTCTTTCCATTGATGCCAATGGAGTTTGGGTCAGGCCTTTTTTAATAATGCTTTCCAATTTGATACAGCCCCAACTAGGGATGTATGGGGTACTTAAAAATAATGTAAACAAATTTTGTTACCTTTACTTTCTGGACCAAAGACAAATGTGGACAGGAATCATGGGTGCATTGCCATTGTTTTAACCAGATAAACAATGGGTTAATTCATTATCGTGTGATGTACAATTCTTAGTCACAGTGAACCATGGTCTCCTCTAGTCAGCTGAATAAAAGAAGGAAGAGCGTCTATTTTAGACCTTTCTGCAGTAAATTTTGCTTACTTGGTTAGCCAAATGTAGCCTTGGAACTATCACTGGAGACTTTAATAACTGATTGACGTAAAAAGAAGGGCAATTTATAATAGTAAATTTACCAAATATCTGATGCAGAACAACTCTTTTTTAATGCAATTTGGACATCCAAATTAAGCATTTTTATTTGCATTGTTTACAGTTTTTACTACTTCCTGCCAAAACCTTTCCCAGAAGAACAAAAGCAACAGATGTCTCTAATGAATATGACTCTAGTGAACTTCTACAGCCTTAGCACCAAGTTGATTTGTACATTGTACTTGTTAAACAAAAGTACAATCATATGCTTTTGTACAGAGGCCAAATTTAGGCAGGTAAGGTCATTAAAAATTCCGACAACAAAACAAAGAGCATTAGGATACCACATATAAAATAGTTAATAAAACAATATAACAGTTATTATATAATATAGTAAAATTCTTCATAAATTTTAGAATTATATATTTTAAACAGTGTATTAGTTTCAGGTGTTTTCAATAGATTGGCAAAATATTTACATTTCAATATCTTCTGGATTCAAAAAAATCCTTAATAATATACATGCCTTAATCAGCTGGAAATTAGGTGTTTTTTTTAGTTTGACAGGTGAGTACCACATTGGTATGTTTTTCACTAGGTAGTTCGTCACCTGCAGATTAAGTTTTATGTCACAGGCATTGCCTTATTAAGAAAGGAGGCTACTTGTGCATCTTGCAACATCGTGGTGATGGCATCAGCAACAGTCTGGTCATATCGCTGTGTCCCAGAAAACAGTTTGTTGTTTGGAATAAGGAGGGGGGCTGTATTTCTTGTTCCCAGTGTTCTTCTTCCAACTCGGCAAAATGGGCATGCTGTCCTGTTTACAAAGTCCTTTCTCTGATTTCTGTCGAGCCTTTATTTCTTTGCACAAACAACGCTTTTTCTCAATCATTTCCAGCATTGTATGGTCCCCATGCAACCACTGCATACATGTCACCTATCAAAAAAATAACGCATACAAATAACTGCTTAGCCATAGATTATATTTAAAGTGTTGGCTCCTTCTGGTTACCATGATGTTTGTGAAGATTATCAATGGTTTTATGAACACAAAATCCTTATGCACTAAAAGGAATAAACATAAAAATCCACTTATATATACTAGACAAAGACATAAAAGAAAAATAATCCTTGTTAACATTGCAAGCCTAATGCAGGCTAATAAGGTAAATGTTTTTGCCAAACAACGGCTATTTATTTCTGGATTTTAAATAATATGTTGATCTTTAAAAGGCACATAGATCTTATCAATATCCTGCAATGTTGAAGGTAAAAATTCTATTCACTCAAAACTATGTTTTATAATGCCTGCCAAATTCAATTTGTCACATTAGAACTGTGGTGTTAACACTTCCAAATATAAGGCTAAATACATTTTTGTATGATTTAATGAATCCTATTCCAGTCAGATGTTTTAACCTATCCTGTTCTTTGAAGTGTTTCATTAACACAAAAGGAGAAAGTTGTTTTAAAACTGAACATCTTCATTCATTCACTCTATTACAAACTATGGTCCCGATTCAGCAAAGCAGTTAAGCATTTTCTTAATTAAATGCATATGGGTCATCCCACTGAAGTCAGGGGAAATAGCTTCTTTTCAGTTCAGCGGGACGACTCATATCGCATGATATCCTTATCGATAAACTAGGCAAATACAATTTAGATGGGGCTACTATAAGGTGGATACATAACTGGCTGGATAACTGTACTCAGAGAGTGGTTATTAATGGCTCCCAAACCTGCTGGAAAGGTATAACAAGTGGGATTCCGCAGGGGTCTGTTACGGGACCGGCTCTGTTCAATATCTTCATCAACATTTAGAGTGGCATAGAAAGTACGCTTATTAAGTTGTAGACGATACCAAACTGGATGGGGATTGCAACTGCTTTGGAGGACAGGGTCAAAATTCAAAATGATCTGGACAAATTGGAAAATTGGTCTGAGGTAAACCGGATGAAGTTCAATAAAGACAAATGCAAAGTGCTCCACTTAGGAAGAATAATCAGTTTCACACATACAAAATGGGAAGAGACTGTCTAGGAAGGAGTATGGCAGAAAAAGATCTAGGGGTCATGGTAAGACACAAGCTAAATATGAGTCAACAGTGTGATACTGGTTGCAAAAAAGCAAATGTGATTCTGGGATGCATTAACAGGTGTGTTGTAAACAAACACATGAGAATCATCTTCCGCTCTACTCTGCGCTGGTTAGGCCTCCAACTGGAGTATTGTGTCCAGTTCTGGGCACCGCATTTCAAGAAAGATGTGGAGAAATTGGAGAGGGTCCAGAGAAGAGCAACAAGAATGATTAAAGGTCTTGAGAACATGACCTACGAAGGAAGGCTGAAAGAATTGGGTTTATTTAGTTTGGAAAAAGAGAAGACTGAGAGGGGACGTGATAGCAGTTTTCAGGTATCTAAAAGGGTGTCATCAGGAGGAGGAGAAAACTTGTTCACTTAGCCTCTAAGGATAGAACAAGAAGCAATGGGCTTAAACTGCAGCAAGGGAGATTTAGGTTGGACATTAGGAAAAAGTTCCTAACTGTCAGGGTAGTTAAACACTGGAATAAATTGCCTAGGGAGGTTGTGGAATCTCCATCTCTGGAGATATTTAAGAGTAGGTTAGATAAATGTCTATCAGGGATGGTCTAGACAGTATTTGGTCCTGCCATGAAGGCAGGGGACTGGACTCGATGACCTCTTGAGGTCCCTTCCAGTCCTAGAGTCTATGAATCTATGAATCTATCAATGAATATGGTTAAATTTAAATATTACGTGAAGTGCATCACTGGATTGGGGCCTAAACAGCTAACTTTCAAATGTGTCGGTAAATGGGTCAATGGATTTTGAGCATATCCTTGCTGTACATCTGCCTGTGTGCACAGATCAGGTATCTCTGGTCCTAGCAAACTTGATGTTCATGTAAAAGTGCTGGTTTGTGTGTCAAGACATGTATTTTGCCTGTGCCTTTAACCACACAGTAAACCTTGTATAGCTGTGAGGCTAAATTTGGAGGCACAATTTTCATGGCTCTTAAGTTGTCGTGAAAATGTATATACTGTACACTAATATGGAGAATACATATTAAATTTCACAAAAAATGTTTGTTTACAATTAACTTTATACAGATAACATAATCTATGGGCATTCTTTCACCTCCAGGTATGGCAAACAATGGTTTAGAAAAGCACAAAGAGCCTGGTCATCGTTGAAGTCAATGGAGAGCCTTCCATTCATATCAATGGGCAACTGTCAATTTGAAATCTACTCAGTAAAAAAGAGAGGAGAGAGAAAGAATAAAAAAATTGAAGTACTGCCCCTGCCCCTGAGTTCACAAAACAGAGGAAAATGAGTAACCAAGCAGGCATACGTAGCAGAAATATTAATTAGGCATACAGTGATCTCAGTCGCACAAAATACACAAATTGAAAAAACAGAACCCATATATTTTGCTTACAAATGACTTTCCATAAGAGTAATGTTACTTGCAATGCTGGTTTTCAGACAAAATCATGTTCCTTAAAACTGACACAATACATTCTTCACCTTGACTTTTGTCTAGGATAGGATTTTGTGCAGTATTGTTATTGGAAGAGCTGACGATAATGTAATCCTAAACCAGATTAAAGACGAGATGCGGTATTGAACATTTTTGCTAACCTAGAATAATGCAGGTAACATACGCGCAGCATACCTTTCCTGAACTGACTGAATTTAAAAGTCAACTAGGAGCCTGATCTGCTTTGCAATTTCTATTTGAGTGTTTGGCTCTCACTTTAGGTGTGTTGCATCATTTACGGCAGACTCTGTATGGCAGATGTCATGGTGAGTCAACAAAGTTTTTAGACTTGTTATGAGTGCTTTGGGCCTAATCTAAAGCTTGTTGAAGTCAGTGGAGAGATTCCCATTGGCTTCAATGGACTTTGGATCAGAACCTGTGTGACTGAGAGGTTTCCTTGCCATTATGTCCAAGAGCAATATTTTATTACTTACACATCTGTGTCTTCTTTTTGTTGGATCCCTCTACCTGGCAGGCCAGACACATATTCTGCACATAATTCATCAAACAGAATATCCAAAATACATGACCGCATATCAGCATCTGGGCAGAGTTTGACCAAACAGACACTTGAGAGTGGATTTCACTTACAAGCATGTGGAAATACCCTTTTTTTACCCACCCAGTAAGGGAACAGTGCAAGTTTGAATATGAAATGTATGCCTTATACTGTACTCATCAGCTGTAATGCACTGGAAAGCCATCATCAGCACATACTGTTGCTATCAAGAATAAATTGCATTCATGTTTTCATCCACATACTCTCCCCATTGTGCTGTATTAGAGTTTGCCTGGTTCTATATCTTCTAATGGATAAAGACTTTCACATGCTTTGAAGGAACTGAAGCTGAATCTTTACATCCTAAGAAGTAAAACACTAATTGCAAATCCCTAAAGATGGAAGCGGTATTTCAGAATTTGTTTGCATATTAGCAGCTACAAAACAGCTCTGGAATTCCCTGTATCACTGGAGCTAAAATAAACTCAAGTATAGAGAATGCAACATTCTTTTGTATTGGTTAGAGCTAGATGAATAGGTCATAAAGAGCAATTTACTTCAGGTCCAATCTGAAATATCGGAGTGCCCCTAACTCCCTGAGAGGAGATGTTCAGCTTCTCTGATGTTTAGATTGTGAAGGTTTCTTCTCCAGGATAAATATATGCGTGGATGCCAGGAAAGACACATTGGTGTCCTTTGTAATCAGCCATACATCATTATTTGACAAAAGAAACCTGCCTGCAATGTAAGCTTCTCTAAAACAAATCTAAATCATACCGGTATCCTTTATTTAAGCAAGATCATTTACCACAAGTTGTATCATCCCTTAAATAACACGTTTGCATTCAAAGCTTTTGTAAAGAAACGCATTGTACAACTTGCATTACACAACCAAAAATACATTACCAGCAATAAAATAATCATAATAATATTGTTTTTTATATATAGTTTATATAAAAATATTATTTATATTAAAAATAAGTCACACAGATCTGACACAACTGAGAGGGAAAGAAGAAAAACTGAGAGGTATGGCATTCCAGTTTAGCTTGATTTAGGGCCAAGTTGTCAAAATGAGGCCTCTAATTTTGTGCACATAATCATTTCTACAAGGGCCTCCATTCATGGTAATTTGCATGCACACAATATTTAAGCATGGAAATGATGCCTGAGTATGTGAATAGTAAAATGTATGGGAGAAATCATGTGCACAAATGATTGTCTGAACAACATTATCAGAGCAAAATTGGAAAATATGGCCTTAGATGTAAACATTACATTTTAAAAGGTCCATCCATTTTTGAAGGCCTGATCCTGCACACATGGAAGTGAATGGGAATTTTGCCATTAATTTATACAGGAGTACGTTCAGCTCCTTAATATGACCATATGCCTTTTAGAATGCCCCGAAATAGTGAATTAAAAAAAAACACATATGAAGCTTTTTGAAAATGAGAGAATGAGGATCACACAGCTTGGGCCCTTCAACTCCAAATACTTTTTCTGAAGGGGTCAAACTATCACAAAAGTTTTGAAAAATAAATCAATCTAGTGGTTAAAAGAAAAGGCCTGAGAGCCAAGAGATGTGGGTTCTATTTTAGTTGTGTTATCAGATTTCTGGATGATCTTGGAAAATCAAGTAACCTTAGTGCCTCAGTTTCCCCATCTGTAATAAATGTATTGGTATTTACCTCCCAAAGCTGTTGAGACTAATTTCATTAACGTTTGCAAAATGCTATAAAGGGGAAATAATAATATAATTTTTTTCAGCTCAGAGAAAACCTACTTCTTAATTTTAAACTCTAATTACATTCTTTTGTGGAATTAAATTATAAAACTGAGTTACATTAAAAAAAATATTATGCATCAGAGAAGTTTGATGAAGAGAGGATTTATCCCTGTCTTACAAACGTCTTCCCTTTTTTCTTTTCCTGACAGAAACTAGCAATGTGGCAAAATTCTGTCTCACTGATATGGAATGCAGAGGAGACAATAATTCATTAAT
The DNA here is from genome assembly GCF_003597395.2 of Chelonoidis abingdonii. NCBI lineage: Eukaryota > Metazoa > Chordata > Testudines > Testudinidae > Chelonoidis > Chelonoidis abingdonii. Next base: position 36,859,122 of record NC_133776.1, read on the forward strand.
CTTCATAAAGGACTGCAGCAAACTGTCATAAAGTTTGGTTAATAAGCCCTGCAAAGCTTTGGGTGACATCCAGGCTCCATTTAAGTCAATGGCAAAACTCTCATTAACTTCAATGAAGCCAGGATTTCTCCCCTTGTCACTAGGCAGGTTCTTCCTTATGAATCTGAATGCATTTGTTAAGGATATTGGGTCTCATCCAATGTTTTTGAAGTCAATGGGAGGCTTTCTGCTGAGTCTAGTGGACTTTGGATCAGGCCCATGATAAAGAATGAGATTTAAAAATCCATGTTAATGCAGAAATCAGATGCAGGAAAGCCAAACTCTATGCTGATACAGGAGGCAACTTTTATTAATTTAGAAATGTGATTTTTGTTTTATTTGATGTCTGTAACTTAGTAGCAAGCTAAAGAGGTGATTACATCAAAGAGATTGAACCAGGGGAGGAAGTAAGAGAGGGAGAAATGTGGCTTCCCAAAACAGCAGTACAGAAGGGATTTTTACTCCTCAAACACATCAGACAGTTGTAATTCAGGAGATCCCTACATAATTAGGCTTTATGTGGCCATTCTGGATGGGGTGCGAGGAAGATTGACTCCACCTCCCAAGCACGAGAGATGCCACAGGCCCAATACCCTTAAAAAATGCATTCAGATTCATAATGAAGACCTGCCTAGTGACAGAGGGAGAAATCCTGGCTTCATTGAAGCCAATGGGAGTTTTACCGTTGACTTAAATGGAGCCTGTACAGTACTCAGCAGCTGCTATACCAGCTTATGGAAAGGAATAGCAGCCATAGCTCCTTTACATCTTCCTCTGGTATATGGGAATTCCTGGCCTCTGCACCTACTATCATAGGTCTTGCCCACCTAAATTTCAGGTTGGGTTATTGACTAGAAATAGCAGTGGTAGGACTGATGGATATCTTGCTATTAATGCATATAGGACAGATATTTATACTCTTGGACCTCTTTGCGGAGAATACTGTTATCCTACCTGTGAAAGGTAGCAGTGTTCTAGGGGAGATTTGGGAAATGGTTTGAATCTTTCCTCAATGCTGTATCCAAAGGTCAGTGATGGGCAACTGTACCTCTGCCACCAAACCGCCTTCACCTGTGGAGCACCATTCTATTCTGAAACACTCCTGCTTTATTCAGTACTCACATGGAGCTATTAGGAGAAATTATGAAGCTTCCTTTGCGGCTACATGTCAACAATATGGCAATGACACAACTCTGCTGTTCACACCCCATGATAACACCACTGTCACCCAGCCATCTCAGTGTTTACCTAGAGTAGCACATGGAAGAGGAAGAGCTGGCAGAAATTAAATCCTAGTGAGATGACAGTAATGCTGACAAGGAGAAGAAACATTTCAACCAGCTTGCTAACACAGTGCTGCATCAGCCAGTCAAAGATGTGTGCCCATAAGGCATCAACACAGACCAAAATTTGGGTGGTTTTTTTTTCAACTTCTCACTGCCAAAGCTAATATTGGAGATGCCTACTTCTGCAAGAAATGCATAGTACCCCCTTCAAGTGGTTAGGAGACTGCATCTCAACCTTATTGTTGATACCTAGCTTTGATCATGCATGCTTCTGTTACCTCTTTGGATTACTGCAATGCAAGTTTTTAGACATGAAAGCATCAGCCCTGAAAAAACTCTAACTGGTGCAGATTACACGTCCTCAGAATCATGGAATACTGAGAGCACATTTCCTCTGCACTCCACTGCCTCCCTTTAGATAGAACATCACATCAGAGAGTCTCACTTCTTATTTTAAAGGTTCTAAATGGTCAGGGGCTCAAGATGCCTAAAAGCTTGACTCACTATCCTGGACTTTGACAACTCTTGGCAATCCATTCCTCATAACAAAGCTGTTTCCATTAGGACAAACTCTAATGAGCAGGAGACAGACCTTTCTAGAAGGTGGGTTTAAAACTGTGGAATTCACTCCCATAGGATCTAAGGATGACACAAACATCAACACTTTCCATTACAAATGCAAAACGCATAGTTTGACCTTGCTTTCTTGCAAAGCTACATATCACACATATGTTATTTTTTTTAAATATAGTCTATTGAAAGAAAAAGGAAGGAAGGGAAGCAAAATGCTAACTGTTTATTCTTAACTCAAGGAAGTGTTCAGATAGCTAAGTGATGAGCATGGTATAAGAATCTAAGCTGAATAGAATTTTAAAGGAAAACATGGGGAATGTTCTCCTAGAAGCTTCTACTGCAGCAGATATAAACTTTGAATACTTAGAGTCATGAGTCAAAAGGCAAAGCTACAAGGTCAGGAAAGAATTATGAGAATATTACCCTGGCACTACAGATGCACTTAGAAATCATGAATTTCTTGACAGGGAGATGACTGAATTTAAGTACTTGGAGCAGAATTTCAGCCACCATAAATGGGCATAGCTCCATTGAGTCCTAAGGGGCTGCTTACACCCACATCAACTAAGGATCAGGGTCCTACATTCCAGAGTGATAGATAGAAAAATGAGATAGATGGATAAGAAAGGCAGGTAAGGGGTGTATGACATTAATTACAACAACAAAAAGATTTTTAAAGCAAGAAAAGTAAGTACAATGAATGCAACAATTATTGTCCTTTGTTAAACTAAGCATGCTAATTTTCTTTTGGTAGAGGGAGTAACAATTATGCATGGAATAAGGGCAGAAGAAAAGATTTTTGACATTCCAACTAGTAATATTAAGCAGTTACTGCTAGGTACAGCTCTCATCACCCAATAGCTATAGCCACTAGGAACAGTTATTCCTCCATATCTTTTGTCAGTAAATGATACAAAGTCTTGTATTTTAATCTGAGATGCTTCTCTACTGACTTTCAAGAGTCTGGACACTCAACATCTAACACAAGACATAAACTGTGTTAACACACTAAACAAACACTTCTTTAGTAGTTAGTAAATATATACACATAACTGAAAAAATATGGAAACACCTCCAAGTTACGTACACACCAAACCAAATCCAACAAAAGAAAAAGCAAAAGCATGAAGGGAAGAGAGGGAGAAAGGAAGGTGGGACTGAATATATAAAATGAAAAACTCTTGGTATTAGGTCTGTGAACCTGTTTCTCTATTAGGTGTAGTAACTTTGTCTGCTCATGTAATATCTGTTGGTGAATTTCATCCCTATAGGGAAGGGCTATGTGCCTCTTAAGTCCTACTTGAGTTCTGATTTGGTGGATTAAATGATGCATAAGGTAGGCTCATGCTGGTTCTCTGCACAGGAGCTAGCTTCATCCTACGTATCATATTTTTAGAGCTGGTTGAAAAATGGGATATCATTTGCACAAAAAAGTTCATGAAAATCTGGTTTAAATTTTGTTGTTGAACACTCATGAAAAAAGTACTGAAATTTTACAACCAGCTCTACAGCGGGTCACAAACCAGGCCAAAAACGTTGACATTATTTTCATTATTTAAAATTTTGATGAAAAATTGCAAACATTGGTATATTTCATACTTTGGACCCTTTTTTATCCTGTGTGAACTTTTTCCATGATCCAAATAGAGCATCTCTTACTAATGCTCATATCAAGGCATTGTGAAGAATAGATTAGGTTCCATTTTCTTATTTTCTCAGCAGCGATGTCTTTACTGATGGGAGGCTTGCTTGTTTGTTTGTTAATATGGTTGGATTATTAGGTGGTATTTGAAGCTCTAGCCAATAAGGCATGCTCATACTTCAACGGGTGTTTCCATAATTTTTTCCCCGGTACTGTATAATCACACTTACTTTGCTGTAACTGTACAGGTTATTAGGCTGAGGAAGAGGCTGTTCTCTTCTGGTCCTTGAGGTTTTCTTCCCTCTCCTATTGGATGGGCAGTGGGGCTGACTCTTCATTTACGGAAGTATGGGGAAAATCAAATAATGCTTATGTGATCATGAATGTCATGCACAGATATGTCCTTTTTCTTCATGATTATCATCACCATACTAAAAATGACAGTCCAACATTTAATGTAAGGACATACAAAGCGATCTTAGAATGAATGAAATTAAAAATCAACCACAACATTGTTTTGAAGTGATTAGACATGGCTTCAGCATCTGAAAACAAAACAACAAAGCTATGTAATATGGTCTGTGAACAGTGCAACATATGATTTCGATACAGCAAAACATGCTACTTGTTTCCATCAGGCTAACGACAGGAGAAGAAGAAAGGCCTACTGAAAGCCACTTACCATCCTCTATGAGCAAGTGAGAATGGGCTCAGCACTGCTCCCTCCCCACTTGCCTGCCACTCTCTTTCCCACTGAGAAGTTAGGTGGCACTTTCTCTCATTTTCCAGCCATCTTGTCAACTGAAGTATTTCCACTTGGAAAGGTGTGGAATCACATGACCTCTGATGTTGTCTGGGTCCCACTGGCGCATGTGGGATATGGCTATGCTATGGAGCAGTAATTTCACATTCTCTGAGCTGACACACTTGGCTTGACATAACACAGACTCCCTCACCTTATATTCACAGGCAGGATTCATTCACTGCAGTAACTCAGCAACCATCCTGTTCCGAAAGACATAAGGTGACATCTGATCCTTCCGAAGTCAATAAGAGTTTGGCCATTGACTTCAACTGGGTCAGGGTGTCACCCAGAGTTTGCTAAAACAAATATTAATAAAAACAAATGTTTCAGCAAAGTCTCTTGAAGATATTTTTGAACATTTATATTATATTGTAAAGGTTTCATTTGGCTAGTCTACTAGAACCACTGCAGTGCACCTGTATCAAGTTACTTCCACTTGTTGTAAAGCCAGGACAGGGAGAATCAGATTCTACTCACACTTCTGCAGGTATAAATCCAGAGTAGTACCATTGCCACTGATGGAGTTACTCTGGATTTACATTGACATAAATGAGAGCAGAATTTGGGCCAGCATATGCAGCCATCTACTTAGCTCTGCATTGGCTAATCAGTTATTCCACAGTTGTTAGATTCAAACATTCATTGGTTATTAGTACAACGTTATTCAACAGTGACAATACATGCAGGGATGCACAAAGCACACCAAGTGAACAGGGAAAGCAGGTGCACTCTACACAATGACTAGTCCATGTGATAAATTTCCCCTAGGAGCTGAAGGCACCTCGATTTGATCTTTTCTAGAAAGCATTCTGAGCGAGCCCTTGGTTATATCCGTGTTCATGCTACAGTGTTACCTATGCATTCACATGCTTATGTAGCAGTCACAAATACAAAGGATTCATTATGCATAACCAGGGAAAAGTCTATGGCTCCAGTATTCACAAATGCTCCTTTCTAATAAGCACAATGAATAACCTCTCTATTGATATTTGACTTGTGTAGTCCAAACATGGAATGATGTGGGTCCATAAAAGCTGAAAAAGAGATGATTCCTGCTAAAAACAACCAAATGAAGCTCTATGAATAGACTATATTAAGCAATTGTTATATAGATTTTGATAGCAGCATATGTCTGATTAACATATGTGAATAATTACACATTGGAAGTTTAAAAAACATTTATTCTCCTTTTCTTAATGCTTTTATCCTTTGCTGTCTGTGTTTCCCACGGGATACAAGCCAGCATGACTTTATCTGGTGTTTTTGTTTATGAACCAAAATCTTTAAAGTTGCTAGTGCAGATCTGAAAATACAAATTTGCTAGTTACCCTGAGCTCCTTCTGCTATGGCAACGAAGCACAAACCTATGACAATGGTGTCTATTTGTTTCTAGCATCTAGGTGATAGAGGGTATATATTTTTAAGCAGATTTGTACATTCTGGTACATTCTGGAGGTGATTCTCCCCAGGCCACCAGCCATAATTTTAACATCATGATGGAAAAAATATTGTGAAGTTTTATTCCCCTGCCCCCCCCCCAACACTACAAAAAGTGTGTATGTATGTCAACGTTTATGCTACAGGGATATTTTAGAGTAAAATTACATGAATCATTCTTCAGGGCTTGTCCAGATCATGACGTGGGCCCTAATCCAGCAAGATACTTAAGCACATGTGTAACATTAAGCACATAAGTAATGTTATCAACTTCAGTGGGAATAATTATGTGATTAAAGTTATGAAATAAATATTAAATATTAAATAAAGCTTAAATATCTTAAATCAGGGCCATTTGATTAAAGGAATTTTAGCCAAAGTACAACTGGCCATATGTTTTGTTGTTCGCCTTCCTCTGAAGTATCAGGTTGTGGTCATTGATACTGGCAGGTAGTAAACAGACCAACTGTCCTGTCTGTTATGGTAAATCCTGTGGTCGTAAAACTCTGCAAACTGGTTTTTAATATAAATGGTATTACCAGAAAAGATATGCAACGTTCCTATAACAGCTGCTGTAGCATTTGCTGCAATCCTGATTTATAAGTTGATAAACATGCTTTTTATAACATAAAAAGAAACCTTTTGATGTACTGTGTTTTACCAAAAATATGTGTCTTACCAAAAATAGAGAAGGAGTAAGTTACATAGTCTTGTCTTTAAATGCTGGGTTAACAACAAGAGCTGACAAAAGTCCTTGGAACTTCAGGAATTCCAGTGGATTTGTCAGATACAAATAATCTTTATTCTCAAATTTAATTAACCAATGGTTAAACCATTTAGCATTTCTGATCTCAATCTTCCAGTTTCATGATTCAGATTTCTAATTACTAACCATCACAGTTACTTCATACTGAGCAAATATAGAACGTAATCCTGAACTAGCTCTCCTTTGGTCTTTAATGTCAAATTAACTAGTTACCCTCAAACTTTTACTGTATTTTTCAATAAAACAAACTTTTTGAATGATAAATTAACATTCCTTCATTTGATTCTCTTGCTAATAAATACATTAAATGCACTCTTGTGCCACAGATCTTCTTGACCTGGTATTAACTTATTTAGAAGCATGACTTTTCCTCATTAAAGCTAATCTTGCTACTAAACAAATGGCTTGAAATGTATTAAAAAAAAATAAAAAAATATATATGGAGATATACTTATCTCACAGAACTGGAAGGGACCTTGAAAGGTCATCAAGTCCAGTCCCCTGTCTTCACTAGCAAGACCAAATACTGTCCCTGACAGTTTTTCTTGGGTTTTTTTTGCCCCAGATCCCTAAATGGCCCCCTCAAGGATTCAGCTCACAACCCTGGGTTTAGTAGGCCAATACTCAAACCACTGAGCTACCCTGACATACTGTGATTTAACATATCATGGGCTGTAAATATTACATATGTGCAAAGTAAGAATTATAGAGCTGCAAATGTTAAGCAAATGTTATGTATAAAGTAGTTTCACAACATCTAATTTACGTGGCAGAGAAACATACAGTGCAGTCCCATTGAGGCCACTCATGAAAACCAAAACTTAGTCTATGCCTTTTACACAGATCTAAGAAATAAACACAGGACTCAAGCAAACTGTGATACATCTTCTTGTTAACCCTGAAAATTAAAAGGGAAATGAAATACTGTGTTAGGACCACGGAAGGGTAGATAAGGGGCAGGCTACCCAGACTTTATTGAATTTGAATGAGATAGAGACTTTTTTATGATCACATAGTTTTGTTTCTAGACACTGCAATGTAAAATGCTATCTCAACATTTCAGACCTTGGAAGAGAAGCAGGATAGTATATAGAAAACATATTTTTAACATTTCTTAATCTAATTAATCTCTTTCCTGGTAATTAAGAATAAGAAGTGCCTGAGCCTTTAGCTTCTACTCACATGGGCAATCCATACTCATGCATCTAGTACCATTTGAATTAGTAGATTACGTGTCAGTAAGGGTTGCCTAAGGGAGGACCCTTACATTCTTAGGACCCATCCCCCTGTGTTTAGGGAAGGATCTGACATCGCAACGAGTCACTCAGCAAAAGGCAGCCTGACACATTCACTTAGTGAGAGGCCGCACAGATCCCAATCTGCAGCATTGAAGTCAATGGGAGTTTTGTCATTGACTTACAAAGGAACAAGACCAAACCATTGGGAGGAAGAAATGGATTGTGGTGCCCCTCGATCCTTCATGTCACATTACCACATGATCCAAGAGAAGGGAGAGAAGCTGGAAGTAGATACAGGTGCTGTAAACTGTCCAGAGAAGCTCCAGATTTTTAAGCAGTGGCCAAGTTTTGTGGGTCTAGGCCCAGTTTAATCTTAACCCCTGAAAACCTTTAAGATCCCCCACTCCTGCTCCTATTGATATCAGTGGCAAAATTTACATTGACTTCTGTGAGAGAAGGTTCAGTCCCAGGAGCAACAATTTTCTTTCTCAAGCACTGGAATTAGAACTGTAGTATGTCACTATCAAGCATGGGAATGAATTCATAATAATGATGCTCTTTATCACCAGCCTTTCTTAAAATGATGCATAATAACCTATTTGTGATTTATTCCTTCAAACATACATGTGGATTTGGATAAACTTGATTATTGCTCCAAATTGAGAGTAAAAGCCTCTTTTTCTTTTTTAAATGTTTATGTTTGTATAAAGTGTCTTCAACAAAATGAACACAAAAGACTTCCTCCTTGTCTAAAAAAATTAGGTAAAGATTGAAGATGAAAGTGAAAAAGTTAGCATATTTAGCCCATGGAGAAAATATCTCCACAGATAAAGTCCTGGTAGTCAGAACTCCTTGGCAATCTGCTCATGCAGCATGATAAATTCACAAACTCAATGGGACCATGCACCTGTACAAGTATTTGCAGGCCTGGGGTCTCCCATTCTGAAGTTGTCTTACATATATGCAATATAGCACTGTGTTCTGTTACATTTCTTCTTTTCTTATGGCCAAATCAAGTCAATGGTCATTTTTCAAAGTGAACATTGTTTGTCAAGGGTGGTAACATTATACCCTGGGAAAAAATGAATGTAGGAAAGTAAGGCATTTAAGTGAATCATTATGTGCGAGTGAAAGATAACATTGAGCTATTCAGAGATGGCAAAGCTTCAGCATGTGGGAATATCATCCTTCTTTCTACATGCATAGAATTGTGCTTAAAAGGCAAAGGTATCCCATGTGTTATTAGTTACTAAGATATACTTTAATCACAAAAGTGCTGAATGGAAGATGTTACTATCCAACATTGCTATAGTATTTTTCATTCTGAAGGATCCCAAAGAACATTTCTAACTACAGTGTACAGGAGCCAGTTCACCGCCATCGTTAGCGTGGATTATGGCTCAGGACAATGTTATACAACCATTTACGTCAGGAACTGTTAAACAATGTAGTAGCTAAATATAATGCATGGGTGATTTATCTCAATCCATAAACACCAAGTACAGTTATGGAATGTGTCCTTTTTAAATGATTGGATTCTTTGTTGTTGAGAAAAAAAACATTCCTTGATAGTCTCCTGAGACCCCTCAATTATAGCCTATGGGTGAAATAGGACTTTTGCTGTTGACTTCAAGGGGGTCAGGATTTCACCCTCAGATTTCAAAAATGAAAGATTTTCTTGCATGTTACTTCATTTGGAATGAAGGCCTTTCACAATGGTGCCTATGTCACTGCCAGTAAACCATTCTAAAAATTCCTCAGTATTTCCTCTCTAAAGATTTATCTTCTTTCTAACAGCTTTCTAAGTAGCTGCTGACACTATGCTGCAATAACTTATTATTCACTGAGGCCAATCCAGCCAGACAAAATCCCTGAAGAGAAATAATAAAACTAGCATTAAATGGAAACAAAGTTGCTACACTTAAAAATAAATATGGTTTATGTAAGCATATATAATTCTTCATAGAAGACTTTATCTTGTAAAGAACTTAAACACATGCTCCACTTTAAGTATGTTAGTACAGTGTTTCGCAAATGGTGGGTCCTGATCCACCAGTGGGTTGTGGGAAGCTTCTAGATGGGGCGCAGGCCCTAGGTAAACATATACTTCTCATGGCTTGGTGTGGCAGGGAGGGCCTGGTATTGGTGGTGGGTGGGTGGGGTTGGAGAGTGAGCTCGTCCCATACTCTCCCCACAGCAATGGTTCCTGGATTCCTCTCCCTGTTCTGAGCATTGTGATCTGGCAGATGGTTTGGAGCCAGGTCACAACGGTTTGAGTGATGCTGTGACCCCATGCACCAGACTGTAACACCTGGAAGGGGGAGCCTACCCCAGCTCCACAGGTCAGGAGCCACCACTATGGGGTGGGCTCGTTCTCCATCCCCTCACCAGGCCCTCCCCTCTGCACTAGGCTAGGACTAGAATTGCAGTGCTGGGGCAGAGGGTGCATTTATGTAATAGTGCATCACAAAAAAAACCCAAACAGTTGTTTGGGTCACCTTTGTAAAAAGTTTGGGAACCACTGGCTTATAACCATCTATAATAACTTTAGTCTGCAACATGCTTTTAACCTCTCATCAGCATCTATTGACCCTTTGTAAACTATTTATACATGTATTCTTACTGTAAGGTGTGACTGACATTTTCACCTGATCCTAAAACTCCGTTGTACTGGAAAGGTATTTCTTTCAAATGAAGAATACAAAATATTAATGAAAGCAATACCTTGTCATTTAGAAAAGCAGCGTAATTAACTGACCAAGGCCCCTGATCCTATATACATTTATGCATGTGGGTGACTTTATGCACGTAAGTTGTTCTTTGAGTTCGATGGAACTCCACACATGAGACAAGTTAGGATTTGCAGGATCGGCACCCAATTGTCTGAGAGCATTAGTTAGAACTGAAAACACTTGATGAACACAAGATGAAAAAAAACAAATGGACAAAATGCTGAATGTTTTCAAACACCTTTCAATCACAAATGACCACTGAAAGATGAGTCTAGGAGAAAGGGAGTCAGCATTACAAACTTAGGTTCAATAAAATACCTTTTAAAGAACAGTAACATGTAAAGCAATAGAAAAATAATCATTTTTAAAGTTCTCATTTAAAATACATGACATTTTTATTTTCATAATTCGACAAGACAAAATGAGGGTAAAAGTAAGTTATCAAAAGTGGGTGCTGGCATTCATACTTCTTTGCAATCAGCATACACTTAATGTATATGAATAGCCATATATTTCTAATGAAAGACTATGAACAAACACACATACATATACATAGATATATAAACATACTATACATACATACATGGGTGAATATACATATTTATGTGCATACAGTATACAGACAAGAGACTATACAACTACAGTAAGTGCAATATACTGTACTGTATAAGACTATACAAACATTGAGGGACTCTTGATGAAATCATGACAACCATGAGAGCAAATTTGAGTGATTTATGATGTAAATTCCTGTCCTGTGGCATTTTATGCATCACACAATTAGAACAGAAAAACATGGTACAGAATATTCAGTTCATATACAAAAAGGCAAGACAACAGAGTGCATGGGGATAGCTGAAATGTGCATGATCAGACAAATAAGGTGGTTTTGTCTAGAATACAGGATCTTCATGTCCTTTACAGAGGGTGCCGATATATATAAATCCATGCTTTCATGAATTCTCTTTTCATGCCGTTGTTTGTAATTTCTATTTGTTTTCTTTATGAATACTATAAAATTCTTGCCCTGAGTTGAACATAAATACAGAAAGGAAAAAAGGAAATTGCATGCTTTTTGTTTTGTTTTTTGTTTAAAACCAAGGCACAGTGTCTTCAATAGTGATTGTAACACTATTTAAAATGAACACCACAATGGTTATTGTCCTGGCACTACTTCTTTTGTTAACATGATTAAAAAACTAATTAGTTGCATTCAAAAGTCTCAGAACAAGTTTTGAAATTAATTTATGGGGTTTTTAAGAGAGTAAGTAAATTATAAGAGGGTGCCTTAAAGAGATATTCCCTAAAGGAGCAAGGAGTTTTGCAAGATAAAATTCAGTTATAGCTAATTTACTGATGTTTAGGCAGAACATATTATTTTACTCTCTCATTAGTATAAATTACAGTATAATGAAATGAAATTTTGAATGTAAGTTACTTCCATTTTTAATAGAACCGTATACAAAGCTCCAAGAGCAGTTAAATAGTTGATGAAATACTTCTAGTTAAATTTTAATTTCTCTGTATGGCAGGATAGGAAAGTGATCTCATAAATACATTTCACAAACCTCAAGAGGTTTAGCCTAACAATATCACGCAATGAAACAATAAAAATTTGAGGCTGCTTACCCCAATCTCAGCAATCTGGATGTCTTCTATTGGTGAGGTTCTTTATTCTCACGTTTGCTTTTATGTCCATTAAATTAACAAGGTGACTAAATAATCATAAACACAGTTATGTGAATGAATAAAAGTGAATCACAAATCTTTATATCATCCAAGACACGCTGTGCATCTGAAAGCACAGGGCCAGATACTGGACTGGTCCCTCAAGCTACTCTGATTTTTGTTGGCTTTTATTGGCCCCAAGTGTCTTTGATGGCAGTCTGGAAAGAATACCTTGGCCTTACCCTCTTTCTTCTGGTCACACTACTTACTTACCCATGACAGGGTGGCACACTAGGTGCTAGGGACATATTACACTATCTAAAGGATTCCCTGTGTAGGAAGATCTTCCTTCAGTTGCATCGAGCAGTCCTGAGGCTGCTTTGCACAGCTGGAGCACCATAAAACAGTCCCAATGCACCAACAGACTGGGACCACACTATGCGGAAGAGCTCAAAGAGCAAGCTGACCATACAGGGCGAACAGGCTGCATTCTTTTAAGAGGCTCCCTGGACACTGGGCTGTTTAGAGAGGAATTGTGCCTCAATGAAGCATAATCTCTTCCAGAGCTTCTCAGGGCTGAAATTCCCCCCTTTGCAAAGGACCCTAATCAGACTTATAGCTATCTATCTGCAGTAACCTGGGCCATAAGCACCTCAGTCTCTGAGCACCTCACAATCTTTCAGGTAGTTATCCCCACAACAGCCAATGAGGTAGGGCAGTGCTATTATCTACAGATAGGGAACTGAGAGGCTAAGTGACTTGCCCAAGGCCACACATGGAAACTGTGGTAAAGGCAGGACTTAAACCCAGGCCTCCCTGGTCCTAGGTTAGCGCCCTGACCACTGGACCAGCCTTCCAGTTTGCTTTGATGATTAAAGGGGACTTCTGTGATACAGAGGTTTTATGCTGGCCCTCTGCACTGGTACCTCTTTCTACTCAAGCTACAATGTGATCCTTTATACACTGTGATTTTCCGACAATCAACTGAAAATCCAGCCACTGGTATGTAGCATGCACAAAAACCCTACAAAATAAACACAGCCGGAGAGCTGGAAAGCATTTGGTATAAATCACTACTGCCACACGCCACCTTACCTCCTGCTCGCCACCACCCCATCCCACAGATTGCTGCTGTTGTTTTAGCTCCCCCCCTGCTCTTTCCTGATGGACACTAAGAGCATCACATGTGACTGCAATCAACAGAAGAGGCTGATTTACTTATCATATATTTTTGGTGAGGTCCTTGTCCATTTCAGGACACCCATGTTTCTTGCAATGATGCTTTAATGTGGGCTGTGTGTTAGGAACTGGATTTGTCTGCCCTTTTGGTTGGAAATAAACCTAACTGGTAGATTTTGATTTGTCCTCTGATTTTTTAATCACTTCATATTGGCTGTAGTGTCCTTGCCAGTTGTGGCAGAACAGGCCAAACAGTGTTGCATCAGTGCTTATCACACCTATAGTTGGTTAATGTCTACAAGGACCGATGCAGTCACACAGCTTTTGCTAGCTGTCAGCTTCAGACTATTTTCAGTCTCCCATGTATTGCAAAACACATCCCTGTCCCTATCAAAGAGAAATATAAGTTGCCTTAACCCTCATAGTCTGTGACAATCAATGAAATCCCACAACTGGGTGCTACAGGAACCACCTCCAGGAGATCACTGAAAGACCTGCCCCTCCCCTTGTGAAAATACATTGGCTTATCCCCAGGCTTCATCACACAACTAGTAGAGCTGGTCGAAAGCAGGGACACATTTTTCATTAAAAAAACACTGTGAAAATGTGTCCCTTTCTTTGTCAAAATATTGTTACATTTGAAAAGTTTTAAGCAGCTCTGCTCCTAGGGAACATTCATCCTGAAGGTAGCATGGCAGTGCTTGCTTTCAAGTTTTCAAACCTCAGCTGAGAAACACAAGTGAGAATCTTAACAGAATAAAGTAACCTCCCCCCCCATATTAATGCCCAAATATTCATTTTTCTTGACTGGCCAGTAGCCATGTTGAGCCTTGAGGGGGGTGGAGAGGGAGGAGAGGTGCCTCACATGGTCACTGAGGGATGCTAGGCAAAAGGACTGAGGAGCTCAAGATTTTATCTTTCTGTCCCCTTAACTGATTCCCTTTCCTAGAGAAAAACCTTCCTAAAGCCTGCTTGGATGGCCAGTTCTCCCCTTCTACAGGCATCACTTGTTCCCAAACCTGTCCCAGAGACTTTGGGCCATATTTTCAAAGGCATCTCAATGTGATTCAGTCATTTCCACACACAAATAATAAAATATGCACAGGGAAATCAAGTAGTTGAATGTGAAAACACTCTATTTGTGCAAGCAAGGGTAAGGCCAGCTTTGAAAACATGTCCCTTTGCCTCTATAGACAGTAAACCGCTCACTCAAAATCCAAAGATTATCATCTGGCATAGGCCTACCTCTCCACTCTGTTACACCAGGTTTATGCCTGAGACGGCATAAATAGACCCATAATCTATACACTTTGCAGTAGTAGCCCTGGAAACTACTTAGTCCGTATGGTACTCCCAAAGCTTCCATAGGCCTGTGGTCTGATTTTGCATCTACTGAAAACAGTGGCAAGACTCACATTCACATCAATAACAGCGAGGGCCTCACAGAACACATGATCTCAAGCTTTTAACCAGAGTCCTAATAATGCAAAACACAGTGATGCAGCAATCTGCTTCTGCCCATAACTGTAGAACACTGAAGGAAAAATACTGAGACAGCAACAGCAGGGCTGTGTGCCAGCAGGAGATGTCTTCTACCCTTTTGACAATGACTTCATCCCATGAGGGGAAGGATGCTGGACTCTGGAGAGATTCAGTGATTGCATCTATTTCAGTATTTTAATAAATCCATTATGTTTACATTGGAGGGGTGTTGTGTTTTGTAACCATTTGTATCGTTTTGGACTAATTCTCTGATACATAAGGCCATATTTCAAGCTGAAACTCAGCATAATGCAATGTGGTGCCTTTCCTAAGGCAGTAAATTTTTTCTCATTGTGCGCAGCATATTTAGTTGGATTGCCCACAGTAGAATTTCTCCTTAGTGTGTGCAGAACAGTTGTCCTTGGGAAAAAAAATAAAATAAAATAGTCCAATTGCTCCCTCTTGTGATCAGAGTAAAGAAAGACAACCTAGATACAGAGAACATTGCACAACTCTAGAGCTCTGCACAGCTCAGGCTATGGATCCCAAGGTTTCATTAGAAATTCAGAGCTCATCCCAGATTTGTGAACCTTTGATTAGGAATGGGCCCAAGCCATTGCTCACATTTTGAACGGAGACCGCTGATGTGCGGACTTGGGTCTGAATGCTGTTATTAGGGTCTGTCTACACTCGGTCAGACTGGAATCCCAAATCCACACACTCTCAAAATTTTGAGGATGCCTTAAAATCTGAATCCTGTGGCCCTAGTTGATCTCTACTTTTGAGCATACACAGGCCCATCTCCTTCTCCTGTATACCGCCAGCATTTCCCCCTATGCCCCCATCCTTCTCCCATGCACCACCAGCACCTCCCCCTATGCTGCCATAGTTCTCCAATGTACCACCAGCAGCTCTCCCTATGTCTCCATCCCTGTATGTAGCACTCCCTGGCACCCTCTTCCCCCAAACCAGACCTGTGACTCTCTTCTGGCCCTTTTTCTCATAGATCTCCAGGAGCTCTATCGGGCAGCCCAGGAAGGCCCACCCCCTGCAGATCATCAGCCCAGAAACCAGCAGCAGCCTCCCAGCAAACCCAACATGAATAAGTCTCCTCAGAACCTAAGTACAGAAGTCTCCACTTCAGTGGATGGGGCCTGGGTGGGAGGGGAGAGAAGGAGTTCAGGTTGTTTCTCAGTTTCTGAGTAGGGAGAGAGATGCACAGGTGAAAGCATGCGGTGAAGGGGAGCAGGGATAGAGCAAGTTTTCAGGCGGCGTCTCAAACACCTAGGAGAAGAGAGCATGTTTGGAAGCAGAGTTCTTTTGATATGACTCGTGCTTGCAGGATAGAATCGCAACCTAACCAGCCTGCTCCTGGGGTTCCCGCCTTTCCCAGCAGCTCAGACGTGACTATGAATTTTCTAAGGCCTGCAGGGCTTCCACCAACTCCGTCAGTAATTAGATACGAACTAGCCTACTGTTCAAAGGGTTGAGTTACAACCTTCCCAAGCCATTCCTCTTGCAGTATTGCACTAGCTCTTGCATACAGCCATTCAGTGTGAGGCACAGTTGTACTATGGTATTTCTCAGATATCGTGCCCTGTCCCCTACCTCCAATTGCCTATTAAATGCGATCAGAGAAAAACTGCCATTTAAAATTTGCAGCTGTTCTAGCTACCTCTGGTGGCAACCGTGCTTCATTGTAGAGAACATAATCGCTACAAGCTTCATTAACAAATTCACCAAGTTTTTAGGTCAAAACTGGTTTTCAGAGGACCACAGTCCTGTCCATTAAGCGTCAAGCACTGAACAAACCCAGTTTTCCAGCAGTTAGATCTTGTAGGTGAAGTTTAGGCAGGAAATCCTGCACACATTGGCTTGGATTCCCTCCGGACTGGCTGATTCAGTGGATCACTGAGCTGGACTCTTCTCTCACTGACAGGATTCCATACCAGGCTCACTCCACTGGCTTCAATGGGGTTATTTGCGACTTGTTCCAGTGTCAGTGAGAAGAGGCTTAGGCTCACTACTCTGAATATTGCACAAATGGCAGCCTCCCAAAAGCATCGCCAGGCAAAAACAGCTCCAAAGAACCACTGCTGGCTTGCAAATGCAGCTCAAACGGCAAGGCCGTTTGCATCACATGCACCCCTTTGCTCTGTGTCCCTTCCAGGAGAACCTGGCAAGGACTCAGTCAGAACAACATGGCTTTCAAATGGGGCTCTAGCCTTTTTGGGCAAGGACTGTGCTTTTACAGCTTCTGGTACAATAGGGTCCTGGTCTATGACTGGAGCTCCTAAGTGCTACAGCAAACAAACTAACGATTATCGGTTCCCCCTTCCAAGATTGAGTTAAAATGGCTTTTATCCCTTTTTTGTCTCAATTTCAGTTGAGCTGGCAGTTAAAGTACAAGAAGTTAAAGTACCATGGCATTGCCTGTCAGAAGCAGCACTGCAGAGTGGAATGTTCTCATGACACTGCACTGAGCAAACTGTCTGAAGATGCAGCCGTCTGCTACTTAACCCACCCACACTGAATACTTCACATGAATTCTGACAAATTAATTGAGAAATCCCTGGTTGCTAAGGACCAAACAATACTCTATAGGAGTTTTGACACTGACTTAAATTCACAGTTGCTGTAGGCACCTCTGAAAGAGACCCATCAAAATCTCCCCTTGTCTCTGGGTTATTTTGAGATACATTTTTACCTGAGCTGCTTAGGGGTATGAGAGGGACTAAGAAATGCTTTTGGTAATCCTTGCATCCAAGTACACAGAAGTATGTGGGTGCTGGGTGTCATTTATCTATCTATCTATCCTAGGTACTTGTATGCCCCCACCCCCCTCCCCCAGCAGTTCCTGAGAACCTCACAAAACCCCTGTGAGATGGGGCAGTGCTATTATTCCCATTGTAAATATGGGGAACTGAGGCACAGAGAAGCCCAAGGTCACACAGAAAAATTTGTGACAGCGCCAGGACTTGGACCCAGGTCTTAAGTACTACACTACTGCCCTTATCACTGGACCACTGTGGAGCAGGTGGGCCAAGGAGGGGTCAGCAGAGGAAAATGGGCATAGCCAAGACTTCCCAGTGCATCAGCCAGCACAGCCGCATGGGGGTATTGACCAGCAGCAAATTATTAACGTCCCTGGAGCAAAGGGGAAGCAGGAAAGGGAGCTAGCCTTTCAATGCATTCCCTAAACCACCCCAGACACAGAGCTTGAGGCAAAAGCCACAGACTACGCCTCAATATACATCCTGAAGAATTTCTTACTGTAGTAGTCCCAAGTGATTGTATAGTCAGCTGTATTAGTCTCAATTACATACAGAAAGAAACTCTTGCCAACCCAAAGAAACTCACAATTAATCTATATTGTTGGTTCTCTTCTCCATAACTATTGAAGAGGTCTCTGAACACAGAGCACAACAACGACAGTTAAGGAATGACCCAAAATACATAACAACATGCCTAGAGCACAGTACATGTGGGTTTGCATGTTCAGATATTTAGAACTTACAAAACTATAAAATATTTGCATGTGATTGTGTTAGCAGAGTATAAAATATATTTGAAAAAAGTGGACAAGATGGTGGGTTAGCCTGCCCTCTGAATTTCTTTGCATGTATTGTTTTAGGGCAGGATGTATAATACATCAAAGCTTTCGCAGGGCCTGTGGACCACATCTTGCAATCCTTACCCATCAAATTCCCTCAGTATCCACCTGCTGTCTCTTGTCTTGTACTTAGATTGTGAGGCCTTTGGGACTGTGTTTGTACAGCTCCTAGCAGAATGGGGTCTTGGCCCACGAGCGGGGCTCCCAGGAACTAAGGTAATAGAAATAATAAATAACGTTATGTTGGAAGATGTTAATGGTTGCATTAAATGGTCTTTGATCTAGACAGCCACAGATCTGATTAAAGCTGATGGCTGCGCTAATCATGCTTCTTTAAATTTAGGCTAAATGCAAGGAGCAAATTAAGACTCTTTATGGAGTGAGATAGCTGGAAACAGAAGCCACTGCTAAAGGCAATAGGTGCATGGCAAAGCCTGATCAGAAGCTAAGCTGTGAGGGTTGAGCAGTTCCCTATTTGCAAACCCACAGGGACTTTGGGTTTGTCTGGCAGCTGTCTGTATGTCAGAGAAAGAAAATAAGCAGACTCAACAGAAGCAGTTGCAAGCATGGCCCTGCAATGGATCAGACACTGGGCGCTCTTTGGGGCACAGGACTGATTGGCAGAACAGACTTGAAACTAGTGAGCAAGGAAACTTCCTGCTGTTGTTTGTTCCTATTGTGCTCATGGCAACAGAACTTTGTGTACAGGATTGTACCAGAGAATAGCCTGGACTTTTATCATCCATTTTTCCTAACAGAAACAAGCCCGGAAGGCCCAAACATTGCCTAACCGCTTGACCCAAAGGGGTAACAATAATAAATACCCCACTCCTCTGAAGTTTACGGACAAGCTTGACTTCACTGGTGCAACTTGTGTGTAATTGATCACAAACCTGAGAAAAGGGAGAGGTCACAGTCCAAAGTAGCCACCTGAGGAGTTAGATACTATTCAACGTGAGCAAGGATGGAGGAACCTGGCCCTTTTATTGTAGTCCCTTCGCCCTGGTAGCACCCTGATAGCAACATGCTGATGTTAGTTTCTTATGGATATCCTTCAGGAACCATCTCCAGTTGGATTTATGATATTGAACTATCAAAATGGCTTTTACTATGAAGTCTATATCAATTCTGTTAGGAGCATCAGTTTTTACAGTTACCATTTCCCTCATATTCAAGCAGGATGACAGAATACCTCAGTTCAGAAGGTTCTCCATCTACCTCTAACTACTCTATTTCTTTTATATCATGGAAGTTTAATAGGGCTGGTGTGATCTGTTATGGATCCTTGTGGTTCTTGACTGATTTCTGTTCATTTTTCAACAACAGAATTCATTAAGTCTGAAAGTCAGGAAACCAGTCCCTCTTAAGAAGTCTGACAACTGTGGGTTATTTACTGACTCCTCTGGTACTTTTGTACGTATTGCTGTGGGAATATAGAAGCTTTGTCCTGACAGAAATGTAAACAAAAAAGCACTGCTGCACTGTTTATGTTCCAGGGGGCATAGGGGATATACTAATTCTGAAAGCAAAGATCCCAAATAAAGCATAGACATTTTAATTCATTAGAGAAATATTTGTTTAGGTGCTTTTAAAAAAGAATTATAACAACAACAACAACAATATTAATTTGTTCTTCTAAAGGAAATCAAAGCACACTGAAGAAATTCATTAATTAGAGTATAAGTACAACCTTCCGAGGCATGTAAGTATTATTGTATCCATTTTACACATGGTTAAACTGAGGTACAGGGTCTAGACTTGTGGCTGAGGCAATATGAGAGTACTCATGTGCTTAAAGTTAAGCACATGTTTAAATACCTTGTTGCACTAGGGGCAGAGTGCTCAGGTGGCTCTGCGCAATGCCCCCACCCCACCCCGAGCGCTGGCTCCACAGCTCCCACAGGCGTAGAACCATGGCCAATGGGAACTGCAGGGGTGACACCTGTGGGCGGAGGTAGCATGCAGAGCTGCTTAGCCACGCCTCTGTCTAGGAGCAGCAGGGACAGGTTGCCACTTGCAGGGAGCCACCCGAGGTGAGCGCTGCCTGGATCTGGCACCCCAAAACCCCTTCCAGGCACCAACCCCTGCCCCAAGCCCCTTCATGCACACAGAGCTCATGCCCTGCACCCCTCCCATGCCCCAACCCCCTGCCCTGCATCCGCTCCTGCACTCCGAACTCATTGTGGCCATTCCTCCACCTAGAACAGCAGGGACATGTCACTGCTTCCAGGGAGCCACACGGAGCCAGGTAGGAAGCCTACTGGCCCCATGCCAACTGGACTATAAACCGGACTTTCTATGAAGATTAGAAATGCTGGTTTGTAGAGCTTTCCAGTTCGTACAGGGCCAGATAACACAGCTTTTACTATATACAGCAGTGTTTCTCAAACTGGGGTCGCCGCTTGTATAGGGAAAGCCCCTGGCAGGCCGGGCCAGTTTGTTTACCTGCTCCGTCCGCAGATCCAGCCAATTGTGGCTCCCACTGTCTGCGGTTCGCTGCTCCAGGCCAATGAGGGCTGCTAGAAGCGGCATGGGCCAAGGGATTTACTGGCTGCTGCTTCCAGCAGCTCCCATTGGTCTGGAGCAGCGAACCGCGGCCAGTGGGAGCCACGATCGGCCAGATCTGCGGACGGGGCAGGTAAACAAACTGGCTCGGCCTGCCAGGGGCTTTCCCTACACAAGCAGCGACCCCAGTTTGAGAAACACTGGTATACAGCATACCCAAATACACACGCAAAAATAGACAGGTAGAAGACACAGCAACTTCTATAGATGCCACTAGATGGAGCCATCAGTCCACCTGCAATTTTAATGGTACCTAAATTTCTTCATTATTATATAGAGCAGTCACTCTC
Source organism: Chelonoidis abingdonii (assembly GCF_003597395.2). NCBI lineage: Eukaryota > Metazoa > Chordata > Testudines > Testudinidae > Chelonoidis > Chelonoidis abingdonii. The sequence goes on from NC_133776.1 coordinate 36,880,437, forward strand.
AACCTTTCCATACTACTGTACCCCTTTCACGAGTCTGATTTGTCTTGTGTACCCACAAGTTCCACCTCACTTTAAAACTTACAAAATCAGACATAAAAATACAAAAGTGTCACAGCACACTATTACTGAACAAGTGCTTACTTTCTCATTGTTACCATAGAATTATAAAATAAAACAATTGGAATATAGAGAGGAGGAGCGCTAGGCAGAGACGGGCTCCACCTAACAAAGAGAGGGAAGAGCAGGCTGGCTGACCTAGTGAGGAGGGCTTTAAACTACGTTCACCAGGGGAAAGAGACCAAAGCCCTGCGGGAAGTGGGATACCAGGAGGAAGCACGAGCAGAAGAGTGCAAGAGGGGAGGGCTCCTGCCTCATACTGAGAAAGAAGGATGATCAGCGAGTTATCTTAAATGCCTATACACAAATGCAAGAAGCCTTGGAAACAAGCAGGGAGATCTGGAAGTCCTGGCACAGTCAAGGAATTAAGATGTGATCAGGAATAACAGAGACTCGATAGGATAACGCACATGACTGGAGTACTTTCATGGATGAATATAAACTGTTCAGGAAGGACAGGCAGGGCAGAAAAGGTGGGGGAGTTGCATTGTATGTAAGAAAGCAGTATGACTGCTCAGAGATCTCGTATGAAACTGCAGAAAAACCTGAGAGTCTCTGAATTAAGTTTAGAAGTGTGAGCAACAAGGGGGATGTCGTGGTGGGAGTCTGCTATAGACCACCAGACCAGGGGGATAAGGTGGATGAGGCTTTCTTCCAGCAACTAACAGAAGTTACTAGATAACAGGCCCTGGTTCTCATGGGAGACTTCAATCACCCTGATATCTGCTGGGAGAGCAATACATGACAATCCAGGAAGTTTTTGGAAAGTGAGGAGACAATTCCTGGTTCAAGTGCTAGAGGAACCAAGTAGGGCAGAGCTCTTCTTGACTTGCTGCTCACAAACAGGGAAGAATTAATAGGGGAAGCAAAAGTGGAACCTGGGAGGCAGTGACCATGAGATGTCGAGTTCAGGATGCTGACACAAGGAAGAAAGGAAAGGCAGAATACGGACCGTGGACTTCAGAAAAGCAGACTCTGACTCTTTCAGGGAACTGATGGGCAGGATCCCCTGGAGAGTAACATGAGGGGGAAAGGAGTCCAGGAGAGCTGGCTGTATTTTAAAGAATCCTTATTGAGGTTGCAGGAACAAACCATCCTGATGTGTAGAAGAATAGTAAATATGGCAGGCGGACAGCTTGGCTTAACAGTGAAATCCTTGCTAGTCTTAAAACAAAATAGAAGCTTGCAAGAAGTGGAAGATTGGACAAATGACCAGGGAGGAGTATAGAGATATTGCTCAGGCATGCAGGAGTGAAATCAGGAAGGTCAAATCACACTTGGAGTTGCAGCTAGCAAGAGATTTTAAGAGTAACAAGAGGTTTCTTCAGGTATTTTAGCAACAAGAAGGTGTCAAGGAAAGCGTGGGACCCCTACTGAATGGGGGAGGCAACGTAGTGACGGAGGATGTGGAAAAAGCTAAAGTACTCAATGCTTTTTTGCCTCTGTCTTATGAAACAGGTCAGCTCCCAGACTGCTGCACCGGGCAGCACAGCATGGGAGAGGTGACCAGCCCTCTGTGGAGAAAGAAGTGGTTCAGGACTATTTAGAAAAGTTGGACAGGCACAAGTCCATGGTGCCAGATGCGCTGCATCCAAGGGTGCTAAAGGAGTTAGTGGATGTGATTGCAGAGCCATTGACCATTATCTTTGAAACCCATGGCGATTGGGGAGGTCCCGGATGACTGGAAAAAGGCTAATGTTGTGCCCGTCTTTTAAAAGAGAAGGAGGATCTGGGGAACTACAGGCCAGTCAGCCTCACCTCAGTCCCTGGAAAAATCATGGAGCAGGTCCTTAAGGAATCAATTCTGAAGCACTTAGAGGAGAGGAAAGTGATCAGGAACAGTCAGCATGGATTCACCAAGGGTAAGTCATGCCTGACTAATCTAATTGCCTTCTATGATGAGATAACTGGCTCTGTGGATGAGGGGAAAGCAATGGACATGTTATTCCTTGACTTTAGCAAAGCTTTTGATACAGTCTCCCACAGTATTCTTGCCAGCAAGTTAAAGTAGTACGATAGTGTACTTACATTTCAGTGTATAGTATACAGAACAGTATAAACAAATAATTTGTCTGTATGAAATTTTAGTTTGCATTGATTTCGCTAGTGCTTTTTCTGCAGCCTGTTGTAAAACTAGGCAAATATCCAGACGAGTTAATGTACCGCCTGGAAGAACTGTGTGTACTCCCAGGGGTTAAACTTACCCCTGTTTGAGAGACACTGATGTAGAGAGATAAGATGGCTGAGGTAATACATTTTATTGGACCAACTTCTGTTGGTAGAAGAGGCAAGCTTTGGAGCTACACAAAGCTCTTCTTCAGGTTGTTTTTTTTTATCACGTATCAGGGATTTCTGCTCCTTTGCTTAGTACCATTAACAGGAGTGGTATAGAAAGATTTGGAGTTGACAGTTATGGGGAGGAATTTTTGGCTTTTGGTTTTCAAATACAATTCAAAGATACATTTTGGAGAAAATATTTTCAGCTCATCTTTAACCAGACCTTCATTTCTGCAGCTGTAACTTTGCAAGGGCAAATAACTCTGGGACTAGAATGGAGGAGAGGATTTAAAATCTGGCCCTATGATGTATAATTCATCATAAAGCTTCCATATATTACAATGCAAATAAAGTTATGTAAATAAATTAGCACCACTAACTTGGACTAGATTATGCAGTAAAAACCTGATTTGTGACATTCTGAAGTCAAAAGTGGGTTATGCAGCCAATTCCTTCACTGTGGGAGTGCAGAGGACATGGAGCAAGATTTTCATGAACAGGAGCCAAAAGGGTAGACTCCTAAGTAAATATTCAGGCACCTAAATAAGTAACCGGATTTTCCAAAGAGTTCCAATTTACTTCAAGAGGAGCTACAGGATGCCTGCCACTTTTGAAAATGAGGTCACTCAGGAGCCTAACACTGGTTTTGAAAAATTTGGCCATGAGCCCTAGGAAAAGCCACACTACAGGTGAAGTGTACATTGTATTTTCTTACCAGACACCCTAGGAAGGGAACAGACTCCATGGAAACATCTTTCCCCAAATATCTTTGGATTGGGAAGGGCCCCTACAACATTCAGATAGTCTAATGTTCTTCCAGCTCATTAGCCCTATCCATTCAGTCTGGGTAGAATGGTTCTGAGTAGGTAAAAAAATTATGCAACCAAAGAATGAGAACATGAAGGTCTGTTCTCTTTAGCTGTAAACCCCAGAGCCTGTCTTTTCTACATAGAGTGTAGCATGCTTAGCAGTTCTGGAAACCAGATCACTTATTTAGGGAAACTCTTCCCCTGCATGGGATATTGGGAGGTTGGGGTTATTCTCTCACCCAGGACTCTAAGATACATGAATTCTCCATTGTGCACTCTTGGGAAAAGCCATAAGGGCCACATGATGGGAGCTTTAAGCAGAAGATGTGTAGACTCATAGGCCACATAACTGGGGGCCCATGGCCTGACCACTTTTTATTCAGAAGCCACTCAAGACAATCTGACACTCTAGGCAAAACCTCCTCATATGCCAACCGTGATGAGAGGCAGCCAGGCCACATGGGAGTGAGAGGCATTGTGACCTGCCTCATGGGTCCATTGCAATGGGGCAGCTGGGCCAAATCTGCCTTGTGAGGCAGCTGCCCAGAAATCTGCTGCCCTAAGCAGCTGCCTACTATAGCTAGAGCATGCCCTGCTTTTATGGTGGAAGTAGAGATTGGAGGTGAGCAGTGCCCAGAGCAGCAGCAGGATGAGCACACTGGATCCACAGCATGGTCAGCCCTGCCACAGTGAGTGTGCTGTATGGAGTACCCCTCCCCACCACTTCAAATGGTGCTCCACAGCCCCTCTCTATGGTGCAAGCAGAGCATGACTGCAGCACATGTAGACATACTCGAGCTTGAGTAACAAAGTAGTGAAGCTGGGGCAGCACGAGATAGCTGCTCAAGTACATCACCAGGGTCCCACTCAGGGCTGCACAGTTTGTGCTGACACCTTTGCCACTTTGGCTTCATTGTTATTCGAGTTACCTAGATCAAAGCTAGCTCTGGTATGTCTACATGTGCTGGATGTCACACCTCTGATTGCAGTATAGACAGACCCCAAGATATCTAAATATGGATTTAGGCACCAGTTTCAAAACTTTAGGCACTGATTTTAAAATTCTTGTCCCTAGAAATCTGATTTTCCTTTGGGGGAGTGTGAAGTGTATATCTTTACAGTTCTGGTCTCCCATGTTTAAGAAGGATGAATTCAAACTGGAACAGGTACAGAGAAGGGCTACTAGGATGATCTGAGGAATGGAAAACCTGTCTTATGAAAGGAGACTCAAAGAGCTTGGCTTGTTTAGCCTAACCAAAAGAAGGCTGAGGGGAGATATCATTGCTCTCTATAAATATATCCGAGGAATAAATACCAGGTGGTCAGACTAGAAGATCATAATGGTCCCTTTTGACCTTAAAGTCTATGATTCTATGATTCATGATAGGAGCTTTAAGCAGAAGAAAACAAGGGATTATCTGAAGGTCACCCAACCTGTTGTAGCAACTAGTAATCTGTTGTACACATCATCTTCATGGCAGGAAGACTGCTTATTTGCACCACAGCCACTATATCTGCTTAGCTACTTACCATGCTAACTGGGCTGAGCTGAGAGAAGAGCCATTAATAGTTCAGGCAAGACTGTTTCCTGCAGCACTGTGTAATTTTCTAGTGCTTTTTCCATTCTCATTTTAAATGAAAGTTGAGGCTCCTGTAGACAAAACTGTCCTATGACCTTTATTGCTTCTTGTGGTTGAGTTATTATGCCTAATCCTGGCACTGCTTTTGAATTCTACTATGATCATTACTGGAAAGTTTAAGCCTTCTTACTCCACTTACATTGAATATACCTGTCACCAACCCCATTCATGGAGGGACCAGAATTTAGGTCTATGCACCAACCAGAAATTAGAGACAATAGTATGGGAGCTACACTGCTGTCTTCCAACTGAAGGAAAAAAACAAACAGCTAACTGGCAGCATGAAGGATGCTACCAGATAAAGTACAAGGGTCACAAAAATAGGCCTGAAACAAGGCTCTGCATTGCAAAAGGGATGAAATGCAGGCATCAGAACTACAAAAGGATTTTTTCCTCAATGGTTTCTGTTCCTTAATATGTGCTAACAGAACTGCCATAATCATGCAACTCAGTACAAGGAATTTTGCTGTAACAGTCCTAATCTAACACCACAAGAACAAGATGAACAAAAATCAGTTTGCAAAATCCATTTGCAGCAACAAATTGGCAATAGATGCATTTGCTATTTTTAAACTGGTATCCGAAATTCTTTCCTAGTTCACAAACAAGACTGCACACATTAATTTTTTGACTAAACTGTGTCTGTAAGAATCCCAGTAATGATCTAGAGGTGATGTTTTATCTGAATTTAAAATATGATTTGAAAAAAATCCCTTCATACACAGCAATCTAACATCTGCAATGCAGTTAACTTTAAGTTCATCCTTTTGTACCTACAATAACATATTTTGTGTGTATGTGTATGACACATAAGATGGGTATTGTGAAGCCATTCATCCTTCACTATCCTGAGACAAACGTGAGACATGGGTTTTTATATCCCCATAAAATGAGGATGAATGAGATGAGGCTGGGGAGTATCATTACACTGAATCCCCCCTATCTAGTTTTTCCCTTTAAATCTGAATCCTGCTGGCTATACACATACCAGGAGCCCCATTCATTTACAGTGAGTCTACTGACACCAGCAGAATTTGGCCAAGAACCTGAGAAAAATTTTGAGAGGCAGTGAGGTGGAAGAGGTAGTGCACTTGATAGGGAGTCAGGACCCGTGGGTTCTATTCCCAGCAATACCACTGACCTGCCACTAAGGATTTGTGCTCCATGGCACTTTTGAAAACCACTCCCTCTGTCTATTGGAAGCTTGACTTCTCCGGTAAGACTGCCAGCTGGTACCAACATGATGGTGATGCATTTTGTGATATAGACAAGGAACTGAAGCCACTAATGGTCAACAGTAGGCCACACACCACGTGTTGCTTTGACTACTTCCAATCTGGACTGGATTTCAAATGGCAACTTAATGGTGAAAGATTCAGAATCCCTTGAACTACCCAGCTACTCACAAGCATTTATCTTTCTTTATTGCATTTATAATTATAAAATGATCAAGGGCACATCTGGTTCACCTCACTGAGTGCTAGGGCTTTCCTTTACATGCTCTTGCTTTGGATCTTTCTCTTTGAGAATTCTGGTCACTGGCCTTCCATCCCCAATTCCAACCCTCTGCTTTTTTAACTGCTGTTCCCTACTGCACTAGATAATTCATATATGTTCTCTGCCTGTTGTTTTATTCATACAGTGAGATCACAATAGTGCTTAGCACTTTATACAGCACTTTCAGTCTTCAAAGTGCTTGACACACATTGACTAGTCAGTCATCACAACACCTCTCTGAAATATGTCAACAACCATTATTACCCTCAGTATACAGATGAGGAAAGTGAAGCAAAGGGTTTAGGTGCTCAAGATTACATGAATAATCAATGTCTGAGCTGGATTAGAATTTAAGAGTTCCTAGTTTTCCATCCTATGCTCTAGTCACTAGACCTGTTCCTCTCACCTTCTGTAAAAAAGACCATATTATAGTATAGGTAGGGTTTTGTGAAATGTTCAAGTGCAAATGTGAACCTACCTGAAATCAGTTAATGTGTTTAGGATCTTTTCCTACTCAAGAGCATCACCCAAGTCCATGAACATATGGGATAACTGGGCTAATGCAGTAGTCTGTCCCTTTTCCTATGTGTTCTTCTTTCTTGGGGCCTTGTCTGCAAAGAGCACTGTGTGGTGGTTATCCCCTCCTCACACATTTAGGGGTGGATGTCACGCAAAGCTCCTTGCCTCTTAATCCTGAATGATTTTTGGGAAAGCCTGTTGCTGCCAATGCTATGGTGCAGTTAAGGAAAATCAGTCTCAGCACTTTAAGACAATGATAGCATAGGACTATAATTCCCTCTAGTCCACAACTGATCTGACTCCCAGTGGGCTGACAGCCTCTAGCCTTCTTCACATACATTTCCCCTGACCCAGGGTGTCACATACCACGCTAATATGGGAATATAACTTCTAGAGTATGGATTGAGTTGTGCCAGAATTCATACAAAAAATCCCAGTGATGTCTGTCTACATCATATAACTACTATCTTTCATTCTCTCCTCCTGCTTCTTACTGGAGAAGCTCAGTGGGATTTTCCCATCACGCCCACTTAGGGCCTGATTCTACACCATTCATGACAGTGAGAGTTTGGCTATTGGCTTCCTTGGGAACTCAGCTAGGCTAAGGATCCTCATATCTCCGCTGCTTTCTTTTGGCTTGGCTTTTTATTTAATTCAGGTAGTGGCACGGTATTTCAACGCTGATGAGACAACACTAACCAATGATTTTGGAGTTCTCTTTGGGTATTTATCAAACACAGCTTTTTAAGGTACTATGCCAGTAAGGTTACTCATCCTCTAGGGCTGCCACGTTCGCTGTTCTCACAGGTACCCAAACAAACACACCCATACCTGACCATCTTCCCATACAGCATTGCAAGCTAGCAGTGTTCAGCATGATTTTCTACTGCCCCCTGCTTTATCCTACATCTTCTTACACCCTCCTGTCAATTGCACTTCCTGATGCAATCCTGCCTTCCTATTCCATCAATGTACAAGGTATACTAGTTAACAGCAGCTGATGCCTGCTTACACTCCTTCCTCCCACTGTTTGTCTCCTCTGAATTTGGCTTATAGTCTCTAAAATCTCCCTGTAATTACAAGATATTTTTACTATGTCATTTCTAAAACAAGGTTGAATGAAGTTTCTAACATATAAAGAGTTTCATATGGAACACACCAGAAGACCGAAAAGAGATGGACTATAACGCTATAAGGCCTGATCCAAGAACCAACAGAACTGAATGGAATAATACTTTAACAAGCTTTGTATCAGAGCCACAGGAAGCATCTAACCGTTTCCCTTTCATAAGTGAGGGGAATGCTTGGTAATATCAGATGACAATATCTGTGACAAAGTTACGAAGTTCATTTCCCCATTTGCAGGATGTGATGCAATATGTAGTTAACTGCTCTTAGGAACTCTTGGCCTGATCCTGTTCCCCTTGAAGTCCATGGGAGTTTTGCCATTCAATGAGAGCAGGACCTATCCCTCTTATTTATAATTATACCATCATAATAGAGTATTGTGGCACACCAGTGTTTTCCCACCCCCCCAGCTGGTCAGTTTAAAGGGAAGATTAACATGGACTGAAGGCTATTACTAGGGTAGCAGGGTTGTTTATTTTTTCAGGGAGAGCCATAACACACACTATATACTACACTGTTAGCAAAAACTTCTTTTAGTTACTTGAAATTTTTCCCTGTCATCTTTATTCTTTTCTTCTCTCTAGAATGAAGTGAATCCTTTTTCCATAGTTCTAATCGGCTCCGGCTGCAGCTTCCAGAAGCCTCCTTATCTCTATCATCACACCAAGTTCTGCTTTCAGGGCTTATTGTTTTTCTTAATCCGAACTGAGATACTAAAAATCCTTTATAACATTCAAGGTGCCTTTGTGACTGAGTAACCAGCAACATGTCTCATTGGCTTTGCACCCTGATCAATCATAAATCATGTATTACATGTACATCGGGCCATGCAAAAATATTCAGAAGTGCAATTGCTCTGATTTTTTTCTGTAGAAGAAAGAACTTTCAACATACCATTTAATTAGCTTGTCATTGTGAGTCAACACTAAGGGTTTAATTTGCTTATCTAAAATACCTTTCGGTAATGTGTACAATTTTTTTTAGGCATCATGTCCAACAGGACACAAAAGTATAGTAGAACCTCAGAGTTACAAACAAGTTGGAAATGGAGGTTGTTTGTAACTTTGAAATGTTTGTAACAAAACATTATGATTGTTCTTTCAAAAGTTTACAACTAAACATTGATGTAATACAGCTTTGAAACTTTACTATGCAGAAGAAAAATGCTGCTTTTAACTATCTGAATTTAAATGATACAAGCACAGAAAGTTTCCTTATCTTGTCAAATCTTTTTTTAAATGTTCCTTTATATTTTAATAGTTGACATTTAACACAGTACTGTACTGTAATTGCCTTGTTTTTTGTTTTTGTTTTGTTGTCTCTGCTGCTGCCTGATTGCAGACTTCCGGTTCCAGATGATGTGTATGGTTGACTGGTCGGTCCGTAACTCTGGGGTTTGTAACTTTGAGATTCTACTGTAATAGAACAACTCTTACTTCAGTTAAGCAAAGTTAGAGAAGTTCAACCAATATGGACTCAGTTGTCCAACCAGAATGTCACTGGAAAATAGGTTGAGTAAATAGGCATTGCTCCATTAGCTGTGCCAATTTACACCAGTGTTACAGGCATTAGAGCAGAGCTTGCAGAAACTCATGAAACTGCAATGCAATTAAGTATAGGAATAGCAAAGGGGCCCTAAAGGGAGTTAGGCTCCTAAGTCTCATTGAAATTCAATGAGATTTAGGGGCCTTTTTCCTTTCTGATCATTTGAAAAATCACAACTAAGTAAACAGAAATAAAATATATAAGTATAAAAGAAAACCATTCAATACCAAAATGCTTCATGTTTGATGGAAGACATGAATACAATATTTAAATGTAGTCATTGCCCCTATTACTAATATTTGTAGTTAGTTCTGAAAATTTGTAAAACACCACATCACTTGTGTGCACCGAAGTGAATAGGATCTCCACATTAGCAGACAAAACAAAGTTGCATGTGAATTTGGCCATGTCTTTATTTCTCATCTCTTTTCTCCAGGTGCTAATATAGGTCTCATTTGCCATGTTCAGACACTTAGATTTCTTTGTCAAGTGTCCGCTGGGTATTTTTGGTATTGTTGAGAAAAGTAGCTCCATTTAAAGCAAGTATGATTTTTTCTTAGTTTGGTTTTGATTTTTTTGCATTTTTTTTTTTTACAATTTACAATAAACATAACTACAGCAGACTATTTAATAGTCCCATTAGCACTATATGGCCTTAGGTTGAAGAGAGGCTAGCTGCCGTATTTAAACAAAATAACTCGTTGTGTGAGCAATTTTAAGCACAATGATAATTCACAGTGTAATACAATCATGCACCAAGCTCAAAACAAATGTAAGACTGGCACAAATATTACAGTACAACAGGGCAGAAGGTAAAAGGTATGTACAAGTCTTTTGACAAACATTGGTGCAAGTGCTTTAGACGAGACATTTAAAAGAAACACACTAAACCAACATAGATTAAATTTATCAAATTTTGATAAATTTTAGACAGTAAAAAAGTACACAAAACATGAAAAAAAAATTAAAAACCCAACCAATACATATATAGTTTTACTACATCTATATTACGGAATGAAGGAAATCAGAGACAAAAAAGATTTACGAATTCACAGCAAAGAAAGTTCTACCAGCCTTGAAGGGTAAAATTTCATTGCCAGTAAGAGACACACACACGCACGCAAATGCACAAAAGTAAAAACAAACACAAAAATCATTTACTGTAACAAATGACAGACACAGAGGTGAGAAACATTTGGCATGTTGCATCACATGAAGTCATTCACGATTGGCTAACGATGGTACCTGGCTGGGCTGGAGATCGCTGGCTTGCCTGAGAGGAGTAACTGATGGAGTAGGCACACCTGATGTGGATGCAGATCGACCTAATCTACAGCTTGCTTTAGGCTCTAGGAAGGGAAAGAAAAGAAGACATATGCCCAGTTAATGGGATTGTGGATGTTGATGCAGTAAATTGAAACTTAAGGTGACGGAGAAAACTATAGGTCCTGTAAGTGCCATTTGACCTGCCTGCCAACCTCCTCAGAACTTTCCCACGGTATGGAATCCAGGCACACGTTCCTGGACAATGTTTTGGGCAGTTGGCCGAGTCATAAATAAAAGCTGTCTTCTAGGCACTAGCCACCAGTATGGCAAGAGAGAGGCCTGGAACTGACTTCTCCCTGCACCTTGCTATCTCAACCTCTATAATATCCCGTAGCATTTCTGAGGCTGAAGAGTGGTACAATGAGCTGCAGAAATAGGAAGCATGTCCAATTTTCCTTCTGCCCTCCACCCACACACTGTGGCAGTCTCAGTGTCCAACTCTCTCACCTGCATAATGTGGCAGTGATTGGTGAGGGACGATTGAGAGCGGTAACTCGTGGCCCAATACCCTCATTCTGCGGCTGAGTGGGATAGATAGTGGAAGAGGACAAAAAGCTGGTGGGGCTGAGAGAAGCTGAGGGAAATCACAAAGAAGACATAGTTCTTGGGGAAGTGGACAAAGGTGGGAGAGAGTAATCGGGGAAAACAGGAAGTTAGAGATTTTCCAGAATCAAGACATCACGATTTGTGATGTCATGAAGGCCCCACAGAAATCTGAAAGTAGCTGACAGTGAGTCAAGGTTAGCCGCAGAACACAGAGTAGAGGGAAGAAACTTCAAGTTTTAATAGCATGACACAGGCTGTGAAGTTGGTTGCATTGTGTTGTCTCCAGTTTGTGTGTTCCCCAAGTAGGAGTGATTAACAGAAGTGAAGGATACCATGAAACAGGCTAGAGATCTCATGCACCTGAAAATCATTTTGATGCAAAAGAATTTGATTTCCCTATCCTGGTTTTACCCAGAGACATTTCCTGGAAGATTTCCCACTGAGTTACAATGCAATTTACTGTAATAATCCCAGGATAAATGACCAAGCTAGAAGAAATGTACTACCTAATGGCACTAGTCAGTCCACAGTTGGTTTAGAACATATTTCCCTGGGAATCAGGTCTGTCCATCTGTGGTGGAGAGAAATGTTGCTCCCTGAAAGAACTGCAGTGCCAATGTCTTCTCCAGGCATTGGTCTGCCTTCGTCTAGCTCAGAGGAATGTGTTTATTCTGCTTGTATGTTATATCCCTTTCAACAGCCCTTTATCTGTCTTGTCTATTTAAATTGTAAACAGGCAGTGACTGTCTCTTACTCTGTGTTTGTACAGTGCAGAGCACAATGGTGCTATGATTTTATTTGGGATCCCTATGCTCTGCTGTAATACAAACAATAATAATGTGTCTCCTTATATCTGCCCAAGTTTAGCTGAAGGCACACAGCTCCTCATGATGATGGCCCATCACATCTAGCCTTGATGTATATCTTCTCACATATCTTATCTGCCTATGTCTGTGTAAGAGAAATGTGTCTTCTCATGTCTGGGTAAGAACATCTTCCCCCAATGCCATTCTGTGTATGCCTGGATGACAAGAGCACACCTCTCCATAGCATTAGCCTTTAGGGATCTGCAGTGGTTGCTGGTTGGGTTGCTTCCTCCATTTCATTTTTTGAGCAGGTCATCAGGCCACCCTCCTTCCATTGCCACCACCACTTTTACCGACACAACTCCTTCTGGAGTCTCCAGGAGAGCTGGCAACCTGCACCAGTACATAATCTGATGTTTTGCCTCTCTGGATGAGGACAGTACCCTGTTTAGTTGATTAGAGCTGTTCTGAAATTATTTGTTGCTATACATCTGAAATCATTTATTTCTTCACACTGTCTGTGTGCAAGGCACCCGATTTTTCCTTCGCTAGAATATACACTAGCAACTGGAGTTTTCCTATTGATTTCCATGGGAGAAAAATCAGGGCTTATTTTTGTTTTGTTTATCTGTTAAGGACAGATGCTACACTGTCTCTATGCTAAGCAAAATCAGATTCCCATCCAGCATTATCTTGGTTAGCATTGTTGATGTCAAAAACTCCAACGCATTGTCTGCCATTGCTTCTGAATTGTTTTCTTTACTTTGAGAAAGCAGAGAAAAATGTCACAATTTCCAATTTGGATATATGTGCTGCAATGAGAGCCCATTGTTTCCTTGCCAAAGACAATCCTTTCATCTAGCATCAAAGAAATAAAATCCATCCAACTCAGATGAAATATTAGTTTCTTCTTTTATCTCCCTGGCAATATATTCAAGTGTCAGAAACTTGCAAATTCTAGTGTGGTTCTTACTAAGGGAAGTTTCCAATCAATGCCTATCTAGCTTTTTCACATCCAGAAGTTTAGGTGAATTTCCTTCTTAAGGGGCAATTCCACTGATATCACTGGGATTATTTTTACACTGAATGAATTGGGAATATTCCACAGAAATTTTTGCTTTGACTAACCTCTTCATGCTGTGGCATGGAATGCAATTTTTTTCCCTAAATGATTTGTCAGATATGGTCTGTACAGCTGACAATACCATATCCAGTGCGATGTCTTGTTTGTCCCTTGTGCACTCCTTATTCCCTATACTCAGCTAGCTAGACTTTGAGTACAATGAGCATTCTTCTTGAATAAGAAGTTCTGAATTGGGTCCCCTAACAGCCGCAGGAGGACTCTGTATATAATGATATCCAGAATCCTTTCCCCTTCAGTGAATTCAGTTTCTGAGTTGTATGTTTCAAATGACAAATTTGAACTTGCCTATAGTGCTCTGTGGCTTCATGCAGATTCTGATTCTGGGAGCAAACAGGCAGAGTTAGTTTGAAGACTCCCTGCTGCTGTCCCCAAGGGGGTCCCAAACTGTTTACCAGCAGAGCAGAGGGCTGGCTTCCAGGGAAAGCATGATGGCAAACCTGAAGTGGATATAGACCAATGTCAAGTGCTAACATAACCTTGCTGAGACCCAGGTGTGTCCCTAATGCATTAGGCAACAAAGCAGAAGTCAGTTTTGGCCATTACTGGAGGAATGTGGGCTTTGACATAGCTCATGGGGGTGGTAAGAACTTGGCGGACTCTCTGGTTCTAACAATTCTGTCCCAAAGACTGCACCCCATTCTAAATGAAAAATTCCTTTCAGAGCTCAGAGACAGTGGCCATGGGACATTGCTGCTAGCCACTCAACTGCTGACAGTTGATCCTGAGGATCTCCTGCTATGCTAGGGAAGTCCTAAGCATATGGGTAAGTGCTTTGCTGGACTGAAGCCAAATGAGATGCCTGTTGTAATCAATGGGCATCACGTGACTTGAACTCAGCAGGTCATGTTGAAAACATAGTGGGTTGTTTTCAAGATTTTGTTTATATCAAAGACAAATATTTAAAAAAGATTTAGTTGCTATATTTACTGATTAAATGTTTGTTGTGATAGTTTTCTCAGATTCAAAAGTCAGTTCTTTCACATTGTGTCATGTGAAATGAAGCACACACGAAGGGCCAGACTCATTCTCAGTGAAGTCAGCAGAAAGACTCTCATATTTCAATGGTGTTAATCAGACCCTGAGCAATGGGATCCATACACACTGACACTTGAGCTTGAGCAGGGTCCCAGGGGAACTCCACATGGACATAAGGGATCATGTTGTAGGATCAATGTCTAGAGAAGCAAATACTGATTTCCCATAAAAATACAGGGCATACATTTAAAAAAAGCACCTAAAATTAGGCACCTAAATCTACATTTATGCTATGTATAAGTGGCCTGATCTTCAAAGATGCTGAGCACCTGCATAGCGCATTGTCCGCAAGTAAGGGTGTATTTTTCACTAACATAGCAGACATCTCTGTGCTAAGGCCAGAATTTTCTGAAATAATTTAGATTTGTTTTATAACAACAAGAGGTGATTTCCTGCCTTCATCTGTTACATAACTGTTCCGCAGGATGTTTATTTCTGGGTTTGATCAGAAGAGATCTCTTTTATTTATCCCAAGGAGTCATCATTCTGACTATCCTAATCTTAATTTTTTAAAAATTATTTGGCTGTCACTTATACTAGAGATGCTTCCTATCCTGCCACAGTCTCTCCTTTGCACATGAAAATAGAAGTTGCTTATGCATTATTGCTGCCAAGAAGCACATCTTGAATTAAACAATAAGATATGACAGGATATATATCCTATGCAAAAAAATTGAACATGCACATTTTAAAACAAATTGCATCTATTATTGTTATACTGACGTAACCTCACTGGTTTCCTAATGAATATAAATAATCTGTAATATAACTGGAAATGAAACACCTCTACCCTGATATAATGCTGTTCTCAGGAGCCAAAAATCTTACCATGCTATATCAAACTTGCTTTGATCCGCCAGAGTGTGCAGCCTGCCCCCCTCTCCCCGAGTGCTGCTTTATCGCGTTATATCCAAATTCGTGTTATATCGGGTTGCATTATATTGGGGTAGAGGTGTACTGTAGAGGAAGAATTCATTTGATATTTTTCTTTCTTAAAAATATTTGACATGAGACTGCTGTCAGGAGGCATTCAATGTTGAAACTAAGAGCAGAGCATTTAAAAAGAAATGTTTGTATTCCATACATGATAAACCTCTGGAACTCAGTGTTACTAGACAGCACTGAGGGCAATATCTTAGCAGAATGCTGAAACAGGATTAGACATTTATACAGAGCTAAAAAGAACACTCACAGTTACATAGATTTTTTTTTGTAATTAGATGGGGGTATAAACCCTCACATTTCAGGGCATATACTAACCACTAACTGCTGGGGACTAGGAAGAAACATCCCATATTGGCAGGTTATTCCATAACAGTCCACTACAGGTTTCTTGCAGCTTCCTGTGAAGCAGCTGGCACTGGCCAAAGTCAGATACTGGACTAGATGGATGATTAGTCTGATATGATCTGGCAATTCCTATGTTCTGAATATGCACATATGCCATAAAACGATGAAGTCTTTATGTGTAAAAGGTCACAATCTGAAGATTTTTTCATATGCACATATTGTCTTCACAGCTTACTGGGTGCACTGTCTCCTTTGTATTCTATCCAAAAATATATTGTCTTCTATAGGGGTAGGCAGGCGCGTATACAGTGTCATGTAGGAAGGAGTAATAGAACTGCGTATTGTGAACACATATTTGTTTGCGCAAGCAAACTTTTATTTTCAACTGCATATGCATCTCCGGACCCCTGGGGGATCTTTCAGCAGGACTCTAATGGAGCACAGATCGCCAGTTTAAAGCTACCCTCACTTGAGAGAATCCCTAGGACAGCTGGCAGTGCAATGCTACTGCCTGCCATTCCCTTGGGGGTGAATCTTCCTTGGATGAATCAGGCATAGGTTGGGGCACTTTGCCTCCCGCGCTATGATAGCGGGGGTGAATCGGCCCTATATCTCTCATGCCTCCCAAGAGGCCTTTTTTTTTTTGTTTTGGTCAATGTTTCTCCTGTAGCGCTTGAGGTTAACAGTTGATTATACTTTGAAATCCTAACCACAAACTCTGATTAAGTACAGTATATTCATTCCTTTTCCCATCATCCGCAGAGTATTCAACCTGAATACTAAATGTGTTGGCTGAGCGTCTAATAGACGGTGATTATAAAACAATGCCCCTCCGCGCAACAACCAGTTCTATAAACTATTTAAAATGCAATGCAGTGCTTCTCTCTGGCAGCAGATGGCAATGCAAAGTGCTACATAGTAGGAATAAGAGAGCAACATTCCAGAAAATGCTCTTTAAAGCTCCTGGAGTTAAATTATATGTGCCTCCCATTTTGTAAACCTCCTGTGGCTCTGCCCTGAAATCGCAAGGACATGTTTTGAATGCTGGTGTGCACGAAAGATCATTGGCAGTTCTTTCCTAATGGAGCTCTCTGATAGAAACAGTATCATGCAGATAGGATGCAAATGTCCCTGCAAAATTATCTGCTAGATGAGAGAATGATCCAGTGTTGTGAAAATTGTTACTCAGGTGGAATTAGTGACCTAAGGTCATTTAAACTTTGTGTGCCCACCAAAAGGGCCCATGATCTTTTCTGGAGAGGCCTGAGCTTTGATTCCAACCTTACAAGCATCAGTGTGGATCAGGAGTAACCCACCGAAATAGTGGTGTTACTGTGTAAAACTGTTATAAACAAGATTGGACTCAGGCCCCAGAACCTAGTTAATCTGGGTCCCAGACTGCCAGCACAGTTCTAACAGGACATACAATAAATCACATTGACTTTAGAAACGTACCTGTACCTATCCAGATACATCTAAACCATATTTTTTGTTTTTCATTGCAGTGTAATTCTAGTTTGTTTGCAACAGTTGCAATCCACAAGAACAGTACACAGCACTGGGAATGAAACGCCACAATGAGGAAAAGTCAATTATTTATTGATGCAAGAGCTATGGATCCCATCCAGCGAAAAATGTACATGGCTGACCAGGGTGTGCAACTCAAAGGAATTGTAGTAAATAATACATTTGAAAAACCCACAAAGATACTCTGTGGGAGGGAAGAAAGAGGCTTAGCTCAGCCAATAAAATATTTGTATAATACTAACAATTGCACTTGCCATCTGAGTCTTTGATAGTCTTTGTAGTAAAAGCCAAGACACAGCCACAGATAGCTACTCTAATGCCTGATCAGACACCCACTGAAGTCTAGAGAGCTATGCTGATTTAGGACTGGGGCCAGTGATTGTTTTGCATGATTTAACTGTGAGATGAATGAAGTCCCTACACAGCAGCCTCTGCATCAGGGCTGGATGGAAGTGAAATATTTTGTTTATGCTTTATTCATATTGAGGGATGGACAGAGACTGGGTCCCTCTGTTTAATTTTCCCTTTTCTTTGTTCTGATCAATATTACTGCCTAGCATGACTAGTTTGGTGTGTACCTTGGGTTTGAATCTGTGCTGTCCTGGCATTCTGATCTGGTAGCATTTTGCACTGGTGTAAATGATACTATAATGTGCAGGACAAAGTCCCTTGAGTTTATCTAAAACATTCACAGGTTCTAGACCTATACAGGTAAACCTTTCTCTTACCTACTTCTAAGGTCTAATCCTGCAAATCCTTACTCACCAGACTACTGGATAGGTACATTTAAAAAAATCCCAATAAATTTTAAAAAATAGCTAAATACTTTGCCAAGTATTTACACAAGGCAACCTTTCAGAAGTGGTGTGCTGAGTCTTCATTTATTCACTCTAAATTAAGGTTTCGCATGCTGGTACTACATTTAAATGTTTTAGACGGTCTCTTTCTCTAAGTCTACAATATATAACTAAACTATTGTATGTAAAGTAAATAAGGTTTTTAAAATGTCTAAGAAGTTCATTTAAAATTAAATTAAAATGCAGAGCCCCCTAGATTCAGGCCAGGACCCAGGCAGTGTGAGTGCCATTGAAAATCAGCTCGTGTGTCATCTTCGGCACACGTGCCGTAAGTTACCTACTCCTGATTTTACACTGATGAGGGGTATGCAGGATTGGATCTATAAAGAAGACATTTTTTTCCCCACCAGAAGAAATGTTCTGCAGAATGTAGTGCAGAGTAACTACAGAAATCTATAATGGAAAAAGTGGGTAAAAGATTGCTGCAAACCTTTTGTCATTTTGGCAAAGTTTGTTACAGTTCTACACTGAGGGTATGGCTACACTGGCACTTTACAGTGCTGCAACTTTCGCGTTCAGAGATGTGAAAAAACACCCTCCTGAGCGCTGCAAGATACAGCGCTGTAAAGCCTCAGTGTAATCAGTGCGGCAGCACTGGGAGCACGGCTCCCAGCGCTGCACGCTACACCCGTAGAGGATGTGGTTTACATGCAGCACTGGGAGAGCTCTCTCCCGGCACTGGCGCTCCGACCACACTCACACTTCAAAGTGCTGCCGCAGCAGCGCTTTGAAATTTCAAGTGTAGCCATACCCTGAATTCTTGTTGTCAGAGCAACAAACAAGACTTCTCTTCTCTGGGAAGCAAGACTTCTCTTATCACACGTTGAAGTAGTGTTTTAAGTGAGAAAAGATATCATACTTCTATTGTTATGACAGTATGTAGACACCAGTGTCTGCTACCATTCACTCAAAAACATTTCTTCTGCAGAAATGGCTTATTGTTTATCAGTTTCAATATGAGACACCATCTACAGTCTTTACTTTCGTAGAAGATTGTTACTGAGATTACTGAACTATTGATGTCAATTGTTATGAAAGTGGATATTTTTGGCAAACAAACAGGCCACGAAACTTCTTTTTTAGTGATCTGTCAAATTTTTAAAAAGTAACACAGCATTGATTATTCATAGAGTTATACATGTGCCAGCTATATTCAGCTCAGATAGACAGTTTACAAAATATAGGCTGTTTTTTTAATTTCAATGGATTATATCAAGTCACTCTTTTTATATATATATATATATAGTTAATGTGATTAATAACATTGATGAATATTAATATTGACTTCTGAAATCTTTAGTGACTTTTGGACTAATTTACATGTAAGCAGAAAACAAGAGGTCCACTGTTTTAATCTGTTGTGTACATCAATATGACTGTTTTGTTTATGCTGCCGCATGTTGTACTCGTTATCTTATGTGACATTTTACTTTATTACAGTCCCTCTATGAAGTGAAATACGGGGGATTATTAGCCATAATGACCCTCAAAATTATGTGTAATTTACAATTTTTGTTCAAATATTTGAATGGTACAATTTTATTCTTGATCATTAGCTACTAAGGACCTAATCCTGCCTAAATAGAGAAAACAGCTATACAGCATATGAAGCCTGAACCTGCAAGGTGATAATGGACATATTTTTAAAGATTTTTCGGTTCCTAAAGATGCAGATAAGTGCCTAATGGGATTTTCCAAAGCATCTAGGTACCTAACTCCCA
The DNA here is from genome assembly GCF_003597395.2 of Chelonoidis abingdonii. Classification (NCBI taxonomy): domain Eukaryota; kingdom Metazoa; phylum Chordata; order Testudines; family Testudinidae; genus Chelonoidis; species Chelonoidis abingdonii. The sequence goes on from NC_133776.1 coordinate 36,900,221, forward strand.
TTGATTTCAATAACAGTTCGGCACAATAGATGAAATGCTGATTTCAGTGGAAGGTAGGCACCTATATGCATCTTTTGGCAACTGAATACCTTTAAAAAGCTGATGCTAAGTGCCCTCAACTTCCAATTTCTTTAACTCAGCTCCTTGCAGGATTGGGCCCTATATTAGTAATAGTATCATGATATTTCTTTCTTTGCTTTGCTTGTAAAACAAACTACCACATACCTGAGCTGCTGTTTCCTGCCAACATCGTCGGACTAACAGAGGATCTTCCCAGTCTACTGGACAAAACGGGTGGTCCTGGTGTTCCATCCCATTCCTGAGCTTTTATTGGCTCCCTGGAGGAAGTTGTCCCATGGTGACCTCCTCTTTCTTTGTTTTCCAACTTTGGTAGTGGTTCAGTACTGTGGCTTCTGATCTTCAACTCGTCTAATGGTTCTACAAAATAAACAAAGTCCACATTCCATTATCTAGTGCAGTTTAATTAAATTCATACCATGGTATTCTTTCCCAGACAGTATTCCATTTTCACTAATCATCCAGTACTGTAAATACACATAAACAACAGAGTAACACATAGCAGGATTTTAGACTTAACAGACTAGTATAAAAAGCGATCATCCTTAATTATCCCTCTGGTTGAGTGATGACCACCACAATAAGAGAGACGGGTAAAACTGGCCGTTTTTAATGCACTTGTTTTTGTTGAACTACAATATTTTATGAAAATACGTATTGTGCAAAAACGTATGTCCCAATCAAAGCTCTTTAAACTATATTTTAAAAATTAACATTTAGGAAATGACCTGAATTCTTTACAGCTGTCTTGTCCCTGCTAACTGATCCTTCTAGAACTCTCTCTCTCTCTTTCTATGCAAGTTGTTTCCTAAGGTTTATATTGTTCAGTAGATGGGCTTGTGATTCCCAGGAACATTAATGGAAGCTACACACAATCTACCGTGCCCGACTAATTTGAGTATTTCTAGTATGCCCCATAGTATAATCTATGGGCTAAATTCTGCTTATACAACTCATTGAATAATCCCTCTGACGTCAAATGAGTGGCTGCTCTATTTGCAACCACAAGAGTTGGTGCAGAGTGGAGAAGGCAGACAAATGAGAGAGCAGGTTTCCCTGTTGATGCCAGGGTTTTAGCAGCTTGGTGACTACCTATTCTGTCCAGACCCCCTTCTTGCTCTTCCCCTATCTCTTCTATGACAGGCCCATCAACAGGGTAGGGCATCGTATTACAAAACTAACTCATCTCCAATGGAATTAACAGATTGTTTCCATTTTTATGGGCTATGAATGAATTGTATCAAAAACATACACAGGGGAAGCATTTAAAAGGAACTTAAAATCACAACAGTTAATTACTATTCTGTCCACTTCTTCAAAACCTGCTGATCCATTTTTTTCTTATTTGATAAAAATTCCCTCTGGAATTTTACGCTTTAGATTTATGCTCAAAGGTATTCTTACATCATATTCCTGATTTATAAACATTCGGGATTATAATAGAAATGCTGGCCCTTCTGAACTTCAGCATCGCTGTGTGGAGCACTATAAGGTAAATACAGGTTTAACTAGCTATATAATTTGGAGGAGAAGAGAGAGAGAGATTTACACTATGCCTGCACACAATGGTACACAAAATTGTTTATTGTACCTTGAATAAAGATACCCGGTTAGATTTTATGTCCCTTAATATTTTAGTCTGTTGATAAACTTGTTTATGAGAAAAATAACATTTTCTTAGTAAAATCCCTCAAGAAAACATTAATGAGAAGACAAATTTAACATTTCTAATGACCAGGTATGCTGTACCTTATGGAATCATTAAGATACTGTATGAATTACTGTCAGTTTACAAGATTGTACTGAAAAGAGAAGGGAGTACAAGGATTTAACAATGTTTCTGAGAGAGACATTTTTTCATCCCCAAGCTTTGAGATTTTCTTAGGTCACAGTAAAAAAAAAAAAAAAGCAATAGAATATCAAAAAACAATTCCAATCTGATGATTCACATAAATATTTAGAGTAATCTCAAAAGAACCATAATCTCAAAATCTAACAACTATTTCCTGCCCTTCCTTGAACTTTTAGACTGCCTACTTTAATAGATAAATATCATAAGGGGGAAGGCCCCTGCTTTGTAACCCAAAACACTACATAGGGAGAGCACTGAAGAATAGCTTGCATCCATATTACATGACACAGGCTTTTCAGGGACTTTCAGCATGGAATGTCTGCCACCAAGCCTTGTTTATGCATTCTTAGAGAGGCAGGGTAATGCAAGGAGCTATGTAGAGAAATATAATGACACAGGGCTTTATTAACTTAACATTTACACATAATTATAGCAGAAATATATCTATAAACTGCTAATATGTGCTTCCTGGAAATGCCATGTTACTGGGAAAGGGGAAGAGGAGAACAAATATCAAAAATTCGATGGAAATATAAACCAAAGATACTGAATAAGGGTCCAGTTCTGGGAGGAGCTAACCACCTTCTTCAAAGTTCTGATTTTCCAATAAAACCAATAGAAACTGAGAGGGGAACATATAATATCATAGATTCAGAGCCTAATTAATTGGAAATGTGCACATTGAACTTATGGAAAGAACGTATGTAACTTTATCAAAACTCCATTATCTTATTGCGGCATTCAAAAGAATTAATTCACCATATCTTTCACTTGCTATTGTAGATGCTTTGATTATTTTAGTGAGAGCCTTTTATATTTGTGACTTCTTATTGATGATTGAATACAGCCACTTGAAATTTCACACACTGACAATCATCCCTTAGTTACAGAAGCACTCCAGTTACATGTGGAACACAGGGGATCAAAAACACTTCAGTTCACTTTAAAGAGCAGCATTTATACTTATTATTTGATGCAAATGATTCTTCTGAATGTCACCTCTTACTTCTATTATCAGCTGAATCAAATGGCAGCAATTTTCTGCAAACAAACTGAGCTGTGGAAATACTCAAAAGCAATTTAAAACAGATTGATTAAGCAATGAGACCCAACAGGCAATCAATTTTGCATGATGTTATAAAGTAATCTGACAAAAGAGAGAAAAGAAGTGCAATGCAATGCTCTGATCCTGCAAACTTGCTACTGTGCATAATACTAACTACCATGAACAGCCTTAGTGAAATCACTTGCTTCAATGGCACCATCTCTGGTCATAAACATTATAGATAGTAGTGTTTTCGGAGTCAGGCTCTTCCTTTAATTTGGAGAGAGAGTGTAAACTGTCATTCATTTCAGTAGAAGCTATAGGAGTTTACACCAGCTAAAATCTGGCCTGGAATGTCTTAGAGCTGAGTAGCCCTAAAGTTGATCTACATTAGTAAGTCTTTGTTGGTCAGCACTAAGGAAAAGTGTTTTATATATTTGGAATACTATAAGTAGGAAAATAGAACCATATCCTCAGTTGGTATTGATCACTGTAGCTGCTGTGGAATTGATGAAGCTATGTCAATTTACCCCAGCTGAAGATCTGGTCTCAGTTTATTTCTTAAGATTTTGTAGAAAATCAGTTTTCACTTGTCAGCCCAGATTTCATATATTTCCATTCCCCTATCCTTTCCTGGGGACCTTCAGCGCTGAGGTTATCTAAAAACTAATAAATCCTAAAAATGAAAAGCAGAGTGGATCAGACTAGAATCTCATGCAGCCCATTATAGGGACCAAAACATTGTTATTGGATGATGCTTATCAGTAACACTGACGCACTGTCAGAAAAACAATATGCTGATATTTTCCATGGCCTTCTGGAATATTTGATTTCACCTGGTTTTGTAATATGTCAAGAACAATAAAGTATATGGCAAAATTAATTTTCAGCCACCAGTCACCTCATCTTGAAGATGGTCCTACTTTATTTAAATGACAAGAGGGGATAATTTCAGCTTCAAAATTTTACTAATATATATATATACACACACATACATACTTCTAATTTAAGAACAAAGGCATTCTTATGTCATATTTTGATTTATAAACATACAGGATTATAATGGATATATATATTATTCCCTCAAATCCCATGTTTTTGTAAATTCACTATAATACCTCCTGTTGCATCTGAAGAATAACTTATTTTCGCTGGCACAGTGAAGACTTGAGAGGGGCAGAATGCTCCCCTCCCAGGCCATAGAACTTAACTGGAACTATTCTGTGGTCACTAGGACAAGCTCTACAGTTATCTGAGCTGTCTCATGCCATCTACCATTCTACACTACTCTATGCTACTGCAGATGGAACTCCATGGACCACAGCTCAGTGGCCCTTACTCTAGTTAAAAACTTGATCATTGTTTTATATAAATGCACTGATTCTGCAATGTATACTGTGTGAGCAGAAAGCTGCACACATGTGGCATCATGGCGCACCCATATTGAGATCACCTTATTATTTTGTCTAAGGCGAAACATATGTTTTTATGGGTGTTTGATGATTGTAGCTGGGACAAGCCGAGACTTAAAGGAATAGGTGTGCAATCCTGCACAAAAGCTGTGGAAGGACTTCAGTGCTCAGTGCACCCATATTGATAGTAGGTAACATACACTCTACAGAGAGCTCATCACCTATTATTTAAGAGACACAATAATGCAAACTGGATTTAAGATATACTATGCTGTTATCTCATTCAGATGGCTGGAGTTAGCAAGAGCCATAACAGCTCTGTGTTAATGAGTTCTTTGAAACACGTCTGAAGGTAAATCTTTTCACAGTCAAATGCTGAATTTTGAAAACTGAACATCATTATGGAAAGTGTCTTTATTGGTCTATAATTCTTAACCCAAAATAGTACATAAAATGTAAATGTCAAGAAACCATTTGTTGCTTTAAATATTTATGGATACCTCTTCAGTAAGAGTCTCATAAAGGAGTTCAAATGCTTGAAGCACTTTCACATATTACTTATTTCAATATTAAGAGATGTGCACTTTCCACATTTATTTCACCTAAATCCCAGGCCTTCTCATTTGATGAGAAAGATGGCAGCTAAAATCTCTTAGGCAGTGCACACTTTCTAAATAATTGACATGTGTGGTTTGAACATTATAAAAGATCTCTTAACGGGTACATTGTGTTGATGTGATTTGTGGTTCTGAAGAACTTGGCTGGCTCTAAATAACCTGAAAAACCCAGCTAATCAACCATAGTTTAGACCAAACTAATTTAACAATCGGAGCTAGGGAAAACGTTTTACCTAAAATGCTATCATTGCAACAAATACACTCTATGTGGCCAGCATGCCACAAGATGCTTAGGCACATATTAATTCTAGGTCATGATGGCGTCTTATTGTTATGCTAACTGACAAACAGCAGAATCATTTTTAAGGAGGCAAACAAGCAACAGTGTGAAGAAACTGAAAACGAGGGCTTCTCTGCTAACCTTCTCTCTGTAATCTGTAATGTATAAAGTAATAATCCATGTTTTATTCATTCTTTCGTTTGTCTGTCTTTTATAAATCTAAAATTTAAAAAAATCATTTAAAGCATAGAATTATGTTAATTTGGGGAATAATTTTTTCTACTCACAGTACCTAAAGAAACATATGTGCATAGTCTTTGCAAGATTGGGGTGTTGATACGGAAACCTGGTAAATCACTTGAAGATGGATTTTAAAAGCACTTAACATTGGCTTTACTTTCCTCCCTTTGAAGTCAAGGGGAGCTTTAGTATTGACTCCAGAGCAAGTAGAGTTAGGCCAATGACAAGCCCTTTTGAAAATCCTACCTCTAACCTTTGTGCCTCAATTTATTTATCTGTAAATTGGGGATAAAATTGCACTCATCTTTATAAAGTACTTTAAAATCTTGGAATGAATCTTCTTCATAATGTCGAAGTATTATATATACTTATTGATGCGCACTTATTTGTCTGATCTGCGCAGACCATCATGTACAAATATGTATTCAAAAACACCACAAAGAAAATAAACAGGGTATAAATACTGCAAAAGGAAAGATTCAATGCTTTAAGAAATTATATTTATAACAAATAATTATGAATATATTACACTGCCAATGAAAGCCTTTTTCTGATCTTTATTAAGCTTGTGGTTTGTCTAATCTGTCTTTATCTTGTTGCTAATTAAGCAGAAGTTTGCTTTTCATATCAATTTTTAATACTCATTTCTTATAGTTAAGTGAGAATTGGAGCAGCTCAATTCAAAGTAATTCTGACCTAGTTCCATGCAAAATCAATAGAGTGCCTGAAAAAGAGTCTCAGAAACAAGGAGACAAGACTGAAATGCATCTAAATATTAATTCAACACATGCATCCATGGAGGGAGTGTAGCTGAGCTAATAGGGAGGCACCCCCCACTGCCACCCCAGCAGCCTTTAGGTGTATGTGTGGTGCTTTTTTAAGCCAATAGATATAACTGGAGGTGGTACCACCTGTGACCCATGGACATCCCTGACTCTGCCACTGTTCAAATTCTGGCTCCGCTTCTGGAATGTGAGTTTTTACTCACATCTAAATACAGTGAATACGTACTCTGCCTACTAGCAGATGGAATAGGGAAGGGGCAGAGAGACCTTGGAAGCTTAGAACTGGAGGCATTAGGGTAATTCGAAATTAGAAATTAGGGAAGAATTAAAGCTGAAACATAAAAATAGAAAACAGAGAAGGACAATGATAGAAAATAGTCAGAAAACAGATAACATTTAAAAAACTGGTAATGGCTTTCAAAATAGAAAAATAGGGCCAGATTCTGACAGCTTGGATCCTATTGGGTAAGCACCTTATTTCATAACTACAATAGCTTCAAAGTATTGCCAGTGACTTTAGTGGGACTATTTGTGGAGTAAGATACACTTATTTCCACCAAAGTGTATTAGATCTTGCCCACAGAAATTTAAAGAAACATGGGTTACAATAAATAATAGCAGAGACAAGGTTTAAAATTTAACATAAACTAAAACTAGCAAATGTAAAGACCTAACAAGTAAGACACGCAGCAAACCTCATTAAACATTTTTCTTGTTTCTTATCTATTTTTATCATCATTTCTCTGGCTTATCTTTTTTGGACCCCATCCTGCGTGTGTTAAACTTTGCTAGCATGAGTAGTCCTACCGAAATCAAGTTGAGCACATATGTCTTTTCAGGACTGGGATGTTAGCATGTAAACATTTTGGGGCAGGTACAGTGTCTTCTTCTGTCTATAGATGATCTGGTCATCTCTTTGGCCTTAAACTGTATGACTCTTATAGTAACCTAGCATAGGAAAGTATGGACTGGTCTCTTGACATTGTAACAATATAAATAATAAGAGTTGTAAACTCAACAATGGGTAGTGCTGTTGGGGCTGAACATAATGCATATTCTACTGTGAGAAAGAACTGCTGGAAATCAATGTGAATATACTGTGGTTTATACTGTTCTGAAAATGAATGGTTGGTTGTGTGATGTTATCATAGATAAATTATTATTCTGGGGCTCAGAGAATGTTTTGCCACTTAGGAATATAAAACCACATGCTTCAGGACTTAAGCCAGATTCTAACTATTTGAGACCTAATGTGGAGGACAGATGATTCCACCACTGCCTACGGCAAGGTTTTCTTCCTCTGAAGCATCTCATAATGGCCACAATCATAGAGAGGATACTGCACCACAGGTACAATCCAGTCTAGTAATAACTGTGGTCCTACATCCTCAGAGTGGAAGATTTTTTCCATCAACTTGCTGTTTGAATGAACAATTAGTATTAATATTCACTTTGAATAAAAGAACTTGGTTAGTGTCTACACTCATTCAACTATTCCTTTTGCTCCAAACACTGTTCGTCACTGTTGGACTGATTCCTGGTAAGCAAAGGGTCCATTCCAATCAATGAAATAATAAGTCTTGAACAAACATTTTCTACTTTAATTTTAAAAAATCTCCCCTCAAAAACAGCTGAAGATGTTTTGACTGGTGGAGTGAAAAAGCAGGACATTTCAGATATCCTGGGACACTGGGACAGCACAAGAGAAAGTGGTACTGACTTGGTAAAGCTGATTTTAGGGTCACTTTAACAAAAAGATGAGTGCACAGACTTCATGGGTACACGTTTATAGCCTCACTTGCAAATGTAGTCTCTTTCAATGGAAACTAATGGAGCTGTTGAACATTTTTAGTTTAATAGTTTTTCAACAAAATAGAACTTTTTGAACTATATCAACATTTTACATGAATATTTTACTGTTGAAATTTTCCTTTTTTTGTCAAAACAACATTTTTATTTTCATTTAGTTATTAAACAAACATTTTGTTTATGCTGAAATTGAAACACACTCATGTTTCTGATCTAATTGCATGTTTTTTTTTCATTTTTTAATATTTTTTTCCTCTTTCTTTTCCCCATCCTCCCTCACTTTGCCAATGGAAAGAGAAAAGGTGAATAAATATCAAATATATGAAATAAAAATTTTAATTTTGATTTCAAATAAAATCTGAACACTTTTTAAAAATTTCATTTAGATGATCACTGAAAAAGTTTATGAAAATTTCAACTGAAACTAACATTGTTTGATTTTATTCAAAGTTTTTCCTGGAAAATAATTGCCATTTTTCTAACAGCTCTGAGTATAACATATTTATTAATGCTAATTTTTGTTTGATGGTTTAATTTTTCAACCAATGAGAGTGCCTCCTTTTCATTACTAACAGAAACATTCTATTTGTATTTTGTTCCTTATACCACAGTTCAGTGGTTGAAGCACATGACTAAGGAGTACAGAAATCTGGGATTTATTCTTGACTGTGCCACCAATTTGTGTCCTGCTCCTTCCAGTCCTAACATATGTGCTTAATTTTAGGCAATGTGTAAATGTTTGTGGGGTCATGTCCAAGTCAATTGCAGACCAAAGAATAACACCCAGATTTACTGACTCCCAGTCACAAACTGAGGCATACACCATGCTGCCTTTCTTATGTCCCTTTATCTTGGGTTAATACATTTCAGTGCTACAGTAGATTCACATTTCCAAAACAAGTTGTTTTTTTTTAAATTATGGATGTAAATCACACATCAGAATAAGGTTTACCCATGTCTGTCTGGTTCAAACAATGAGGTTTTTTTCTTTCAGCTGAGGTTAGATGATCAATAACTCTCTTATTCCCACTTAATGCATGATTAGATGTTAATTGCATATTAATTTTTGTACCGAATAATTATTACGGATGAATGAATCCACTCATTACTAAAAGCAACTTGTCTCTTTGTACAAAATTAAAGCCCGGTTGAACTCGACCCTTTCTTATTATAGTAATAACAATTATTATTATTTCTGTGTGCTCCTGTATTTCTACTTCCAGCCTCAGCTGAACCCAGGAAGTGCTGGAAATCCCGCAAGTTTTCCAGCTCAATATCCAGATCAAGGTGAGCTGGATAAACCAAATAAAATATCTCTGAACATTTGAGGTTTGCCCATCCTTGACATGTCATTGGTTGATTGAGATAAGACGTTCCTGGCAGGTTTTTTATGGAGAGATTTGGGGAGGTAAGAGGACACAATGGGCCAAAAGTTATGTGGAATGTTCCAGTTAGTCACATTGACTAATTCTCCCCATCCCCCATATTAGTATCTATAGTCTGAGTATATAAGTATGCTGAGTCAGGGAGGCTTTTTGTATGGAACAAATTTTTCACACAAGAAGTAAAGCCCTTTTACCCCATTGCCAAAATTCAGGCCTAATCCAAAACCCACTAAAGTGGGAGTCTTTCCTCTGACTTCACTGGCCTTTGGAGCAATCCTTTAATGATTGCACTCAAGGACTGAGCTTCACCCTGCTGGGACTCAGACCAGAAGTTCTAGAAAGTCAAGATACTTCAAAGCTGATGTATAAGCTTCTTAGTCAACCCAAGAAATTGTTATTCTTTTATTATGTAAATCAGTATGGAAAAGACATTTTAAGAAACATTAAGAAGGGCAATAGTAGCTACAAGTGTTGCAAGAATTTCAGAAGTTAAGGAAAGAACTTATCTCTTTCCTTTGTTCTTTTCACTGCCATACACCACCTTTTCTCTTACAATAACACAGATTCTACAGCTAACTTGTTTTACTTTAAAAAGTCCAGATAATGTATTTAATTAACCTCTATCTCTTGTCAAGAAGCAGTGACAGTGGCTCAGGAGATCTTGGGAGTAGCATTCAGATCATGAGCAAGGGTTGGAAAGGTCTTCTTTTAACGATGACCTTCTGCAGCTCTGATGTACACATTCTAATTTTGAAAATGGAAAGCAGAGTTTTGCTAGCAAAATTAATTTTTGCTTATGGTAAAATTGGGGAAATTGTTTCAGCTCGGTTGCCTTTGGAAATGCAAAAAATGATCATTCTATTTTCTATAATATACAATTGCTAATTTTTTTTTGACCTCTCTTCACTACAATTTGTTTTAAACAAGCTAATTCTGGGTGTATGCTGAATACAGACACACATATATAATAGTCCCTACAGTGGACTGTATCAGATCTGTGAAAATCTGCATTATAAACATGCTGGTCCTAAAGAACATTTTCTATTATATAGAAAATATGGAGGATCTGTACTTTGAATTTTTGGGGTCTTGAAACCACAGAAGCACTTGAGTTCTATCCCAGCTTGCAAGTATGAAACTCAAAGTAACCACAGTTTTGTGTACAGGCACAGTTGTGAAGTCCTAAAAGAAACATATTAACACTCTCAGAGGGGAAGATTCCCTGATTAGCTGATGGCTGCCAGAGGAACTGCCTGTACTGTCACATACCCAGAGGAACGTACAAAGGAAGGTCAGAGTCTGAAAGAGAGAGGCTGCATCTACACTATGAGCTAGGAGCATGATTCTCCTGCTCTAGTTCCCATACTCACACTGAGAACTAACATGAGTATAAAAAGTAGCATAGCCGTGGTAGGACAGGGAGTGACCCAAGAGGCACTGCTGAGCTGTGACAAACACAAACCCACCTCAAAATGGTGGGTATGGACTCAGCATGGCTCATCCGTGCCTCTGCCGCCACAACCCTGCTATCATGGCTACACTACTACTTACACTCATACTAGCTTGATGAGAGCTGGCATGCACATGTGTATGTAAGCGTGGTCTGAATGAGCTCTCCCTTGCCATCTAAGCATGCACTGGGGAAAAAGACTTTAGGAGCAGACCCTATTTGTATAGACACACCTACTCTGCCTAGGTCTTCAGCAGACAGACCTGCTTTGCCAAAGTGATCAGTTTTGGCTAGTTTGGGTTAAAAATGCTAGTTATTACTTCATTATTATTTTCACTGACGAATATATGGGTACCATATATTTATATCGCCTCTCCAAAGGACTCACAGATAGATTTCAACAGATTGTATTTATGCAATTTGACTGAAAGTAATGCATGTTTGGATTTCTGGAAAACAGCACAAGGTTAAATGTTTTTATTTCTATTTTTATTATTTCTAGGCGCACACCAATCTGTTGTGCATTCTGCAAGTTGATATATTTAGAAAAAGCAGTAATAAACTCTCAATTTATAATGTATTGCCAGTTTTGCTAGATGACTGTACAATTATGAATATGGGCTTTTGTAATTACAAATGTCAGATTTGTGTCTAATAGCCGGATGCACAGCTAGTGTAAGTTGACACTGCTCCATTGACTTCAACTGAGATATGCTAGATTACAACTGAGGATTTGGCCCTAGAGGTCTAATTTTCACAGACATAATTTTTTGTGGCTTAGAAAGTTCTGTGCAGATAAATGAGTGGCACTCAACACATGGAGCAAATAGTTAAACTCCAGGTCTTCAAATGAAGCAAGTGCTGATTTGCTTATCAGTGGCATCTGTTAAATACAGGGCAGAATAGGTGCCTGTAATTTAATTTATTTTTAAAAGATCTATTTCTTTAAACATGTTTAACATGGCCAAGAAAACCCATATCCTCCTTGTACATGTAATAAACAAAAAATAAAGCCTACTTCAACTTTGTGAAACCTTGGCCAAAAAATTGAAGACAGACTTTATTCAATTTCTTTTTTAACTATAGATTTTTAAGAGTTGGGGGGTTTATTCCTAAAAAGAAATGTTGATTAAGTTGATAACCAGAAATTGTACTTAGTGATCAAGCAGCTGAGGAACAAACAAATGGAATAAATAAGTTCATACACATCAGTCAGAAGCAGCAGCTGTTTAAAAAAAAATCTGAGTAATTATTTATGAAATTACATCTTCTTCAATGATTCTATATACTGTAGCAGTCCCAAGAGAATCTGATTTTTTCATGAGCCTAAATTGCTGAATTAGAAGAGGAGAAAATGTCATGGTCTCAATTAATGAAACTATTGTGCCATTTCAAAATATGTGTTTTCTATTTTAAGTCTGTGTGTAATAAGGACATTCTTTCATTTAAATAATAAACCAATAATTTTTATGCTCCTCTCAAACTCCACTGAAGGCCTCCCTTCTTGGCCCATTTCCCTGCCTGTTCTCCTCCATATTTTATTTATAAATATATAAGCAGCTGAAATACAAGCTTTCCTCTTTTTTTTCTTTCCCGTTCTGTCGTTTTGTTCTTTTTCCTTCCATTTAATTCCTTTCATGGGAGTGAATGGAGTTAGATTAGTGCAAAACGGAGGTAATTCAGTGGTAGTACTAAGAAGTATATCACCTCAGGGCCAAATTTTCAAAAGAGTCCAGCTTCCATCTAGGCCCCAGCCAGAGTTTCAAAAGTGCTCAGCACCCAGCAACTTCCACTGTGACACTGATGGCCAGATTTGGGGAAAAGTTCAGTACCCAACATACTGAAGCTGTTCTGAAAAGCTGGCTATTTGATTCTGGTGCCTAATTGGTAGCTGAAGACTTATGAAAATCTGGGTTTGATGGCAGGTGCTGTGCTCTTTCGAAAGTGTTTCCTATTCTTACCAACAGACAAAAAGGCAAAGGCATGTCTAAGGAATTGAATACAAGGGTGGGGAGAAAAGAGCAAATGAAAATAAACATAAGCATTAAGGAAAGTGAGGTAGGGAGAATTAAGTGCTCATACTCAGAGTTTAGTAATTAACCTTGCCAGTTCTGATAACTTGCTAATGTTACCTAAAAATTGGCAGCAACCCTATAATATATAGTATATTGTTACTACCAGGAATTAGAGGGAAGTGCTGCAAAGAGCAGTAACATTATTTGGTTATCCTGGGTTACTCAGTTATCTAATGCAATTGGCAAGAATTTAAGCATGACCACTGTATCCAGTTATGTTGACTGGGTCACTCAGTTTGCCCAGAGCATATGCAGTATCTGTCTTATCCATATCCTTAATGCAGACTGAATTAGAGAAATGAACAGCCTTCAGATTTTCTCCTGCTGTTTTCTGTGTACCTCTGTCTTTTCTGTCATCATGTAGATATGTAGCCAACCATGATGATAACATAGAACCAAAGTGAGACGCACACACACGACTCTAGTTAAAACTACAATACAGCTGTATCTATAATGCTCTTTTCCAACTCATTCATTTCAGCCCATTTGATTTAGCTTGGTGAAATGCTACTGAAAGCCACAATGAGGGTCAGCAATTTCTATTTGCATGTTATTTATTTCCATTTATTAATGGCCTTCTTTCCTACTGTAAATTTATAAGAGCTTCCTGTTTATATGCACGTTTTCAAGCTAAAGGGAACTTTGTTGTAGTTTATAGTAGTGACTGCTAAAAAGACTCATGTGTTTGTGAATTTCTGCACATATTGGAAGATTCTTGTATGCAATGAACAATAGCTGTAAGGCCACCCTCTCCACAAGGTCTTGCAGAGTCTGTGGCTTCTCCCCTATGGAGCACTTCACTGTACAGTTGTGACAGACAGGGAGGAAATGTGTGATATACTATTTTCAGAAGGTATGGAGGTTTAGTTAAGCATCTGAAGATTTAGATAATAAAACAAATTTTTGGATCCTTCTTGCTGTCTACTGAATTGTGGATTATAATTTCATTATAATCTTTCAAATAATATATATGGAGGGGGGCGGAGGATGGCTAACCACCTTAAACATGAACTTATTCAGATTCCAAGCTGCAGTCATCCACCCACGGAGATTTCAAATCTGCTATATGCCAAGGAATTAGTTCACAAAGTGATAGAGAGAAAGCTGAAATTTTCATGGTAGCGCTTTCCAAGGAGCTAGCATATGGATTTGGATCCCTGTCGGACAGAAGAGAATATGGAAAAAGAAAGTTTACAGAAATTAATCAGACCAAGCTAAATGTAAAATTCTCTTGTTAGATCCGTATGACAGTCTGAGCTAAGAGTGGTAAACTCCTACCATAGTCATTAGAGTCTCCATAGGTAGAAAGGGCAGGATATCAGAGTTTGTATGTCTGGTGGATTCAAGGTGAGAATTTTGCCCTAATGAATGTCGGTTTGTACTCCATTCAAATCTGCACTTGTCCAGATTGCTCACTTTCCCAAAACATGGTTAAGTTCCATTTCACAGGCCTTCTGAATTTGAAACTTTAGCCTGAAAGGGGAGTTTTTACAGACTTTCTGTTGCTATCCTACTTCTTCAGATGTATAATTGAGGTCTGTTTCAGGCACAGAGATTTGGGAACATAAATTATTTTTGACCTTAGGTTAACATAATTCCTACAGTTTTCTTATATGAGTAGATACCAACCTGATTCCGCAGCCCTTTCAGATACATTATACATGCAGGATGACTGCAGAATTCAGTCCAAGCAAATAGAAGATTAATACTGGCCAAATGTTCAAAACTAGGTGCCTACACTTAGACTTCCTGTTGAGGTATAGAAATAAAAACTATAAAATGATTTTAAAAGGTGCTGAACAACTGGAGCTCAAATTCATTTCAGTGGAATATTTGGGTGCTCAGCAGTTTTCAAATTCATCACACCTAATGAGGTTCCTAATTATAGCTTTAAAACCTTCCCTTTAGGTAGCCAAGTTTGAAAATTTTGGCCACAATGTAGCTACTAACATAAAAATCCCAATGAATGGTCAAATCCATTCCTGCTATAAGCAGACAACTCCACTGAGTTATGTTTTGCTCTTAAAATTAATGAAAACTGAGCATCCAAATCTCTTTAGAAATTTTGAAAATCCCACCCATAATTTAAAAAGTTACCCTTTAGCTAACTAAATTTATCCCGTAAGTAACTTATTTCTAAACTTTTAACTAAATTTAGGGTATCTTAAATTGCTATAAATACCTGATGGGTGTATACAGTTTAATTGTAAATATATAAATATTAGATTATATACAAATATATTTGTCATAAAATAACGAATAAAAATTATAATCCCAAATCAGAGATTTTACAGTAATTTAAACTGAAGACCTGAATAAAATGTGAAGGCTTTAGCAGTTAGATTTAAAGGTGGCCAAAGGAGCAATTCAAAGATTTCAAATATCTTTAAAAAAAAATAAAAGTACTACAGTTTTAGAAAAGATTTATATAATACACATACTATAGATTTTCCATAGTAAAATCCACCATTTAAGCAGACTTCTCTATTTCTCATACTAGTTCTGGCTCTATTTTGAAATCATTTTGAATCATATTGCTAAATATATTTTTCTTATTCCTGCCAAGATTTTAATGATTTTTAAATGTTTTTATATATATGCACACAGCTACACATGTGCACATACACACACGTGGTACTTTTGACGTTTGGGTTTTTTCAGGGATGGGGTGGATGTGTATGGTAATAAAGGGATGAACACCTTTCACTGAGAACTTTGAGAAATGCTAAGCTACACTCTTAGGGCATGTACCCATTACACTGTAAGATCAGGGTTCAAACTCAGGCTTAAGCCAACCCCCCGCCCCCCCGAGCTATACAAATTGCGCTAACCCAGGGCTCAGATGCAGGGTCCCAGGACTCCACGAGGGTGGATGGTCCAAGCCTGAGTCTTGCTGGGACCCAGGATTCAAGCCCTACTGTTTTGCAGTGTAGCTGCAGCCCCACTCAACGCATGCTCCGCGAGTCTGTCAGAAGTACCCCACAATACCTTGGGCTGACTTTCTTTGTCCTCTGTACAGGCAGCTTTGGTGGACAGTCAAGTTTTCCCACACTGCACCATGAACAAAGGGCTAGAGTGGCCACATTCTGGAAGGGCGCTAGAAAGTCCAGGATATGGATGTTTGAACTTGGGCCTGCAAAATGCAGTGTAGATGCTGGAGCCCCAGGTTTGGACCCAGTGTTCAACAATTCCTAGCCCGGGGTTACAAATGAGTGTAGATGCCCAAGCCCTAGGTTAACAAACCTAGGGGCTGCTAACTCTAGTTCTACTAGCTCTGGGCTTACACTGCAGTTTGGACATACCCTAAGAGACCTGGGAGGCTAGTGAGAGTAGGAGCTCATCAGCACTGCAGTGAACTACAGGATCACTACAGCCAACTTTCTGTGAGCACTTTTATGCCTACCAAGGAGGTTCCTTCCTCCTCTAAAGCTAAAATAAAACCCAACAATGCATCAAGATCGCCTCTGCACCTGTAGAGGCAACACTACCACGATGCACAGCATCCTCCCCTTTGGCTGAACTGCTGCAGTGGATCATGGAGATGCAGTTCAGCTGTGGAGTCCAGAGTGTAGAGTAAAAGGGACTTGAAGCATGTAAACTACAGCCCTGCAGCACTTCAGGCACATACAGTTTAATGTTGAGCCTACTTGAAATGAAATGAAACGTTTTGACATTTCCAAATTGAAATTTCTATTCATCCAATTTGGGATGAAAAGAAATGTCAAAATATCAGAATTTCCCACTGGATAGAAATTCCAATTTTTGACCATCTGTACGTATTTCTTATCTTACCCAGAAAAATAATTATTTTTAATGGCTATAAAATGAAACTTGAGATAAACCTATCGCAAAGGGATCTAAATGGGTGCAAATGCACATTCTTCCCTGAGCCAGCAACTTTCCTGAAATTGTCTTTCATGGGAGTTCTATTTGTGAAAAGATTGCATGGTCAAATTGTAACTAATGAGAGAATAATGCTGAGAGCTAGTAGTGCACAGCAAAGTAGTGTGTAAATCTACACTGCTCTAGCATGCTGAACACTAACTGCTTGTGTTGCCCCTGCTACCAGATATGAAAAGCTCTGAGGTACACTTTGACCTACTGCTGGTGCATTATGGTCCTTTTCATGCACCATAGCAGCATCCACATAGCTAGTTAATGTGCAGCACACAACAGCATTCTGGATTTACACCCCATCTTTCTGTGCGCTAACTCTCTATAGAGTTAGTACAGACAGTTACTCCAGAGATACTCTGAACTACAAAAAAACATGGAAAAAAGACCACTGGATAGACTCTGCCTTTGGCTATGTGTGCACAATTCCCACAGAAGTCAGCTGCAGTGGCAACCATGTAGCTGAGTTGACTTTGCTCCATAATTGCTATAGTACATTCCTACTACGCTCAGTTTGAATCCAAAATCCTGTATCATGCAAATTTTAAAACTTACATTTAGCAATGAGTACTTCAAATAAGTGAGAGAGGGCCAAATTGCATAGGTTTCAGTGAGAATCTTGCCTGAGACGTGCCCAGAATAAATATATATATTTTTTCAAACTACACATTCATTAGTTTCTGAGCTTTTATTTCATAAGATGGACACAACTTTCTCTTTTTTTTCTACTTCCATCAGGTTTCCAGAAATTTGTTCAGACTAAATTACATTAAACTGGCAAAAAGAAAAAAGGGCCCATGCTGGTTTGCCATATTTGCATTCGCTTTTCTCTTGTTCAAATAAATGTAGAGTATTATATCCTGATTCAAAACAGTGTGACAGCCTCAGGCTTTCCGCATGATTTGTATGAGTAAAATTTCTTAAGTACATCTGAAGACAAGTTTAGTCCACGTTGTCTTCCACTGTGTGTTATTATGCAATACAAAATGTGACAAAATTGGTCAGATTATGTGTTCAGACTCCACAATTTACTCTAAATGTGTTATTGTGATTTATTTTTTTTGTAGAATTACAGGAGAGATAATGCTCATCTTGTACTTGGTTACAAGTCATCCTACGGTGATTTCTATTGCTATAATATTTGAACACAAACCCTATTCTTGCTTATTGTGGTAATCCCAGGAGATTAAATCATACTGTAAATACCAGTTGAAGTAAAGCAGGATTAGACTGACAGTCTGTTTACTTCCTCTACACAGCAGCACTCCAGAGTCTTTTGCTGTTAGCTTCACTACATAACATGGATGGTGTTTGTCCTTAAATGAACCAAATTTGGCTTCTCTAATTCCTCTTCTTTTTCACTGCTAATGGCCAATAACAAGCACTTTCTCCTCCTTTGGAAGGAAAAACAAAATGCTCCTAGGGCAGCCAATAAGAAAGCTGCTTCTTGTGGAGATTTTGAGGGCAAGTTATGCTTTAAATTCATATCTGAAAAGCCCCTTGATAGTCTACAGTCAATTTCAGTCAAGTGGAATATAGAGAACTTCTTTTGGGGGTCAGCCGGGGTGCTGGAACAATTTGTATAGTGGGAGTGCTGAGAGACATCAAACCAAACTGTAAACCCTGTCCGTAATGGAAACCACTTCAAACTGAGGGGTGCTGCAGCACCTCTGCCCCCCTCTCCCTTAACTCCTAGTTCCAGCACCTATGGGGTCATCTGTGAAATGGCAGCATAAAGAGATCCTGAACTTTCAGTATCGGGAACTGACACATTCACTGTGAGAATTTCTCAGGGTTCTAAGGTCAGCTCTCTTATGCACACTGACAAAGAAAGAACCTTAGAATTTATTCATTCTCTGGATGGTGCTGGATTTCTGTTTGCTTATTAACAAGCAATAATGTTTATTGCCAGTTTTACTCCTCCACTGTTTCTCTACCACTTCACTTTAATTATTCCTAAATGTTGTAACATGCTTCACATTTGTCCCTTATTACAAGAACCTTCTCATTCTAGACCCAAATTTGCTTCCATCCCACACACAAATCTGGTGTTATTGTATTTTTATTACTGTAATTATTTGTGGCAAAACTACTGAATCATGGAACTAAGCTTTCATACAATGCATTTATGTCTGCAAGCTGGCAAACTATCGTAGGTGGATCAGGCTAATTTTTGCACTGACATACTCTATGTATCCTACTGAGCCTAATTTCCTTCTCACTGCCACGGTTTAAAATCCATAGGCTTCAAAGGAGTTACTCCTGATATACACTAATATACATGAGAAGAGAATTCGTCCCAAGGGGAGACGTAAAACTGCTGTAAGCGACAGGAGAATCAAGTGCTGACTTCAGGGGGATACAGAGATTATAAATCAGTTCAGAAAATGCCCAATCTCTCTACAAAACTTTGGTAGCCTGAAGACATCCTAACTACCATCACTTATCAGGATGAAAGCCAGCATAGAATTTGGCACTTTTTTTGTTACATCTCTGCCAAAAAGGTATAATATATGATTAGTACAAACATACAATAGACAGCTACAAAATCAGTTATTCTCAAATAAAAGTATCTGAACTATTCAGGCTTCAAGATATCAAACTCATAAATTATATCAAGCTCACTGACTTTGCTCATCTATAAAAGCTTAGGGCCAAACACTGTCTTTGGTTTCACTGACTTTGAAGGATTTGGGAACATACTAATATCTGTGCCAAGTTTACCCTTATGGACGTTCATCTCTTGGTAATTTCAGTTAGAGTTACACCTTGTGTAGTTTTAAGGTCAGAATGCTGCAAGATGCTGAGTATCCTCAAAGCTAATGGGAGCTATGTGTGAGACTGCTCGCCAGGAAACAAAGGTGTGGGATTCTTTTGTTGAAAACAACTAGGATATTTATCATGTTCTAACATTATTTAAGTATTTATGGGCCTGAGTCCATGAGGTCTGAAATCACACGGAATTCATGGCACTTCAATGGCACTGCACAGAACTCAGCACTACTACAGAGACCTTTAAGACCTTGCACGGATTGGGCCTTAAATGTCTTACAGTTCTCTTTTGCAAGCCTTCATAATACAGTACAAATAGCTTTGAAACCTTGATATATAAAATAAAAACATGAAATATAGAAGCAGTTTTTGTCAGTAATCAACTTTCCTCTGGAAAGGAATAGACATATATAATTCATGTTGCTGAGTTATATGGTTATTTGCACAGTTCTGATTTAATAAAATATGACAAGAGTTATAATGATGTAGATGAGATAGTTAAATAGTGTATTGAAAACTTACTCTCTGCAGGCTCTTTAGATCTTCTGCCACTGGACGACTTCCTCAGTAAACTTCGTCCTGAGGTAAAGAGGCTGGTTAGTTCCTCTAAAGGACTGGTCGGTGTTCTAGAACGTGAACCACTTTGTGATGATGACCCGTAGGTATTGACCGAGGCATTTACCATCTTTCCCCCTTCTTGCAACGTGTTTCTGGCTGTAGATTGAGGCACTGATGGAGAACTTCTTGAGAGACTTCCTGAATGTACAGAGTCATAAGGTGGAGGTCTTTTGAGGCTTAAGGGGGTAAGAGACCTACCCATACTGACAGGAGAGGGTGAGGCAGAGTGACTTTTAGGGTAGCCATGCGGAGACTGTGTTCTGTATAAGGTAGAAGGATGAGGAGGTGAGGAGGAGTGCCCAGGAGTAGTAGTTCCATGAGATACTGTCTGGTCTTTCTCCAGTTTTTGATGGCCCGGTGTATGAGGTGGCAGTGAAGATGGAGAAGCTCCAGCTTGTTGTTTGATGTAAGACACATTTTCTAATACAGGAAGCTTTGTGACTTCCAGTGGAGTTAGAGGAGACTCATCAGAATTTGGGGAACACTGCACTGGTGCTGGTGGGAACACCAGTAGTGGAGGTCTATGAGAAAGTAGATTTGGAAATGGTGGGGGGATATCACAAAGCAAGCCCTTGGGAGTAGATGGCACTGAGGACTTGGTGAATTCTAGGTCAGGCACTGTGGGAGTAGCACACTGAGAAGAACAACTGTGATGGTCATATTCACATGAACACTTTGAATCTTGGCCTACATCATCAAATATAGGGTATTTCATCTCCTCATAGACTGCTTCACTTTGGTCATCCTCATCTTTCTTGAAGTCTCTTAGTATATTCCCAACCATTTCAATATAAACAGGCTCTTCTTCTTCTGTGTCTGGGGCAGGACTGCTGACTTGCGATAAAGAGGCATCGCTAGTGAGTGTTGTCTTCATGGGGCCATGCTTTTTGATGTATGTTTCATCAAATGATGTGCTTAGCTGAGTGTTTGGATTTCGTTTAGGCTTAGGAGGAGGGATCTTCTTGGTATATTCATCACTGTGAGGTCTTGGTTTGGCCGATGCTGAAAACAGAATGTAATATAAATTCATCAAAAATATTTAAATTTCTTTGGACACAGAATTTCTTACACTGTTATAATTCTAGGATGGATTTCTGGAGCCTGATTCACTTAGAAATACTCCAGTTACTCTAGTGCAGGGGTAGGCAACCTATGGCATGTGTGCCAAAGGCGGCACGCAAGCTGATTTTCAGTGGCACTCACACTGCCCTGGGGGTTATGCATTTTATTTTAATTTTAAATGAAGTTTCTTAAACATTTTAAAAACCTTATTTACATTACATAAAACAATAGTTTAGTTATATATTATAGACTTAGAGAAAGAGACCTTCTAAAAATGTTAAAATGTATTACTCGCATGTGAAACCTTAAATTAGAATGAATAAATGAAGACTTGGCACACCACTTCTGAAAGGCTGCCGAGTCCTGCTCTAGTGCAACCCAGTTGAAAATAATGACCCATTCAAAACACTCCCTTCCCTTTCCCAACTCTGTTAGGGTGCGCCACAATTATATTCTTAGTGTCACTTCTTCCTTTCACAAGGGCTGCCCTCTCTCAGGCACTTTGGACAGGGAACTTTTCATATTTAAATATTACTCTACTGGAATATCACTATGGTTTATAAAAACCCTAGCGATAACAGTTGTACCTAGGAATGAACTTCTTATGAACATAAAAGAACGTTTAAAACCCCAGACAATCACGCTGGAGTGACAGAGGTATAACACTAGAGTAACAAAGTGATGAATCAAGACTCCTATATTTATAAGGCCATTCTGTAGAGGGTGTAACAATTGCATGTTTACTCCTACTGATGAAGTATATTTGTACTTACTGCAATGTAAATACTGTAATACTTATCTTCAAAATAATTCTAATGAATCATTTTGATTTCATGTTGCAAGATGCCAAGACTTCAATGGAAGCTGAGTGGACTCAGCACCTCAAATGATTTGAACCTTTTGAATAGTTTAAATCTGGAAACAATTTATAAATCTGTGTTTGAAATTACCAGTTGAAACATTACAATGAAATTCATTTGATATGAGAGATCAAGGATTTCATAGAAACTATCCTCTACAGTTACAACAAGAAACACACAGAAAATTACATTAGGTAAATATAAATATCTCATTAAAGGTTGGGGTTAAGTCAGTTTATCCTCTTAAATGGACTTAGCCAACTCACTTGCAAGAAAAATCAGCAAGGATCCTAGCCCTTACCTCTATTCTTGTAGAAAAAATATTTCCCCTATGTTGAAAACCCTGATACCTTATTGATGTATCCCACAGCTCTAAATGCCCTAAATCATAGCTCAGTTTAACATGCCAATCTTCCAGAATGTTACTTATACTGTATTTCTCTGTGATGCCAACCCTACACTTAGAGAATTTTCCAAGTACCTTCTGCTGACCCATCAGAAAACATCTAGTGAGTTTCTAACGTTAAACCAACCAGGCAGCACTTGTGGACTTAAAGGACCCCTTCTAGAAGCTCAGCCTCAAATTCACCACTAAAGTCAGCAACAGTACATTGTTCTGCCAGCTGGAAGACCATAATTTGACAGTCTGCTTATGATCCCAGCTCTGGGGTAGGAGAGGTTAGCAGTATGGCCTATGTTTGAACTGTTTTGTTTAGGGGGGAAGGATTCTAGCATACTATTATCGCTATTTTGTCATACTTGTGCTTTGATACATAAGATATCATTACTGCTCACTGCTAAGACAGTGCCCCATCAGCTACAAATAAACTATGATAATAAAGGTTGAGGTTAAATAGACTGCTCGTTCTGTTTAAGAATAAGTACTCTTAGATTTATATTGAGTGTTGAGACCACATTCATGCCAATACTATCTGCATAAGTATAATGGGTAAAAAGGATTTCTTCTGAGAGGGAGGGAGGAAATAGGAACTTAACCAGATTTTTAAAACCATAAAAGTTGCATTACAATATATTCAAATGTGTCAGAAGTAAAATTTACAGAAGAGCTAACATGAGTAATGCCTGGTCTACACTTAAAATTTAGGTCAACATAGCTACATTGGTCAGGGGTGTAAAAAATCCACATTGCTGACCAGTGTTGCTATACCAACCTAAACCCCAATGTCAACACAGCTAGTTCAATGAAAGAATGCTTCATTGACCTAGCTACCATGATACAGGGAGGCAGTATCCCTGTCTGTTTCTATAGGCTGCGTCTACACTGTGGGTTTATGCTAGCACAGCTACAGGGCCATCACTATGCCAGGATAGTTCCCATAGTGGAGGCATACACTTAGGAGGCTAACTCCCATCTCCAAAAGTCTCTTAGGGCAGGTTTCCACAGGGACACTTAAGAATTCACTAAAGGTGTGAATTTAGAATGCATCAGTTAAAGTGCATTAGCCCTTGTGGATGCTCTCATTTAGAAGTAAAGTGGCATTAGTTCAGTTTAGCTTACTCAGTAGAAGGGGGTAAGCTGGGGGGCACACAGAGCCTCTGGCATGAAGAAGGGCATGGAGATGTGTAGGGAGCGCCTGAATAGAGGGAAATGGGAAGGTGGCAAATGGGAAGTGTGAGTGGAGAGAATGGAGGAATGAAAAGAACCCCTGGTGGGTGCAGTGCTCTTGGCCTACACAAGCAGCAAGAACAACAAGGAGTCTGGTGGCACTTTAAAGACTAACAGATTTATTTGGGCTCCTTGTTGTTTTTGTGGATACAGACTAATGCAGCTACCCCCTGATACTTGACAAGCAGCAAGATGTATGACCCTCTAGTTAGCATAGAGGAGAATACAGACACTGGACAACATTTTCAGAGGTGACTTAGGACTTCAAAATTATTCAGGCACACCTATATTAATCGGGGAATGAAAAACAACACCCCTGATGGAATGCTTCAGTCAGCACAGTTACTGTCATTCAGGGAGGTGGTGTAGGCCGCATCTATACCAGGGGGCTGGCTGACGGCTATGCTGACATAAGCTCCATAGTGTAGTAGCCAGAGGCCAGATCTGCACTGAAAAGTTAGATCGACTTAGCTATGTTGCTCAGGAGTGTGAAAAATCCACACCCCGAGCAATATAGTGAAGCTGACCTAACCCCTGATGTAAACAGCACTAGGTTGATGGAAGAATTCTTCTATTGACCTAACTACCAGCTCTTGGAGAGGTAGATTTAACTACAGTGATGAGAGAAGCCCTCCTGCCACTATAGTGAGTGTCTACACTGAAGCACTACAGTGGTGCAGTCAAAGTCTTAGCAACTTGGAGCCTGACTCTCTAAGGGTATGTCTACACTACCTGCTGGATTGGCGGGCAGCAATTAATCCAGTGGGGGTCGATTTACTGTGTCTAGACTAGATGCGATAAATTGACCCCTGAGCGTTCTCCCATCAACTCATGTGCTTCACCACCGTGGGAGGGGAGTTGACAGGGGAGTGGCAGAAGTTGAGTCACCACAGTGAAGATACCTCAGTGAGTAGGTCTAAGTACATCGGCTTCAGCTGAAGTTTCATAACTTAGATTGATCCCCACCCCCCAGTGTAGACCAGGCTTAAGACTCCTAAAGGCACGTCTACACAGGGACACTCAGGAAAGTTACCCTAAATTGACTCAAGGTGTGAATTTAAAGTACATTATCTAGAGCAGTGATTCTCAAAGCTGGTCCACTGCTTGTTCAGGGAAAGCCCCTAGCAGGCCAGGTTGGTTTGCTTACCTGCTCCATCTGCAGGTGCAGCCGATCGTGGTTCCCACTGGCCGCGGTTCACTGCTCCAGGCCAATAGGGGCCGTGAGAAGCGGCGCGGGCCAAGGGATGTGCTGGCCGCCCTTCCCACAGCCCCCATTGGCCTCGAGCAGTGAACTGAGGCCAGTGGGAGCCACAATCGGCCGAACCTGTGGTTGTGGCAGGTAAACAAACTGGCCCGGCCCGCCAGAGGCTTTCCCTGAACAAGTGGTGGACTGGCTTTGAGAACCATTGATTTAGAGTACATTATACTCATGTGCTAATGCTCTCATTCAGCCGTAAAGGGGCCTCAGTTAGATTTAACTTAATTCACTTGTGATCCCTCCCTCTCCTATTTTATCCCCCCTGCCACTATCTGTCTACACCCCCCACCCACACACATATTCTTCTCCCTCATATCACTGTCCCCAGTCTCCTCATCCCTTCTTTCCCTCATTTCCCTATTCTTCACCATGGTAGGAGCTTTGTTTACCCCCACATTCCCTCTTCTATCACATGCCTGGGGCTATTTGTGCCCCATACTGTTCTTCCCACCATACCTGTGTCCCCTATTCTCTCTGCCAGAGATGCTGTGTGGCAGGGCTGCCCAGAGAGGGGAGCAAGTGGGGCAATTTGCCCCAGGCCCCAGGCCCCGCAGGGGCCTCCACGAGCATATAGTATTCTATAGTATTGCAACTTTCTTTTATGGAAGGGGCCCCCAAATTGCTTTGCCCAAGGCCCCCTGAATCCTATGGGCGGCCCTGCTGTGTGATCCCTCACAGATGGGAGGATGGGCAGAGCTGAGATGGAATGCTGAAAGTTGTTATTGCAACCCATTCTAGACAATTGCAAAGGTGCTTGAAGCTCCTGGATCTGCTAACTAGTTGCAAGGGACTCTGTGTGTCCCCCATTTCTCGCCTATCATTTTTCCAATTTTCACCAAAATCATTGAGTTCTTTCTGTCATTGATGCATAGAACTTTCCCTGTAACTTTGGAACTGATCCGATGTGGCATACAAAAGTTTTCACATTACAGACAAATAGACTGAGCTATCTAGAAAACAAAATTTCAGTTCTGTGAAAATGTTTGAATTTTTGGAACTTTATGACCTAAATTGGGACAAAAAGCTGAAACATAAACATTTTTTCAATATTTTGAAATCCTGCAATATTTTGTTTTGGACATACTGAAACATGTGTTTTATGAAATGAGATATGTCCCCTGGAATTTTCATGGGGAGTCAGCTGGACCTGGAGCCTGGATGGCAAGGCTGCCCCAGAGCAATGGACCCTGAAAGCCCCCAGCACTCACCAGGTGGGCTGCCAAGAAGGTGGGCAGGCAAGGAGTCTCGTAACGAGGCAGGATTCTGATGGAACCCTCCCTGTGTTCAGTAGACAGTTTATCAAAATCTAACCATTTCCACAAAACTTTTCTATTTGACAGACCTGTAAATTGTGACCAAACGATGTTTTGTTTAATGTTCCAACCAGCTCTAAGACAGAAATACAGGAATTCCATTGAGTTGTGGGGAAGGCCTTGCTTCTCTCCGAGACACACACACACACACATGCACACACACACACACACAGTCTTTTTGCAACTGACACATGATGCCCTTATCAACAGAAAGGTCAACTGACCCAACCCTGCTGTATAGGTGGAAGATAAATACCTATGGGGTGATTTTTTCCCCCCCAAGGTTATTTTTTTTCTCTACCATAGTTTAAATGAGTTAAGCAGGGGTTCTTTTAGTAGTAGAACAGCAACACATAATTTAGATGCTTTCCCCCACTCCCCAGCAATATGTAGGACTTTAAATATTTTATATTTATTTTTTTAATTTAGGAACTTACTATATATTACTTTTACCAGGAATATGTGGTACTATAAGACACAAGAGAAACTAATAAACTGGTGGGGGGGGGGGCGAGGAGAACAGCAGAGGCCTCTGGGTAAGAAAGGGAGCGGAGAAGCTACACACCTATATGGGGTGCAGTGTACTTTCATTCAATTGCAATGAAGTCAGACAGGTATTAAATTGAATTAACACCACAATGATTCAGGCTTATCATTATTATTAATTATTGTTAGTATTATTTTGTAAAGGCTTAGATTCTGGAGCACATTTCTGTAGCGAGAGATGAACTTTGTGGCAAAACCCACGGCTGCAGAATAATGAAATACCTATTTATAGACCACCACTCAAAGAATTTTAGATGAAACACAAGAATGCTGCAATTAAGAAAACTGTGCAACTGTAATGAAAGCCACAGACAATGTGTCTGCAAATTTATGTATAACCAACATTTGGCAGACATAGCTGTACACGAGAAGCTCTGCCAAGGTCCCATAGTTAATGAAAGCAGATTATTTGACAATCTCCGTGAGTGGAACAGGCAGCATTGTCTTAGTACTTGACATTTATCGAGCCAAGAAAGCCAAGAAAGCCTACTAGGAACACAATCTCCTATGAAAAGCAACCATGGCTGACACTTTGGTGATACATGCACACTGCAGTGTTGTCTGCTATAAGCATGGAATAATTAAATGCTTTTCAACATGGATTACTGTGCCTCTGGTCACTTGTTCTTACTAACCTGCTGTTAGTTCTTACTAACCTGCTGTTAGTGTCTAAGCACTAAACACCTGATGTAAAGCTCACTGACAGCAATGAAAAGATGCTCATAGACTTCAGTGGGCTTTGGATCAGGTCCTCATATCATGCTGTTAGGCGTCTTATTCTGACAGGCGCTGAGCACCCACAAATCTCACTGAAGTCAATCGGAGTGGTGGCTGCTCAGCACCTCAGCCAGTTGGGACCATCTCTAAACGTTCCAGCATTTGTTCATCTTCACATCATCTACGTGACAAAGTGGGAATTTTCTGCAATATTTTTATGAATCTTAAACATGCCTCAGTTTCCATCTGTACATGGCATTGCTAACCAGTGAGTGTAAAAGGACTAAGGCTGTTCCTGGAATAGCTTAGGAGATGGGAGGTGTGTGTCACCTTGTTGTCTGGGTGGGGAATGAAAAGGATCGTTAAAGAACTGGCTGAAGTTGGCTCAGATCTACAGAGGGTCCAGCACAGGGTGACCATGCATACCTTTTTGGCCGTGTCATAAACAGATAGTAGAAGTTAATAGAACAGAAGTACTTTATATCTCTTTTGACTGTAAAGGGTTAACAAGTTCAGTAAGCCTGGCTGTCACCTGAGCAGAGAACCAATCAGGGGACAGGATACTTTCAAATCTTGAGGGAGGGAAGTTTCTGTGTGTGCTGTTAGTTTTTGGGTTGATTGTTCACTCTGGGGGCTCAGAGGACCAGATGGTGCAACCAGGTTTCTCTCTAATCTCCTGATACAGGTTCTTATAGATTCCAAATAGTAAGTACTAGGTAGATGGCGAGTTAGGCTTATGTTTATTCTTTATTTGGCAAATGTGCATTTGGTGGAGGAGTTTAATTGTGTCTTTGGCCGGAAGGAGTTCAATTTGTTATTTTGTCTGAAAGGATTTAATTTTACTTGATGACTTAGGCTGGAGGTATTCCATGCCTATAGCTAAAAAACCCTGTACCTATACCATTTTAAATATTATAAAGATAATTTTACTGTTTTCTTTCTTTAATAAAAGTCTTCTTGTTTAAGAACCTGAATGTTTTTTTTATTCTTGTGAGACCCAGAGGACTGGTCTGGATTCACAGGGATTGGTGGGGAGAAAGGAGGAAGGGGGAGAGAAGAGGCTATTTCTCTCTGCTGATAGGATTACTTTCTCTCACGGGAGAGAATCTGTGGGAGGGGGAGAGAAGAAGGAGGGAGGAAGGTGAATTTTCCTCTCTGTTTTTAGATCAAGGAGTTTAAATCACAGTGATCTTCCAGGTAACGCAGCAGGGAAGCCTGGGAGAGGCAACAGTGGGGGGAGGGTTTACTTTCCTTGTGTTGAGATCCAGAGGGGGTCTGGGTCTTGGGGTCCCGGGCAGGTTGTGGAAGGACCAGTACCAGGCACTGTAATTCCTGGTTGGTGGCAGTGCTACAGGTTCTAAGCTGGTAATTGAGCTTAGAGGAATTCATGCTGGTACCCCATCTTTTGGACGCCAAGGTTCAGAGTGGGGAATTGTACCATGACAGGCCGGGACAGTCCTTTTTTAAGCCCTGTCCCAGCTGTCCTGATTTTTTTGGAAAAACTGGGCATTTTTCGCATTTGCTCTTACCAACTGATCATCAGTTAGCAGGAGCAAACAGGACAAATGCCCTGTTCTGAAAAAAAAAAGTGGCGTTGGAGCATGGAGGAACATACGAGGTGAGGGGGCAAATGGCAATGCTAGCTGTGTGTGAAAAGGAGAGCTCAGGATAGTGGCTCGGGCTAAGCCAGCCAAACACAGTTGGGTGGCAGGGGGGTCTTGGGTCAGCCCTGCATTCAGGGGATAGTGGAGAGCCTCAGGCCAGCCCCACGTGGGGCCAGGGGGAGAAGAGGAGTGTTTCGTGCCACCCCATGCAGTGTCCCATTTTCACTCCAGCAAGACAAAGAGATGCCGCAATGACTGGATACTCAACATCCAACTGCAGGAAACCCCAGCTGGGAGGACTTGGGAACTGAGCTGAAAAACAAGGTGTCAGGTGAGTGGAAGAAGGAGGCTTTTTGGAGGGACTCAGCAGCCCGACTGGAGGAGACAAAGAGAGAGTTAGCCAGAGATGGAGTCCCTCACAGCTTGGCTGGCCTATCAAGGCACTGTTTGATGGACTATATGGCTTAAGAGAGGGATTGCTGGTGCCGACTGCCCAGTCTTGGAGGCCACACGATTGCCTTGTGGAACTGTGTGGGTCCTTGGGGCCTGGCACACTAGAGGGGTCGCTCCCAGGAGACTGGTGACAGGCTGGGGCATAGACCAGACTCCATGACTCCATGACAGTCTCATCCTGTGTTCTTCTGATTTTTTTCACAGATACCTAGAATTGAAGACCTTCTAGTGTGACCTCCTATACACCACAAGCCCTTACATTTTGCCTAGTTACCACTGGATTGAGCCCAATAACTTGGTTTTGGCTAAAATATATCTTTCAGAAAAACATCCAGTCTTAATCTGAAGACATCAAAAGATGGAGAAACCACATCTTCCCTTGGCAACAGTTTGTTATAATGGCTAATCATCCTCAGTGTTAAAAATCTGTGCCTTATTTCCAGTTTGAATTTGTCTGGCTTCAGCTTTCAGCCATTGGTTCTTGTTATGCCTGTCTATACTAGCTTCCAGTAAATTACAAAGCCCTTTAGTACCCAGGATTCTCCCCATGAAGATAAGTCACCTCTCAATCTATTTTTGATAAGCTAAACAGATTGTGATCTTTATGTTTTGCCCTCTCCAGCCCTTGAATTATTTTTGTGGCTCTTTTCTGCACCCACTCCAATTTTTCCATCATCATTTTTTAAAATGTGGACACCAGAAATAGATGCAGCATTCTAGTGCTGGTCTCACCACTGCCACAGAGCAAAAATCATTTCCCTACTCCCACTCACTACTTCCCTGTTTAAACTCCCAAGGATTGCATGAGTCCTTTTTACCATAGCATCACACTAGGAGCTCATGTTGAGTTGCTTGTCCACTATGACCCCTAGATCCTTTTCAGAATCCCTGCTTTCCAGGATACTGTTACACCAACTTGTAAGCATGGCCTGCATGCCTTGTTCCTGGATGGATGATTTGTATTCGATGTATTAAAATTCAATTTTGATATATTAAGGTTTAGAAAAAAATTTACTAGGACTTTGTGGAGAACAGAAATTCTGTGTCAAGAAGGATTTTGAGATTTCAAAATTTGTTTTCATTCCAATTTTAGAAACAAGCCAGCAAGCTTTGGTGAAAACATGTTCAGGGGAAAAATTCTTTCAGGCCAATAAAAATATTTTATTTTGACAAAATAAAAGCCAAAACATTTTGGCTTTTTTATATTACTAGAAAATTTTAAAAAAATCAAGATGAAGTCATCTTGAAAGGAAAAAAACAAAGTTTTTAACTTCTGAAAAAATGTTAAAATGGAGCATTTCAACACTGTTGGAATCCCCCCCCCCCCCGTTTGTTCTCTGAAATAAAATTTTGGCAACATTGAGATGATTTTATGAAGCATTTTGATTTTGATGTAATTGCATTTTCCATCAGAAAATGATTCTAGGAATGTTTTTCTGACCAACTATTGCTTACAGTTAAAAATACTTAAGAAACTCTGAAAAAATAGAACAATTTTAGACTATCTGAAGCTACTGTTCCTGGTTATAACAGGATTACAAGGAACAATTTTGAGATGGAAGATTGAGTATTAAGTTTCTGGACTGTGTACTGTGACTGGATTGTAATACTGTTTCACAATCATCATACTACCATTTGCACGGCTAGTTGAAAAGAAAATACAACTTTGGTACATTGCTACCGAATCCTTCCCCAATCCCAGGATCAGAAAGCCCCAAATGCAGCAGAATCAGCATGATCCAACTGTGATATCAGCCTGGGGATTCTTTTTGCAGTCTTCTGCCTGCCATGGGTCCAATCTCCACAGGGGCTCGCATGACAGAAGGCAGAGGGCATGGTCAGTGAGAAAGTGTGAATTGCATAGATCTATTGGCCCACAAAGTCACATGAGGGGATTTGTACTGCACAACTGGTTTTCCTGCTCAGACCCTGTGGTCTCAGACATGGAGCAGCTCCAACTCCAGCAAGAGCAGGCTGGGACTAAGGATTCCATCCCTCTGTGCAAGGTGCACATTCCCTTAGTGGGCAACGTAAAATTGTGCCTCATTTTACCATAATGATTAATTTGTCAGTGTTATCTTTAGAAGGAGAGATGAATATATATGGTTACCATGCTCACGCCTAGGTTGTGCCTGTAAGAATTAGCTATGTATTGGGGTAGTGCAGAGCTGCACTGCCATTCCAGGGTAAGCTCGGGGAGGAATTGTACCTTAGGTGGTCCATATAGATAAAATGGATACAGTGCTGGTAGGCAGTCTTTGAAAGCCTAGCAGGAACTCTGAACTTGGCTGGGTGAGGGATGGTTTAGGAGTTGCTATGGTGATTCTGCTACAGCATCTGTGGAGTCCCAATTGCTCAGAGGATCCTACAAGAGCTGGATCTCCTAGCTTTAGTGCTGCTTTGTACTGTTGAAACAGGCCAAACCAGCCACAGCTGAGGATAGAAGCCACTGTGATCAGCTGCTAAACTTTAGAAATAAGCTAGAACTTCAGTGAATTTAAAACTACTTTGATATCAAATCTCCACATTGAATACAATTCTACCACCATTAGTAATACCTCTAATGACTGAATGAAGAAATATGACTAATAAACGAAGCTATAGAGGCAGTTGTGCTTTAGAAACAAGGAGCTTAAAATAGCCTGCTGGGCAGCCCTCCTGAATAAGCAGAGTCTGACATTTTTGAAATGAGATATTTGTAGCACAAAGGTTACGCATAGCTTTCAGACATGCCTAAATAATCTGCCTTTCACAGTTAATTTTGGAAATTCAGCCTGCTTCTTGTCATCCTAGCCTTTGGAAGTCTTTTTCTTCTTTAAGCAGAGGCTGAACTATGAAATCATGTTGTGGCATTTCTTTTCATTATTTGCTCAGTGTATGGAAAAAAGGACAATTTTTTAAATCAAATGAGTTTGTCATTTTCTATTGTGCCTTCACTGTTTACCAGATTTTGAGACCCACACGAAGTCAATGTACTGTGCAGTTCAGCCCACTGCATGAAGAAAATTGAGTACATGAAACAATTAAACTCCTACCTTTCAATGTTTAAAAGGTGCCACATCAAATGTAATTTTAAATCTGAATTTCTTTCTAAACAAAAGATTTCCAGCTGCTTAAACTACAAATTTAAATACGTTCTTCTTAAAAGACTATATTTGCTTAGCAATAGGAATTGCTCAGTCTATATTTGTGTCTCCCTTAGAAAGAACCCACAGAACAAAAGGCTATAGTATTCCTTTCATTGATATCCAGTAATTTCTGGGTTTTAACTGTAGATCACAGATTATTTTCTTCTGTTACTTACACCATTTAATCAAAGGAAATATGGCCCCAAAGCAGCAAATCAGTTATACACATATGTAAGTTTAAGCATTTGAGTAGCCCTATTGACTTCAGTGGGATGACTCCTGGTTAAAGTTACATGTGACTTTAAGTGCATTGCTGGATTGGGATCTACGTGTCTCTAATTGCATTTGTACTGTAGATGAATTTGGCAAGTAGAATTGAGAAAGCAGCATATTCCGATGGATAGTACAGTGAACTAGCGCTCAGGAGACGTAGTTTAAATTTCCAGCTCTGTCGCTGACCTGTTGTGTGATGTTGGGCAAGTCATTTAATTTCTCCATGCCTCTGTTTCCCTTACCGCTCTTTGTCTATTTAGACTGCAAGCTCTTTGGACCAGGGACTGTTCCTTATTTTGTGTTTATGCCATGCCTAGCACAATGGGCCCAAAATTTATTACTGTAATACAAATAGTAAAAAATAAAGAGGCTCGCACAACATGTATTGAGCTCTCGTTATGTTGAACATCCATCTTTTCCTCTCTGAAGAACTTGCTATAGCAAATGTTCTTGATCTGTTAACATCAATAAAACATATAAAGCTGTCTCTCGGCAGATAACCTGACCATCTAAACATCATCTTTGGGTAACACTAGGGAGCATATTTTTGTCACCAACCAAAGCTGGCTCTCAGAGTATTATTGTCCGTGAGGTTTTTTTTTTTGTTTTTTGTTTTTGTTTTTTTTACACACAGACCAGCTTTCAGTTTTCTAATAACAAGCTAATAAGAAAAAGTACAGAGAGGAAGGGACAACAGATTAAAGAGCACTCAGTGTAAAGGTCCTTCTAGCAGTAGTTGGTTTTGACAGAAATTTAATGTTGCTACATATATATTCCTCTCCCCCCCACTCACACCCCAAATAATTTATGTCCCTCCCTTACTAGACCATGTGTGGGTGGTTAAAGAATGACTCAGACAGTCAAGTGAGGGGACTGAAAGACTGCTTCATGAAATACCACTCTGATATCAATTAAGGTACGTTTATGCTGCTTGTGGCAGCAAGCTCCCAAGCCTGGATCAACAGATTCAGGTTTGTGCTATAGCACTTAAAATAGCTGTGTAGATGTTGTGGCTTGGGCAGGAGCTAGAGTGCTGAAGCATGGTGATGGGTTTCAGAGCCCAAGCCCCAATCTGAGCTGCACAAACAAAGCATTGTCCTCACAGCTGTTCTTAGCATGGTAACGTGAGCCCCTTAAACCCAAGTCTGTTGATCTGGGCTCGGAGGTTTGCTGCCACAGGCTGCCCCTGACTGTGGAGAGACACCCTCAGTGGCCTCAGGTGCTTTCAGGCTACATTTAAGGAAGCTTCTTCAAGAATATTTACATCCCAGATTTTGGTCATAATTCCCTTCACCTCTTTAAAGCCAAATACATTCATTTACACTAGTGTAAACCAATTGACTCAAAAGGAGACGATAATCGAGAATTAACAGCAGTATAAAAGAAAGCAGAATTTGGCCATTGATAGTAAATTTGCATCTGCATTTAATCCAACAATTCCTTCAATGTTGCATCAACATATTGAAGGATGGATAAACACCATGGCCTGAAGATATGCTACTGCCAAGTTGGGCCTCAGAGTTTTCTGTGCTGGAGGGAACACTCCTCCTACACTCAAGGCCTAGGAGCACCAAACTTTCAGGCTGTCTTCTCTTTTCAACCATACTAGACCTCTGCTTCTCTGTGCATTTCTCTGGCATACTGAGCTGCATTAAATAACCTCTCTCACAATGAAGAATCTACAAAAGACTCCCAGAATATTGTAAAATAACTGATTCCCCTCTCAACTACAGACCTTGTATCTCTGAATTTGCGTTGCATATTTTAGATCCCTTCAAGACTGAGTAATTGATCAACCTCAATTGTCCAGAAAACTGAGATGACAGTGAGCAAGCAAATGACAAATAAAAAGTCAATATTTGGTGAACAAATGGAACATTTATGCCATTAAGCCTTTCTGTACTATTTCATGGTGTGGGCAGCTCTTGTTTTCAGGCAATGTAATGCCATCAAAGGTGGGAAAAAAACTCCTTAAAAACAATTGTCAGTTTGAAGTGGCCTCCTTTTCCGGAAAGGAAATGATGGACCAGGCTCAACTGTTGGCAAATAAAGAAGTGGATGTTTAAGAGTCCCTCTACAAGCAGACATTGCTGGATAATGATTTAGGAAAAAACCCTCTTTGAATATTGCTTGAACAATTCCAGTGTAATAATTTAAATTATTCCTGATTTATGCCAGTGTAATCAAGAGCAGTGTCCAATCCAGTGTCTTCAGAAGATGGTACATCCACAAACTATATCATTCTACAGAATATACGTTAACCTGACTAGGACTAAAGTGATCAGATATGAAAATACTGAAACTGTACTATAATCTGGAGGATCTGAATATATCGCCTGATCATTTCATATATAACAACAAGTATCACTAGATGAATTACTTGAAGCATGTACAAATGAAACTACTGAACCATGCTCAGAAAGAAATGAATTTACAAAACATATGTGCTTGTTTGTTGTTGGTTTTACTAACTAGTCTGATATTGCATTTTAGCAGTGTCTGCCTAAGGCTCATGTACTGTAGCTTAACTGGTTGGAGCGCTGAATGAAAAAATGCCCTCTCATCACATCCGCTATGAGAGTATGGAAAAGCATCTACAGAGTAACAAAAGAGTAAAGCAGTTAAATTTGAAATCAGCATGTATTTTCACTGTCACCAAGGAAATGAAACTAAGGACATTTGCTATTCTACTATAAATTAACTGATATCACTATATTCTCATCGTTACCAGCAAATTGACTGCAATTCATATTGAGAATTAAGAATTTGCAAGAGGCTAACTGAAAAGAGCCTTTTTTCCCCACAGCGACTGAGCTGTGCTATTGTCATGATAGCCTAGCTCTAGGACAAATCTCCTCCCTAAGCTATCTATCTCATGCTCATCATCATATTTGCTGAATGCCTTACAAAAATATGTGTTCTGTGCCATAGTACTTACGTTTACTATATTGTCTGCAGCTTTCTATAGGCTATGCAGTTTGCTAAGGCAAGCTTAGCAGAACGTCTATTGACTCAACAAGAGAAAAGATCCCTTTTCACTCAGCTGAGCATTTTCAAAAGCATCTGAGTGACTTAGGCACCTTGATCCCACTGAAAGTCACACTGAGACTGAGTGAACTAGGTCACTTAGACACTTTTAAAAATGGCAGACTGTTTTTGAACCTTGGTCTCGGACACAATAATGCACACAATGTACACATGCACAT
The DNA here is from genome assembly GCF_003597395.2 of Chelonoidis abingdonii. Classification (NCBI taxonomy): domain Eukaryota; kingdom Metazoa; phylum Chordata; order Testudines; family Testudinidae; genus Chelonoidis; species Chelonoidis abingdonii. Next base: position 36,936,580 of record NC_133776.1, read on the forward strand.
GGGCAAATTCAGCCTTTGCAACTCTTCTGACTGCCCATTTACACAAGGATTCAACTTGGCCTACTGAGTCTAGCCATTGCAAAGAGAATTTTGCAATGTAGAAGAATTGCAACACTGGGTCTCACTGTACTCTCACACAGAACAACCAATGAACAGCCTCAGCAGTGTGCGAAGATGACAAGCCACCCTTGCGTGCAGCTACTGGAGTGAGAGAAAAATACAGGATATACAAAGAGTAAATTCCATCTGAAGGACAGTAAATTTAATTTACTTATTTGACTTGGCCAGGAAAATGCTCCCTTTTAGCTCACCTGGTAGTTGGCCAGGGACTCAATGATGATTATGTGGAAGGGGACACAGGCGTGGAGAATTCATCCACCAGATGGGGGACTCTACCAGTTGTTTATATCCACTTGTCTTCCACCTGCTGATGCCATGGCTGATGTCAAATCTACCATTCGTTTATACTGTTCATGATGTGCTTGCCAAGCTTCCAAAATAATTTCAGCCCATCAAAGGAGGCTGCCAGATTGGCAGATTATGGATTGTAGATTGCAATAAATCACTTTTGGCTATTGCATGGGTATGGCAGTCCTTAGAAATGTTTCTTCACTTCCTAAATGCTTTCAACTGGTGTCAAAGAACAAGAAGCTTCCAGTAACCCCAGACAGAAGTTCCATGCCCTTTGTACAATCCTCTCTCTTGAGCCCTTTGTTAAATAAACCACATTGCTTAGGATGAATGACATCTCTGGCATGCTTCTGTGTTGACACTTACACTTCAGAAAGGCAGGATCACAATGAGAGGAGTACAATGTCAATCAAAAGGGCCAGCTGAGTTGCAACAGCAGAAGCATCAGGAAGAAGAATTATACCTACTGACCAAGAGTTCATTTAAAGGAGCTATGCCGTCTCTGTCAAAAGGACACAAGATAACCGCACAGCAACAGATTCTGCAGGTTGTCACTGAGCATTTTCTGGGGTGATTATAATGGTAGTTGAAGTGAACAAAGCATTGTTAGAACCGTTCAGCTGCACTTCACAGGGATATGCAGCCTGCAGATATAACATCTCTGCAGTCAGAGGCTGAGCAGCTCTCAAATGCTCAGTGTAATCAGATTTAAAAAAAGAGCCTCAAAGCAATTTCACATTTCAGTTCCATCTCCATAGTGGTGGCTCCGCCTTCCTCCTCCTTCCCATGACAGATTAAATTATCGCCATGAATTAAGAGTGGCTAAGTGTGAGTTTTTCTTCAGATAAGCTTAATTATCTCACTCACCATTCTGTAAGTAATTGCTTTCCTTCACTTTAAGGTTCAATTACTACTAAGGTTCAACCCAACTACTATGGGTAGCAAGGGCCTGATTTGGACCTCACTGATGATACATTAGTGTAAATTGGGGCTCTTTAGTTGGTGGTACACCAGTGGTTCTCAAACTTTTGTACTGGTGACCCCTTTCACATAGCAAGCTCCGAGTGTGACCCCCTCTCATAAATTAAAACACGTTTTTATATATTTAACACCATTATAAATGCTGGAGGCAAAGCAGGATTTGGGGTAGAGGCTGACAGCTCATGACCCCCCATATAATAACCTCGCAACCCCCTGAGGGGTCCCGACCCCCAGTTTGAAAACCCCTGTGGTACACTTTTAAACAGTGCTCAACTGGAAGAGGGACAGAGCCCTACTGAAGGAAAGTTCCCTATCTTTATCTCCACAACAGGTGGAGGAAGGGAGAAGAAAGTAACCTGCAGCTGAAAAGAATGTGTTGAAAGTGACTTTCATTTGCGTACAAGATTCCTCCTCCTTTCCCTTCCCTGTGGCTGCTCCCCAGTGGTTACTGCATCCCAACCTTACAGTAAAATGCAGCCCCCAGATAAAGGAAACAGAGGCTCTGGACATAGAAGTGAAAGGTCTCCCTCTGTTCTCCCTGACAGGAATGCATAACTGCATATCATGTAGTTTTTCCTTTTCAGTATGAATTCATAGCAAGACAAAATGCCTGGCTTAAAAGCCTGCTGGGGAGAGGTGGCTGGGAAATGGAATTTCAGTTCCACAAAAAAATTTGAGCATTCAGAAGTTTTTGTCCTGAACTGTGTCTAAAAGCCAAAAACTCAAAAGTTTCCACAGAACTGAAATTCCTCAATATTTCATTTCAGAAACACCAAAACTTTCCAACATCAAGAATATTTTGGTGTTTCTGAAGTGAAATATATTCCCCAATCTCTGCTCTGACACTATAGTGACACCATAAAGGGGACATAAATTACATTCGCACTCATTCTAAGGCCCCTGTGTATTTCCGAATGGTGCACAGGGGCTCTAGTGTACATGAGACTCAGAACTAGGGTGACCAGAGATCCCATTTTTAAAGGACAATCTCAATTTTTGGGACTTTTTCTTATATAGGCACCTATTACCCCCTACCCCCGTTCTGTTTTTTCATAGTTGCTCTCTAGTAATCCTACTCAGGACCATAGTATTGTCATTTAAAGCTGTTCTTTGCACCAAAATGGTGAAAGCAGGGCTTTTTATTAAAGTCTGAGCCTCTTTCACATGAATATGAGATGATCACAGTCAAAGGAGAAAGCAAATCACTGTAAACGGGCTTCTCTGAATTACTGCAAGGCAACCCCACTGATTTCAGTTTATTTGACTGAAGTCAGTGGGGTAGCCTGGATATACATGAAAGGAGAATTTGATCCCGAGTGCTTATTACAGAAACAAAGTTCTTTGTTATTTTTCCCTTTATCCTTCACCTATCATTGCTGTTGGCACATCCTTCTTGAAATTGGTTGCACAGCACAAATTCATTTAGAAAGGAACTAGATTTTTTTCTCCATACCTACGTAAAACCCATTAAAAATTGAAACCTCAGACGCTAACGTTATTCACTTAGAACAGACATGAAGGAAACAATGTGGAGAAAAAGTGGCAAATAGAGTTGGTGTGTTTCACATAACTGCTCACACTGAAGCCATTGGCATGGCCTTGCATAGGAACAACCCTGCATATGACATCTGGGACAGATCCACTGAAGACAATGGAACGATGACAATTTACATTATCTGAAGATGTGTCTCCTTGTGCTTCAAGTCATAATAATGCCTTGCCCCCACTAAAGGGATCCCACTTATGGTGCATTAGCAGATACCAAGTATGAAGGCTTTGCAATGACAGCTACAGCAATGATCCAGCTTCTCTTCTGACAAGCAAGATTCCACAGATTAAGAAGCTTTGCCCTATAAGGTGCTGAGCACTTACTGCGAAGCACCAAGTGCCCTCAGCTCCCACTGAATTCAATCAGCTCACTTCAGGAACTGCTTCACGCACTTGAGTCCTAAGGCTGTGAGAGGAAAGTGGAAACTAGCTATTGCACAGTATTTATAACCTGGCTCGTTCTGCTGCTACTGAAAAATGAAGCTCTTACTTAATTAAGAACTCCACTATGCCATTTAGACATAGTCAATAGTGAAGGGTGGTACAAAGCAGCCCCATTGCTGAGGGAAACTCAGGTCTCCTAACACCTCCTGTGATTGATTTCACTGTGAGTTAATGGAGCTCTAACCTTGTTTGAGATGCTAAGTATCTTGCAGAATCAGACTGATTGCAGGCCAGACTTTGCCACCTTATTTGCATTGGGTAACATCACTGACATCAACAAGAATATTGGCAAGGAGATCCTGGAGCAATTTTTGAAACAAATCTCCCTCTTTTGTTATGTTACTATAGACTTCTGTTTCCATAGTAATTGAGAGAGTTTTTAAAAAACAAATCAAAACAAAAAAACCCTCAAAGCCTTCCTTATAGTACATTATTGCCAGCAGAGAGAGACTCCAAATATTGGGGAAATCCAGGAGGTTTTCTGTGCCTTTTTTCTTTTCAGAATGTCTTTCTTCATCTATTTACCGCTGCAGTTCCAGAGGTCACTATACCACCTGTCACCAGTGCATCAGCTAGCACCTGATCCTGCACAGCTTTGATCTGGTGATTACTCCTAATTTACTTAAGTAATATATAACAATAACACTTATCTCCTTATGTAGCACTTTTCATTAGTAGATGTTAAACTGCTTTACAAAGGAGGGCAGTATTGTTATCCCCATTTTACAGATAGGGAAAATGAGGCATAGAAAGATGACATTATTTGACCAAGAGCAACCAGTGGGCCAGTGGCAGAGCCAGAAATTGAACCCAGGTCTCCTAAGTCCTACTCTAGTGCTCTAACCACTAGGCCATTAACTACAATGGGACTAATTATTTGCATGGAGTAAGAGTTTGAATGTAAATAGCATCCTATAATTGCTGTCAAGATCACTCATCTCAGCTTTGAAGACAAACTAATAAATAATTCAGAGCAATGGACCAATATTTGGGGCTTCTGTGTTTTTGTTTTTAAAAGCTCACATGTAAGAAAATAAACTAGTTCCACAGGGGTGCTCAGGCTTGGAGTATTGTCATTACTGGCAGCTTTAAAGTAAACCTCATTGTTGTTTCAGAGTTTTCTTAGGGCCCGTGATTACCTGACTGAGGGGTGTTTTGTTGCTGCTGTTGTAGTATTTATTCACCCTAGGTAATAAAACCCAAACATTTAAAAACGTCCATTGTTATAAAACACAAATCTAATTCAGTCAAAACTGTCCCTATGGAGGAGACAGTTAATCCTGTAAAGCAGTGATGGCTATTTCCTTCTCTTCTGCTTAGTCTGCCTGTCTGTTTAGGTGATAGTCTCTCCAAGGCAGGGACTGTGTCTTTTGCTATACAGTGCTAAGCATAATGGAGCCCTGGTCTCAGCTTGGGATTCTAGATGGTATTGGAAAACAAATAGTAACATAAATAAATAAATGATAAAGGGCCAGGTTCAACTGCATTCAATGGCTGCATCTACACTGTGAGCTGGGGGGTGGGATTCACCGGCTCGTGTACGCATACCCACACTGGCACAAGTACAGATAGCACGGTAGCTGGAGTAGCACAGGTAGTAGCCAAACAGAGTACAGATCGAGATGTTTCAGGCAAGTTTGTAATCAGCATGGTTCAGCCGTGCTTATGCTCCTGCTACCTGTGCTACTGTGGCTATTTATACTCATGCTGGCTCAATGAGTATGCAAGTGCAAGTATGTGCACATGAGCAGGGATATCATGCCTAGTATAGCCATAACCAAAGAAGCACAGGGACTGTTCCCTCTCTACTCCCTTGGTGTGTGTGGGTGGGGAGAGGGAGTAAGTCTGGGGAATGGTCTTGCTCCCCACTCTGCACTAGCACACAAAGTGGCACTGGCTTGGGACTGGTGTGGCACTGGCTTCGTACTGGTGTGGAGTGCCAGCTGAACCTGGTGTTCCACCTGTACCCTTTGGAGAGCTGGAGGGATTCTACATAGCAAAATTCCTCTCTGAGCTCCACCAGGTCTCCCCCCTCTCCCTCCCACACACTCCCTGAACACAGAGCCATACATTAGTGTCACACTTAAGCCTAGTGTTAGGTGCATGCAGTTTTGTTTTTATTTTTCTATTAATCCTCTGAAAAGCTGGAATTACTCAAGTGTAATTTACATGCTAACCAGTTCAGGAATATTTACTGAAGAAATATTATTCTTGATCATCTCCGAAAGGTGTTAAAAATAAAGCTGTGACAAGAATTATAACATTGCATCAAGTAGTGGACACAAAATTATGGTCTTTAGTTCTTTTGTTGACAACAAAGAGGTCAAATGTACTGTCATCCACATTTTGGCCACTCTTACAATCCTGTGCAAGCCCACTGAAACCAGTGTAACTCCACAGAATGTGAATCTGAACTTGTGTATTCCAGCTGAGATGCCTGTAGTTCAAAGCAGTGACCATTACAATTGCCAAGTATGAACAATAACGAAGAACCACCACCGCATGAAGCTAATACAGACAATGATGGAGATTCTTTGTGAACTTTTGTGGCAAATGGAGCCACTGGTGACAACAGAAGAATGGCATCCCACAAAGTAGTGTCTCAACACCTGCATTATTCAACATCTACATAAATGACCAGCCAAGCTGCTCTGACATAAGATGGTTTATTTATCTACACAAAGAATGTGACATAGGAGCGAGTAGCTAAATGTACTTAACACCTTATGTAAGTACCCTGCAGCAACCCATCGGTGCATTCCATCTCAAAAACCAAGAAGTCAAATGTGAACTCAAAATCAGATGGCTTGGAATGGAACTTACTCATTCCATAAATCCTATATACCTTGATGTTACTCTCGAACACACACTGTCCCTTAGAACCCACATCGAGAAAACGAAAGCCAAAGTTAGCATACAAAACAATATTCTCAGCAAGCGCACCAAAGTGGGGTGCAAACCTGTCCACTGTGCGATCAACTGGCACATTGCTACTCCTTTGGTGAACACACTCATGCAGCCTGGGCACAATCCCCTCACGCAAAGAAGCTAGACCCTGCATATAATACTGCCTGCTGCTATATTACAGGATGCCGTAAGCCTATTCATATCAACAGCCTCTTCATCCTTGGAGGTATTGCTCCTCCGGAGGTACTCCAGGAAGTTACAGTAGAGTTGAGCACACAAAGCTAATGTGCAGATCTAAGATTTCCACTATATGACCCTGGTTCCAAGTCAACTGAAGTCACAACAAAGCTGTCTTGCCATTGTTAAAACCCTAACATTGTCACCCAAACAGACAAGTGTTCAGTTATGGCAAACAAAAGTGGAGAACGACCTTGTAAGCCCCTTTGCTCCAGCTCCCAGCAGTCGAGCACCTACCTGGTGCAGATCAGCCCTGGATTACATGCCCCTAATCAATGCCATAGTGGAGTTGGCTCATCTAGAGATGCACTGATCAAGTGCGGCTACATCACTGGCCCCCGGATCTGTGACTGCAGCAGAAACTTGAAGCATCTCCTGCAATAACAGTTGCTTGAGCGTGAATGCTCTTCGAGTGACCTGGCAGAGTGCAATGATCGGGCAATCACATGTGCACAGACATGGTTGAAAGCAGTTTGAGGACATAAGAAGAAGAATCAGTAAAACAAACACCAATTATTTTTGGTTTTGCCCCTGCATTTTTTAAAGTCCCATTCTGGCCCATTGTAACCTCATGGAGAGGAGGATGTGTTCTGTTTAGCTGACCATAGTGTGCATGTTACCCTAACATAGCACTGTTTGCTGTATTTACAGCATGCTTATAAACTGAAAAGCATGAAGTGACAAACACAGTTGCAGCATGTCAGGCATATGTTACTTGATGTCACCCAGCATTAATCTACGTGGATGATATGAAAGTGGCAACTTTGTGTACCAACCAAGAGGATTATATTCAAACAGTGATTGGATACAAAGTAGTGACAAACTGCAGAATGGTCAATAGGTTTACTAGGAACCAGGCAAAAAATCTCTTAGGGCTCATTTTGGCTGAGCTTCCTCAACTTCCACTGAAATCAATGTGAGTTGAGGGTGCTCAGCAATTTGCCTGAACAACTCCTTAGGAAGGAAATGCTTTTAAAGTTCCTGCTCCATTCAATTCAATGAGAGTTTTGCCATTAGCTTTAATGGGAGTAAAATTAGAGCCTAAATGAACAAGAAGGTAAGGGAAAAGGTTCGAGGATAGAAATCTAATTTATTTTCTATGGAATAATGAGTTCAGCTGTGTTCCGTTCTCTTTCCTGTAGCTCCACATGAGTTTTACAGGACATAGGCATTACAATGGATAATCTCTAAGGATGTGTGTGGGATTTAATATTTGGACCTGATCCCATAAACCCTTACTCGAGTAGTGCCATTGCATTCAACATTTTCAGGTCAGCTCTAGCAATGAGGCAATGGAAACCCAAGCTTTGTTTTTCCAGTGACTTTTAATGCTTTAGGGAGACATCCAATAGACTAAAATAATCCTAATCTTCTCACAGAACTTCAGCTCATGGCTAGTAGAAATACCATGAGAAGGCCTATTATTATGTCTCCCTGAGGTGCAAACAACACAACGAAAAGGTATCAGCTGTGTGTACCTATACACTAGGTTAAACATAATGTAACAAGTGTAATAAATACATTTATAGATATTGCAGACAGGCTGTATTTCTCATCTTGTGCTCTTTTTGCATGTGGAATGTCACCCCAAGTAAACGATCAATGTCCACACACAAAATAGAAATGTGAAATGTATTATGTATAAAGTGACTTCATCAAATTAAAAAAAGCCATTAAGCACACAAATCCTAGTGCAGGCTCGTATGTCATAGCTTACAGTACTAACAATCAGTTCCCCAGAATGGAATAATTCCCAACCTGGTAACTAGATGGTCCTGTCTTTTAATACTGCATGATCTATTCTCTATTCAGTGCTTGTAACTTCCATTAACATCAATGAGTATGCATATGTGCCTCAAGTGGTAGAAGATACTCCTGTGTGGATTCAAAACTGGTTTACAAATTCCTCAGAAAAATCACGTTGTGCTCATTGTTCTTGGCAGAAAGCTATTAGAGCTTCATTGGAACCTCTGCTTTTGTTCCACTTTCTTCTGATTGGAGGGATCAAAACATATACCAGAGCAGACAGAAGGTGGCGTGGAATGCTGAGAAAAATAATTCAGCTGTGGGAGTCTGCCAGTCAAAAGGGGGGTTGCAGCAGAAACATGGTTATTGAAACTGCAGATCCAAACCTGCAGTGTCAACCTCAGCTAAAAATAAGCAAAGGAGACAACCATCAGTGACTGCATATCTCAGAGCTAACAGGGTGGCTAGACTGAGCTCTTTGCTGTTAGTTCCTGTTAGAATCCAGGCAACTGGGAACAAGCAACTGTTGCAGCTCAAGGGCCAAACTGGGGCTATCTTCTGCATGGACAAGTACACTCATAGTTACAGGGAGATGTTCCTTCTGCCTACCAGCAAAATCAGGCAGGACCTGATCCTGCTGATTGCAATTCCTGAATGAAAGGGTAATGTGGCTTTCTGGCCTGAAGGCTGGAGCTAGGGGGAAATGCATGCTGCATTTTGTTTTTGTTTTTTGAAGCGATGACTGCATTTTTCTAGCACCACTGAAGGCACTGTGTCTACCTCTGCCCTATTTAGGCATATTGGGGAAGATTTTCAATGGCAGAGATGTTAGTTAGGGAATCAACTCCCATTAATTTTCAGCAGGAGTTGGGCACTTAACTGCCATCTGGAAAATCTCCTCCTTTGTCTGCAGTCACTCCTACTTAGGTGCTACACCTTCGCAACCTCACAGCACAGCTGTTGCTTGGGAAGAGCTGTAATTTAGCTATAAGTAATTTAAGGGTAGTTCAGCTTAGTAGCAGGGTGAGGATCCTGGCAAAATAATATCAGAAAAAGCTACTTAAGTATTTGGGGTGAATACTTATTGAGGGCTAAATGCTGCCCTGATTCATATCCATACAACAAGACTCTATAGGGTCACACAAGGAGTTGTCAAGGAAAAACACTGCCCTTGAAATATGAAGCAACAGCCAGGGAATGGGAAAAAATGTATCGCATAATGAGGATCTTCTGACGTATTTCTTCCACTAACAGGCACACAGCTAGGAAGGAAAAAGCTGGTTATAAGCCAGGAAACATCATTCTTTAAATAAATTATTAGACAATGTAGGAAACAAAAGGAATTGAGAACTGCATAAAGCTACTGAAAGCTGTAAATCCATTTCAGTCCAACTTCTGTTTAGCTCATGTGGCAACAGTTCAAGCTCACTGCAGGTGGTTAGCAGCTTGGGTGGGGAGGTAACTGGGAATTTATGAGAGGCACTGCCTTTTGAACAGCTCCAATTAAAGTATTAGTAATTGCCTTTCTCCAAAGCTAAATATCCTCCACAAGTTGACTACTTGTAGAGGTTACTGAGCAAAAGAAATGCTTTTATCAGACAGAATTACAGAGCAGTGGGGTAGATGCCTCACATTCAGGTAACACACTCTCTCTCTCTCTCTCTCTCCACACACACACACACACACACCATAAGTGAGGATTTTCAAAAGTGACCTGACTCTGCATCCATTAAGGTCAATGGTAAAACAACCCTTGACTTCAGCAGGGACAGAGTTAGACCAAAGCTCAGCATTTTTGAAAATCACAGCTTCTGAGGGAAAAAAAATGTCTCCTGTGCATTCCTCACCCTTTTTACTAACCACACATTAAAGGATTAAAACAAAATCAACTTTTAAAATCTAATTGTCTTTTTACTGGTTTTTATTATTTAATTATTTATATTGCAGCAGTGCCAAGGACCCACAGCCATGGACAAACACAGAACAAAGAGAGGGTTCCTGTCCCTAAGAACTTACACAGTCACTCCTTATTCTGTTCTGTTCCCTTCTGTATTTCTTTAAGTCCAGGCAGTGAAAATATGTCAGTCAGTTTCACTCCTCTTTATATTAGTTATGTGCCCTACAAGACAAAGAGCAAGATAATGTCCCCACCGGGAAGGAGCTTACTTTCTAAAATATCTCTTTCAGGTTGCCAAGCACTAGGGCAATGACATGATATGGGTTACAAAACAACTGTTTCTATTGGAAGTTTAAATCTCCATGGAAAGACAGCCTTAGATTCTGTAAAGGCTCAGTTATATAAATCCAAAAATGTGGAACAAATGTCACCTGATGAAGGCCCTTTAATTACTAAGGGGAAGGGGAGGGGCAGAGAGAAGAAAGAATAATATAGCGTGATAGTGTACACAGAGATATAGAAACATACTGATCAAATTAAAGAGAGGTCCCTGTCTCAGAAATTGCTCCTTAAATCACAGGCAACCTGAATATGCTGTGATAAAACATACACTGGAGCATTATCATATTGCTGTATAATGAAGTTGGGCTAATGTGTGTCAGCACAAGTTAAAAAGATTTTCACACTATAGCAAATTTGGAAACAAGAATTCTTATACCAAAAGCAATTTAAGGAGCCACTACCTTTCTGTTTCTTATGCTATTCTTATGCTTATTCTTATGTTTTAAACAAGGAAGGACTTGCTAACTCCCAGTCAAGTTTCTCCTATCTACTGTCAGAGTCATATTTAAAACATCCATTGCTATGGAATTATTGTGATGTGACAGATTCAATATTTTGACTTTACGAGCATCAGGAAGAGGAAGAGAAAGTGGGTCACAAGACAGAAGCCCTATCATTTTTTTTCCAAAATGGATCATTATAGAATAGAAGAAAAAGAAAACATGCATTATATTAAAGATGATGTTGACAAATCTCTCTTGCCTGGGAAGTTAAATTAATTTTCTTCCAAATTAGCCAGTGGGCCAGATTATAGACACCAGAGTTGGAATTATCACGAGTTGCCATTAAAGTATACCCACACCATTTTTGTGCAAACATCTTTGCAAAACGTCCTATATTTGTTTACAGAAAACAACAGCTTTGTTTCGTAATTTTCCATAGTTGAATCTCCCCAATCCAAAGCAGACAGCCAAAAGGTCACTTGATATCAGACCTGTCAGTGATACAAGGCTTACTATTGTCTCTTTTGGGCCTTGAGCCAGTGAAATATTGTGGGGATAAATTCAGGAGGAAATGAAGGAAAATTATGTCAAACAGCTTAGTTTTTTAAATGGCAGCAGTTTAAAGCTTGGGTTTGGAGCCTTAGAAGTTGGATCTGGATCTGTGGGCAGAGTGACACAATGAAATAAGCATGATAAATTCCATTTTCAGATTGTTTTACTTACCAACATATGTGAGATATAAAACTATGATCTAATTTAATCTCTGTCTATAAATAGCCAGTTGAGATAGAAGTTTTGAGATTTTTTTATTGCCTTTTTAAAATCTGATTGGTTAAAGAAGGGTTATAGCATGAACAAAGCTAACAAGTATTTCTGACCACAACCCAGCACCCATGGACAGACACCTGGTGAGCAATACACCACATCAAGTGTCATAACTGATATTTAATGTGGGGAATGAGAGTAGGCCAGCACTGGTCAAAAATAATCTGAGTCATTCTGACCCTAAGGACTCCCATTTACATATCAGACTAGGAAGCAGAACTAGCCTGATGTCTCCCAGTAGGGAGCACAGCTAGTTCTCCTGCTCCAGTAAAGAATTCTAGCATGGAGGGGAGGAAGGAAAGATCCTAATAAGTTGTCGCCTCCTAAACAGTTTGTGGTGGTGAAGGAAGGAACTTGTACCCTGCCTCCTTTTCACTGTTACTGCTGAGGGGTTGGGGTGGAAAGAGAGGGCACACGTTTTGCCCTAAACTGGGAAGATCAGGAGAAAGGCAAGAATCCTTCTAGGCTGATTCATCTAATAATGGTTGTTTTAGCATTCCTTACAAAAGCCAATGTTGCCTCTGGGCAATATATACCACCTCTGCAACTATTTTTTACCTTTGGCAATATTTTACTGCTATAGCTCTGAGAGAGAGACTTTACTTTTGTAAGTACTCTTGTAATGTAATTTTGTCTAGGAAAACAGTACTGGCATGGTTACATAAACTACAGGTAACATGTTTGCAGTGTTTCAGGAAAATATTATAAATAGGTTGACCTTAACATTGGGTCTCTCTAACACCATGTTTCAAATAATTGTATTGCTTACCTTCAGTCTTGTCCGGTAGTTTCCCACTCTTACTTGTTCCAGAGTTGACCGTTTCAGATGAGGTGCTCAGTTTGGTGTTGGGATCTCGTTTAGGTTTTGGTGGAGGTTGTTTACGAGAGCAGCTACTGCTTTCATCATCAGTACCCCCAACCGAATGAAGAGACTGAGATCTCACGGTAAAGCCACTAGAGCAAGGATGCGGCAGTCTGTCCTGAGGAGCAGGCATTGTCATAAATCCCATGCGGAAATGTTTGCCCACATAGCTTCCTTCATTTCCTCTCGCAACTTCTCCACCTATGCTGTAAGAGAAAAGACATACACATACAGGTAAGAGACCTACCTGCGTTTGAACAGCACCTAAAAATGGGGCCTCTGGACATTAATATTTAATAATCATCACCATAAAAGCTTTTATATAAAAAAAAGTTTCAGTGATATAAATTTCAATGGTATGGGGATGTGTGGATATTTTTTAGTCTTTTTTTTTTTAAATCTGTGCACTTAGCTAACTTAATCAGCGACAATGAAAATAAAAACAGATTGTGAGGTCAATTACAATGGTGTAAATCCACAGTAAGTCCAAATCTAAAATAATATAACTGAGATATGGATCTAGCCTTAGGAATAAAGGGTGGAGATTTGAGATGGTCAACGAAAAGGGATAATCATTAAGAATTTTAATTTTTTCCTCCTTTTTTAATTTGAAACATTTTAACCAGCTCTGTAAAGAGTCCATTGGGTGCATGAGAAGGAACTGTTGCCAAAAATGTCAATACTTTTTCTTATTTATTTTTCAAAATTTTGAAACATGATTTTTTTCTGACATTCCAAAAATACTGACCAGTTCTAAGAGAAATGGGCCTAAACTATCAGTGACAAGATGGAGAAAGCCCACGTTCTTAACTTGCAAAACCTCTTTTAGATAGTATACAGGTCCTTCACTGTCACAATTCCTTCTTGTATTCCAGACTTGTTGGTGTGTCATGGCTGATTTGGGCCAGATCTTCTTTTCCCTCAGGGACCTACTTACCCACTGGCTTTACTTTATAGTCCTGCTTTAATGAACCCGTATATCCTACAGCAGTGTGGAGTATCACAAGCTGTTTAAAACTTTTTCATTTCCCGTCTAGCTCTTCAGCAATATGTACATTTTTTCTCTTCAGCAAGGCTAAAAATCAAACCAGGCAAAACCATTCTGTAGCTATTATAAGCCAACACAGAAAAGTCTTCAGAAGTGAATGTGGGGTAAAATTTTCAAATCATCACAGCATTAAAACTTCTCTTCTGATTTTTACCAAACTTTTCAGGTAATAGCCACCTCTGGGATGAGATGCAGTAGGCAAATGTTCAGGAAGAATCTCTCTTTCTCTCTCTGAAGTAGATAGAGGGCGAGGTTTAAAAATCAGAAATAATCGGAAATCAGCTTCAGTTTTAACTATGAAATAGCTACTGCAATTCTACAAACACTGCTTTTATATTTTTATCATACAGTTGAAATCCCCTAAGATAACACTACTTTAAGTTGTTAATTTGACTTTTTTATTTTAAATATATTTTTCTGTTTCGCACTCTGACTTTTCTTTTTACATGGTTTCCTGCATGGCTTTTTTCACTCTTATCTCTGGTTTAAAATTTCATAGGGATGTTCACTGAAATCATTGTCAAGTCAAAAATCCAGTTACAATGTAAATTCTATATTTACTGCCATATCCCAAGCACTTTCTATTACTGATCCCATGTGAAAAGCTGAAGAATCTACAAAATGGTAAGCTCTTTGAACCAGGGATCATCTTTTTGTTCTGGGTTTGTACACCTCCAAGCACACTGGGGCCCTGACCTGTGTCCAAGGCTCCCCAGGTGCTACCATAGTACAAATAATAAACAACAATAAAATAATAAAACATTAAAAAATGCTCATCCCATGTTATTTTAGGGTAACAAGCAGTTTACTTCTAAATTTTGTATGTAGTGAGAACAACATCTGCCTAGATATAATTAGTGCATTTTATCAGTCTGTCTATATCTAGTCTTTGATATATTGTATGCTTGAAACTTTAAAAGTAGTACTTAGACTCAGCTCAGATTTTATAGCAGTGTGACAAGTACTTGCCCACAGGACAAATCCCAAACATTAAAAGTTAAAGCTGAATCTTTTGGAAGAAGAGAGAAAATTGGTCTTGCGAAAAAGAGTATTAGTTTAGAAATGTAGCACCATGGATTGATCTATACTTCCAGGTACTCATCGATGACTGTAGACATACACACATCTCAGGAAATAAAAATCATAGGGTCTAATCAACCCTTTGGAATAAAAAGAAATGCAAGAGAAAAATGCTCCAAAAATAACTCCCACACAGGGGAAATTTAAACTCCACCTTATTATCCCATCAAATCCACATGAATCTGTAATGTGAGCAGCAACAAGGTAGTGAGGTGCAAGTGTGGAACATAATGGGAATGCAGTTCAGATTCTCAAGAGACAAAATAACCTGGAACAATTTAAGTAAATCATGAAGGGAATCTCAGCTGACTTGGATCTGAATGTACAGAGACCGGTACCAAAATATACTGGGGATGACAGTTCTGCACACAGTATTGTTCCTGCGGTACTTATCAGTTCTGGAATGCTGTGCTTATTGATGCTTATATTTCTGGAATGCAAACAGAGTGTGTTTCAGTTAAAAAACCTTCCTCAACACAGTAAAATGAATGGGGATTATATCTGTGACCGCTATCCAAACCTTTCAGACAGCTAGTTACATATACACTCAGTTACGGACACCAGAACCGCATGGCTTTTGTCACAATACATACAACTTCCACTCAATACTTATTGTCAATGGGTAAAATATTTAACTTGCTCCCATTTTAATACCCTGTTTGACGTGACTCTTCACTGGGGTAATACTGAGTAAGAGATCTGGCAATAAATACACCTCTGTTTCCGAAAGCTAAGGCCATTTTTCTACAGCTCACTGGAGCAAGAGCAAGCCCCGCGGATCACATTATGCTGCCTTCCCTCCCTTTGACCTCTGGGGAATCATAAGAATCCATCTTTTTTGGTTTAATTACATACTTTTTGAGATGATAAGCTACAGCTTATATCAAATACACACTGTGTACCAGATGAGATAATAGCACATTCATGATTATATGCTCCAAAAGCAGTTCTCTATCACATGACCTCAAGGAGAATCTCTATTGGTTTACAATCCTATTTCCATGTATGTTCTCTTTTCTAACTTCCAGACAGTAGAAAGCAAGTCTACTACAAAAGGCTAGATATTGAACATGTCTGACACATTCTATCCATTAGAGGCAGTGGTGCAATTATATATAAACTAGTACATGCTTACAACTAACTTATGATTGAATCATAATAGGCATCGATACCAGAGGGATTTTCAAGCAAAAAAAAAAATCAAAGGTAGAACTTGTTTTCCTCCACAATTTGAAGATTAATAATTAAAAACTACCAACCAATCAACCAACCAGTGGCTGATTTAAATGATCAACTATGTCTCTGCTAATCTTTCCATAAATGGTTCTGATAGTATAATCTGCTGATTCTCCACAACAAAAAATGCCTGTCACATCATTTAAAGAGGATTACCATTTAAACATATTGAGGGAAGCAGGTAAGAGATCCACTTTAATCCTTTAAATAATAATAACAACAACAACAGGAGATATACCAATCTCCTAGAGCTGGAAGGGACCTTGAAAGGTCATTGAGTCCAGCCCTCTACCTTCACTAGCAGGATCAAGTACTGATTTTTGCTGCAGCTCCCTAAGCAGCCCCCCAAGGATTGAACTCACAACCCTGGGTTTAGCAGGACAATGCTCAAACCACTGAGCTATGCCTCCCCCCAGTTCTACTGTATTTACATATATATAGGCATATTTGTATGTATACAATGCTGTGAATAGAATACACTAATCAAAAGTAATGATTTCACTTCCATATAGAGATGTTTAGATTGTATACCATAGGCCAAATTCTGGCCTTAGAAATTCATGTACACAACTTTCATTGTGGTGGTGGTTTTCCCCTTTGTCTAAGAAAATGTAGGACCAGGAAAAATGCATGTGGATTTTATCATCCCTTTAAATGATCTTACACTCCCCAATAAAAATTCTGTTTCCTCTAGAGTAGCAAATCTTTATGTTATATGCCAAATTTATTTCTAAATTATCCACAAGTCATCATAGGCTGACATTCCAAAAGATTTTGATTTGTCTTGGGCTTTTTCCCATCTTTAAAAGCTGTGGTACTCCTATTGTATAGTAAATCATGGAAAGTCTCCTATTTGGCAGAGAAGTGGGCATTTGGAGGTCACTTTGAAATGCCTAGCAATCAGCGCCTGCTCTTGAAAGAGATGCTTACTACTACTCCCGCAAACACCCCCACAGCTAAGAGTATGCCAGTGCCATAAATTACATTGACATATTAAACTACCCACACACCTGCCAGGGAATGGTGGTGCTTTCAGTTGGCTCAAAGTGCACCAATACAGTAAATTGCATGCCAGTTAAATAGTAAACTTTACACTGTATTTGCCCTCCAACAGTTTTCATGATACTAACTACTGAAGATTTCCTGAGATCTGCCCCTCCAGGAGGTGTGCAGTGTCTGCACCTATAACAAGACAGAAGTATGATCACAAATAGCCAGAACAAACCTGATGTGTCCCAAGCAAGTATCCAAAGGACATTTTTTTCATTTTGTGTCTAATTCTTACAGATGTACACTAGTAACCACCACAATGGCCTTTATTAGTACAGCAGACACACAAAGCCGAATTCATCTCTGGAGTTCCCCAAAGGACAAAATAAGGAACAGCTTCTTCTAAAGCTACCACCTGTATCAAAGATGTGACATGAATGCTAGTAAAAGATTAGCCTACTGTTCCTGGTCCCCATTACATGACGTGGTTACAAAAGGTTAATATCTGTCTCATGTATTGATGCAATTGTTAGTTGCACAGCAGTGAGAGCTCTTTAGAAGCATGTCTGGCACTTTTCTCCCATTCACTAGAGCCAGTGAGCCAAATCTTGATCTCAGATACACGAGCTAAAATCCAGAATAATTCAGTCCAAGTGAACAGAGTCACTCCAGACTTATACCAGTATAAATGAAATCAAAATGATCTGGATCTGTCATTTTCCTTTGTCTTCCCCCCAAACAAACAAACTCGCTGAAGTCATTTTGGACTGGAGTCTCCAACATTACAATGCCTTGAGCTACTGAGAGAATTAAAGGATTTATTTATGTACTCCTCCAACTTGTAAGTAGGAGCTAGCTGGAGCTAGAATGTCCTGCTACAGCAAAGCAAACTGAGAAAGATTTATATATACTTTGCTGCATAGAGGACTATTGAGACCAACTACTAGAAATAATTGTGTAGATGATCTCACTCCATTACTTTTGACAGGAAAGAGCCTGTGCTCTCCTTTGTACTGGTAACAGGTTGTCTCTCATTTCAAATGTGTATTATATGAGTTGCTGAAAATGTTACCGTTTATTAATATATATGGAAATGCAGATTTGGATTATTCCCTTGGGAAATTTCAGTTTGAACTGGTTAGGTTCTATGGCTTCTATGACGTAGAAAAAAAATGTGCCCAAGTAACGTTAAAAAACAAAACAAAAATAAAACTGGACATTTGTCAGCAATAACTAAGATAAGGGGTGAATTTCACAGTGATAACATTTAATCATGTAAAGCACTCATGTTATAGACAGAGTAAAGTGATGGTTCTTGGAGCTGGAGATGCCCTGTGGGACACTGATATGATATATAGTGGCTAAGTATGTAATGTGTGCTTCATACAGCTCACTCAGTCATGCCTCTTTTGGGCCACTGAACATTGCCATAACACTAGCTGCCTTCTTTGATGAATTAGGGGTCAACAGAGCTTCCTGCCTCCTCTTACTCCCCTAAAGACAGCTACAGTTTGACACATAGGGTCCAATTCCAACACTCATATAAGACAGGATTTACCTTAAATTAAGAGGAAAACTGCAGTATCCAAAACATGCACAGTCATTATTCTTCAAGCTAGGTTTTTGTCTTTTTTAAATATATAGGCTATAATCCTTTCCCCACTGAAGTCAATCCTAGGATCAGCTGGCTATATCTCACGAAATAAATTCCCTACCATTTCTGGGGCCTCAGGTGTTGGTGCACCTCAGTGCTTCCTGTTGTCTGTTTGTGGCACATAATAGTTTAGTCTCCTGATGGCAAAAACACTTTGGTCTAATACTAGTTGTTGGGCTTGATGCAGTATTGGTTGGGTGATGCGATCCACAGGAGATCAAGTTAGTTGATCTGATGATTCCTTCTGGCCTTAAGTGCTATGATATCGGAGCTTTACAATTGACTTTGATGTGGCCAGGATTTCACCTGGATTGAGGAACAACAGATGATGAACAAAGCTGATCTGACAACAGGGAAAGGAGGGAACCCCAGTTCACAAGAACTCTGAACACAACGGAACTCAGAACCTGGTGGGCCAAGTTGTAGCCTCAGATTCAGGGTTGCCATCTCAAGTGAGTCCTTTTTGAGATCAGAATTGGGCAAGGCAGGGTTAGAATTCACTAACCTAAAAGACAGACTAAATTTGTAGCAAATGCTATTAATAACAATAGTTTGCCCATCTCTAGGTTGATAGCTCTGGAGTCCTGTCCAAATAACTACTCAGCTAATCATATTCAGCCTATTTAAGTGCTACCCATGTATTATAGTGCAGTGGTTCTTAACCAAGGGTACACATACCATTGGGGGTATGCAGAGGTCCTCCAGGGGGTACATTAACTCATCTAGTTATTTGCCTAGTTTTACAACAGGCTACATAAAAAAAACACTAATGAAGTCAGTACAAACTAAAGTTTCATACAATGACTTGTTTATACTGCTCGATATACTATACACTGAAATGTAAGTATAATATTTATATTCCAATTGATTTATTTTATAATTATATGGCAAAAATGAGAAAGTAAGCAATTTTTCAGTAATAGTGTGCTGTGACATTTGTATTTTATGTCTGATTTTGTAAGCAAGTAGTTTTTAAGTGGAGTGAAACTTGGAGGTATGCAAGACAAATCAGACTCCTGAAAGGGTACAATAGTTTAGAAAGGTTGAGTGCCAGTGTTATACTGTCAACTGAATATGTCAGTCTTCATTTTCTAACTCAAACTGTGATATAGAGTTGTTGAAAAGGTGCCACATTCTACCCTAGAAGAAGCTGCATTTCCTTGGTGGGTGAAATGATCTTTCTCTCTCTCTGAGTCTAATGTAGATAATATTTAGGTGCTTGGATAGATGAAAGTGGCAACTGAAGGGCTTTGATATGGTTATTATGACTTATTTTATTACAAACAACAATAAAGAAAAGATTAAATAAAGGGGTCAACATCCTGAACAAATAATAAAAACCTACAGAGTACTGGTTATTTTTTTTATTCCATTTTGCTTTAATAGTCAGTCATAATAAAAAGCTTCTTAACTCGGAAGTTGTATACTGAAGGGAGAGAATTTACATTAATTAAGAAATGGTGGCATTTCCTTAATATTTGGAGATTGCTTGTCAGACAGTGGAGTCTTTCTACCTCACTTTTTTTCCCCTGTGGGTTACAAATAATGGGTTGAAAGTTATTCTGTTACTTTGCTCTATGGAAATTACTTCACTAGTTACTTGCAGAAATGTAAATAAAATGCTGTGCAGCAAACTAACACAATTATATCATTTATATATTTATTTTCGAAACTGCAAATACCTTATAATATCATAGTTCTGAGTAAAGCTTGAGGGATTCAGAATTATTGTGGTTGCTTAAATCCCACGATGTTCAAATACTGTAGACTCACATCGTCCCTGAGCCCTTCTTACCAGTTCAGACCTATAATCTACTGGTTTCATGCCTCAGGCCCAAGCATTCATTTTAGGTATTTCATATCCACTGCAAGATACCTATTTTTCTCCTTCGGTGATCCTGTGTATATCATCATACTTTTGAGGTTCGTAGCTAGAAGATGTCATGGAATTGCAAGGTATTATATTATTGGTACAGAACCTTTGCATGTACCTTTGTCATTCACAAGCCATCCAGAGCTGTGCTCTGCCTCTATACAAAGAGGCTTCTTGTTCTGGCTATGGGGAACCCACAGGAAGTTATAGTAGTGACTGCTCCTTATTCTGAGCAAGGAGAGACACTTGATAGCAGTTGCTGGCCTGATTCATCTCTTGGGTTAGCTAGCAAAATCCAGGTTGTGGGCCCCCAGCAATGGTAAAACGCACAGGAGTGTGTATCTGTGGACTAATATACCACAAATCATTGCAAAACCTTCTACCATAGGAAGCCTATAGACCCAGCTGGTATAACTTCCATAGTAGGTCAGTCTAGTCCAATGGGATACGTTAATTCAGAGGCAGGGTAAAAAAGAAGATATTACAGAAATGAACTGTGCTGAAAGACAACAAAATGACCTATTGTATATACAGTACTAATATCTGACTCAAGAACTGTGTGCGTTCTGGCTGCAGGCAGTCTCTTGGCTGAATAAATAGCAATTTATTACTCAAAGCAATTAGTATTATCACAGTTAAGCAAACAGTAACTTATTTTAGGATATTTTAACCCCTTGTTTACTCTTATGCCAATTAATATGCACATTCTCTGTTCATTTCAAGCATTCTGAAGATAAAGGATTAAAGTGGCTTTGAAATGTCTATTCCCCTTTAGAATAAATTACGTATGTATATATTAGGATGACACATTTAACTTTGTATCAGAAAAGCCCTTTCAAGATTAGCATAAAATTATATTTGTAAATTGGAACTAGTATCTTCAGTTTTTTGGCATCCACAATTTTTATCCTCAAACATGATTTCATGAGTCCATGAGATATAATAGTGATAGATGCGAGGCAGCAGGAAAGGTAGGACCACAACCATGGATTCTGGGAACTGCACATATGAACAGCAGGAGCTTTCAAAATTAAAAGGATTCTGCTTGTATTTTTTCCCATCCTCTCCCAAGCATAGAATTTCTGCATCGTGCTACAGCCCAAGCAAACCAAAGGTCCTAATGGCTCATGATGATCCCACATCAGCATCTTATCAGGATCCGGAAGATAATAAAACCTATAACATTGAAACACAGGCCTAAAATGTAAGTAAAGAGCCACAAAGATCAACTCCAATGTCACTTGCTGTACCGGCCACCAGGAGCAGCTGATGCAGTGAGCAACCAACACATACTTCCATGCAGATGAAATATTTTACTTCTGCCATATGCCTCCTCTTTAGTGACAAGAGATCAGATGCTGCTCAAGAAGTCAGGTCTCTTATGACGCAACACTTAGTACTGCTGTGAAATGCTAGGCTTGGCTCCTTTTTTACTGAAGTCAAGTCTATAAACATAGGGTTTGATCTTGTAAACATTACATATGCAAGTTATCTCCCTTACCCACATGTGTAGTCCTGCTGAAATCACTGAGATGATTCACAGAAGTTTCCTTTGGTTTGTGCTATTATCTATACCATTTGCAAGAGAAGATTCATGTAGCCTGAAGCTCTTTCTGATACTATATTATACATCCAGCAAAATCATTTCCCAACAGACTAGCATGTAATTTTACTAATTGTTCCCCCATTAACATAGAAAACATCTTAAAATTAAGAGATGGGTCTGAGCTCAGAATATTTGGATCCAGAGCCAGAAATTGATTTTGAATCAGGGGTTATGGCTCTTCCCTTTACAGAGATGGGGCAGCCACCCAATTCAGAGGAGTTTAGCTTCAAGTCATAGGACATAGCAATATCCATACCAGATAGGATCCCTCATTGTCAGAACCTCTCAGTAGGCAGATGTGGGATAATCTGGTTTCCACATTAGGTCTCACCCTGACCTGTAATAGTTAGAGATAAGCTAAAGCCCTGTAGCATGAGCAGGGCTTAAATTCAGCCAGAGCTGTCCAGAGTGGAGCTCCAGTAAATATTTTAGCCCCATGGGGCTAAAGCCCCAAGCCCCTCCCCCCCCGCAGCTAAAGCCCTGAGCTCTGGTGCCCACCCATCCCCCATTGGGGCAGAAGTCCTGATCCCTGGAACCCCCCCACACACCCACACGCCATAGAGAATTGTGGTGGGGGCATAGAGGGCTCCGGAAAATACTCCATAAGAATTTAAGCCCAAAGCATGATGTTTAACATGTGTACAAGCATCTTCCCTCCCCACAGGCACAAAGTTTGGGGGTGATCCCAGATTGTAGCTGGGTCCATCTCTACCTACAACATCAGTGCTGATTTCTTAGATATCACATGCCAGCACTGTTAGCTGTGATTGCATTGCAACAGGAATCCTAGCAGAATTATGCACATTGCTCTTGTGAAAGTGTGACAGCCACGGCATTCCAGAAGATTTTTTGGGGGATGATGGGGAAGTCAAGGAGTCCTGGTTCTTCTGCCAGCCCTGGGCCAGGCAGCTTGTTTCCCTCCCTGGCTGCAAAGCATCCTACAAGCTGGCAGGTACCAGTGCCACACGTGTTTGGCGGTGGGTCAGCATGGAGGGAGCTGGGATAGCTGCAGCTGTGACCTGGCTGGGCAGCATGAGATCTGAAACAGCTGAGAACCTGGGACAGAGTCAGGCAGCAGTGCCACCCGGTTAGTTGATTCCTCCCTCCCTCCCTGTTGGAAGCAGAAGCCAGGCACAGATTCTGTGGAGAATCACTCCCTGCTCCCCAGGGCTACCCCTAGCTCCCCAGTACCCTTGTGTTCCTGCCAGCTCCCCTGACTAGCTCTCAGCACCCTCCCAGGGCCTCCCACTCCCGCACCAGACATTCGCCATCCTGGCCACCACTGGGGATTGAATTGAGAACTTTGGCACTAGCAGTGTTAGCCTATACAGCTTGACCTAAAGGACCATGCCCTGCAATTGCATGTTGAAATAGATTCACTGGGCATGAAGGGAGATACAAAACACACACACTGGACGATAGGTTACAAAAGCAGAAATTTTTAAGCTACTAATCGAGACTGTTCACAGCAGGATTGAATAAAGGGTCTAATATTTTCTCTCAAAAGAAAGGTTTACCATGCCCCTACTGATACCTATTTTTCATAATAAAAGCACTGGAAACCTACCAATAATTGGAATTTAGAGAAGGTACTTTAAAAAGAGTCTTAAAATAGAACTATGGTATATTATGTTTACAGCAAATCGTATAAAGAGATTGTATAAAGATATGCAGCTATCCTAGGGACTCGGCAGAATTGCTCACTGACTACTCCTCAGGAAATGCAATATGCCCCTAAACGGACGGAAAGAGACAGACTAGGTGAAGCCATGGATTGCCATGGCTTGCTGGCAACACAAGTGACTACTATCTTGCTCCCCTGACAGGGGTGTAGCATTGTGTGAAATCTCACTGAGGTGGAGTATCTCCAGTGCTCTGCCCTCAGGGCTGGATGATGATGATGCTTCAGTGTCACAATCTAGAGACAGTTAAAAAACAGCCTAAAAATATTCCTAGTTTTTGAACACAGGGGAAGCTTAATTAAGATCAGTGAAGCGAATTCTGATTGGCTACGTTTTAAAATTTTTGCAAGGGAGATGTGCAGCTAAAAGCCAAGTAATGAAAGCTCATATACTTCCTCAGAGTTTGTGAGTGACTTCAGATTAGAAACCTGCTATATGCAATATTTAAACTGAGTGAAAATTTGTGTTCACTTGAATGGAATGCATGTTTGCACCTTATCAGAAATGGGTGGAGCTACGACAAAGTTGTACACTTGTCGCTTTCAATGGAAAATCATGTGGGGGGCAGCATCCATGATGCCTGGGTGCATGTGGATGACTGACTAAGTAATTATTGAAATGAAATATGTAAATTAATTAACATATGAAAGCCTCTAGTTGTGAATTTTAGCTGCTACAATGTTTCTATGGCTTGAATCAGTAGACAGAGGATTCTTAGACAGATAAGACAATTTCTCATGGGAGGAAATTTATAGAAAGGAATAAAGACTTCCTTTTTGACTCAGATACTGGACAAAGTTTAGACTTGGCACAAACAATTGAAACATGTTGGAGCTCTCGGAAGTGGGATTTGGAAGTCAAGCACAGAGGAGCTGTGCTTTGCTTGCCAAAGTATTACCTGGTCTCTAGTCTTTCCAGCAGCAGGCTTATTTCCAACAATGATTTACAGACACTTTTCTAACGCCATCTAATCAATATCATCTACTCTGCTTTTAAATATACAGCTCAAGTAGCAAGCGCAAATGGAAACATTAAGGGTTTTACATAGCATGTCAGTTCC
The DNA here is from genome assembly GCF_003597395.2 of Chelonoidis abingdonii. NCBI lineage: Eukaryota > Metazoa > Chordata > Testudines > Testudinidae > Chelonoidis > Chelonoidis abingdonii. Next base: position 36,961,452 of record NC_133776.1, read on the forward strand.
CACAGCAGAAGGTATAGGGTGAGATTTCCAGAAGGCCAACAAAGCTGGGCCCCTGCAGCCTAATCCTGGTCTGTAAAGCAGGGGAAACACCACTGAAATCAACACAATTGAATCAGTGTGAAACCCATATGAGAACATAATCAGACTTATAATATTTGTACACTACTACTGCTACTTCTACTACTTTAAAATAATAAATGATCCTTATCATGGTAATGCCTAGGGGGTCAACTGAAAATTGGGCCCCACCTGTGCTGTACAGCTAAAGAAAAAGAAACTGTGCCATGAAGAGATTCAAGCTACTCAGACATGACAGAGAAAGGGTAGGGAAAAGGGCTAGAACATAAAAACAGAGGGACCAGCATGCTAACTGCAAAGAGCATATTAATTCTGAGGTTTCTTTAGTTTTATCTTGCAAAGGTAGTAGGTTGGAGCAAATAGCCAGTGGCAGAATGTTCAGAGTGAAAACTGCAGAGAATAGCTTGAGACATCAGTATCCATACACTCCACTCCCTGGCTTGAGTTGCTTCTCAGGCTGGCTTCTCCCTGAAGCCATGTGAGTGGAATGCTACCTGGGTCCTAGTGCCCCCATAGGGTTTCTTACCTGCAGTTCTGGGTGAAGGGGATGAGGAGGAGGAATGAGGGCCCTGCTGGTTTTGATGTCACCACCTCCTTCCAGGGCAGCTGTAACTGCTTGAATTGCTTTCTGCAGCTACTCTGCCAGCTGCACTCTTTAGGCAGTCCCTCACCCTTAAAGAAAGCCCCGCCCCCCCAGGTTTGTTGCATGAAAATCAGGTCATTGTGTGCAAATGCCTGTGTAAACAGAAGAATACAGGGTTTTGCCTACACAAACAGGTGTGTTCTCAAATATTTCAGGTGCATTTTTAGATGCTGCATTGAAAACTGACCCTTAATACATAGGTATCCCATTCAACTTTAAAATGAAAAGTTGCTGATGTGCTGTGTTTTAGTAGTAATTTATGTGATTCAAAATTTGGGGCCAGATTTTCATCTATAACTGAGGAAGGCACAGTGTGAGTCTGAAGGAGCTGCAAAGGTAGCATAAAGCCCACCTTGGTACTTCCCTGGTCATGGGACCCCTGCATATAGGGCTGATCTGCAGGCACAGTCAGAACAGCATGATAGCTGCTCTAATTTACTACAGCTGCTAACTGTCCCCAGCTAGAAAGCTCCTGGCTGCACCCTGGCCACATCCCATCCACCATTAGGAGGGAAATGTAGTGTCTCTACATTACTAGAGAATCCCCTTTCCACTGGAATATTCCTCCCAGAGCCCATTATCTTGGCTTTATAGCCAGAATATGTCAGCAGCATGGTGCAAAGTGGCGGCACCATCCACGAACTAGCCCATTATATTTTGGAAGCAAAATACCCACTCATTCGTTGATAGCCACCATATGAAATAAATGTATCGTATCTCAGCTCCACCTGCTTCTTGTACCTTGCAAAATTACTGCAACCTCTGAAAATTAAGCACATTTTTCAGAGGTGTGACTGTATATGGACATTATACAGAATGCAATGCACAATGTGCAATGCATCTCATATGGTTTTGAAAATAGAGTCTGTTCTCTCACTCTCCCCTCCCCACCCCCCGACTGGTCTCAAGCTGATAAAACAACCGAATCAAATACTGTACATCAATACTGGCAGCTTTCAGAGTCGCTTTGCATGCAAGCCTAAAGGGCGGCAGGGGCTTGTTCAGTAACATTCAAATTTCCCAATGAACAGCTCTCTGTGGCTCTCTTCATGGCACATCTATTCATAACAAAATGATAGTTATCACCACAAGAGAATATTACATACTTTATGCCTACATTTGAAAATAAAAAGAAATCTTTCCCTGCCTTGATGGATGCCAGTTATTAAGCCAGTTTTGTCAGATGGATGGTTATAATAAACTAAGCACCTATACTGAGAGAAAATAGGTGAAAACGGAAATTGTATTTTTATAAACAAAGGTGATTTAAAATTGCATGGCACAATGTGAGAATATGGTTAATATTAGCTCACTGAAAGAAACTAGCCAGCAAAGGACTGCATGTCATTTACATGTACTTACCATAATGCTCCAGCATAAAATTCATATTAAGAAGCAAATTCTGCCTGCTGACACGTGCATGCATCTCCCACTGAAATCAATGAGAGTCGTGCATGTGCACAAGGCAACATTTGATTTTAAATTTTCTTCCCCTATATATTCACAAAGGCTAAGAAAACGGGATGCTTATTCTCTTAAGTATTAGAAGCATGAACCAAAGTCCATTGAAGTAAATCCTATAGGGCCTTAAACACAGAGCTTCATGGTCAGAAATGAAATACCTGCTATGGCTATAATAATTGCAGGTAAACAGATTACCTTGAAAAAAATCAGTATGTGTTGAATTTCTGTCGCTCAGAAATTGCCTCTGCAAATGGAAAGAAAGTGGAGCTACTGTAGCTGACTGGCATCCTTCTTATATAACCCAAAGGATTTTCAGTACAGCTTGCGAAGCTGCAGTGAAATGAAATCCATGCCCAATTCAGCAAAAAGTGTTGTCTTCCATGCTGTGAAAGTCTGTATGAGGCTCTGGCTTTTTCAAGTATTCCAGAAAAAAAAAAAAAACCCACTGTAAGGGGAGCTAAGCCATGGCATTAGTTGAATTATACCTATGTATGCTCCACATTTGAACTTCCCAAATTAATGTTTGCTGTTTGTTGTGATGGTGTGACATTGCATCCAGAACAGAGTGGGATGCTGTAGTTAAATGAAGTCTGAGCAGCATTTTACAAAAACGGTGTCAAAGAGCACAACATTGTTTTGTTCTTTTTGTTGGGTTAAGGATTATTTCTATTACTAATTTTGCAAGATTGCTGGCAAAACTTTCAGGGATTTAGGCCTTTTTGAAAATTTTACCCTAGAGCAATAAGTTCTATTCAATGATGTCTTAATCCAGGCCAGAATTTAAGGAGGCCCTGTGTGAATACACTAGGTATCACAGGCCAGTTCAGTCAGTCTGGGAACTAGGAAGTATTAAAGGACAGCCGCACATCCAGTAGCTTCAACACAGACAGCTTTGCATTCGTTACAGCGGAGTCCTATAGCTTCTCTGTTTAGAGGAAGACCACTAAACACTTCTTCCCACCCCCTCCTCAGTGAACAGATAGACAATAATTACTGTAATACTGCACACCTATTACTGTGCTCTTTCTTGCACAGGCAGCAGAATGTTTACTTTTTGGTAGGATGACCCAAAAGCAAATCATTTTAAGAGTTAGATAGAAATTTCTTAGGCTGGAGAGGCCTATGCATATACATGTCCTGTTCCTTCCATGGTTGCTCTGTTCATATTCTGTGTACATGGAGGCTAAAAACAGCTTCCAAGGAAATATATTTTAGTCTAGTTTTACACATGAACTTTGCATAAAAATCAAATATAGTAAATAAAAGGTTAATGAGTTCTGGACAATACATGGGCTAAGCTGGAGTCCATGTGAGCAGCTGTACTCCTGGGAATACTGGAGAGTCAAAATATAAGTAATGTCCTAGTCTACACACTAGTGCTGGACCTGTACACATCTGTGGAATAGTGTGTGTTATCTCCTGAACTGAAGAGATCTGAAGATAGCAAGGTTATACATAGAAACCCGTTACAGTAAGTTTCTGTATGTGGCTAGACTAGTGCATTGTTCTGTAGACAGGATTTTCCTTTCTATTGTATACTAAATAAAGGCTAGCCATTTTGTTAAATAAAAGCAAATGGATACTTTATGGCTCAATGCATAATGAATGCTTTGTTTGGCAGGAGCAGGAAGATCAGAGGTACAGGGAAGAGGGACCACTAAAGTATTGCCAGTCCCAAACGTACAATAATCCTGTGTTACGTCTCAAAAAATAAAACAGAACAACACAACAAATCATGAGATTGGCTTAAAATCATGTTTTTTAAAAAATACTAAATTGTAAGTGCTTTTAGCCTTCCAGTTTTTGAGCTTCCCTCCCTGCCACCTAGGCCATTATTCAGTCAGGTCCATCCTATGCTGGGAGGTAAAGCCATAGGAAGCCATAATGCAAGGACAGTAATGCTGAAGGCAAAATCTGAACTTGCCCTGAATTCAGAACCCAAGTGTTACCTCAAGAAAGAGGAGGAAACTCAAAGAAAAGGTTTGCTTGCAAATCTTCTTGAAACCAAACCCACAACATTTTGGACTCGTATTACAGCTGTAGGTACGCACAGCTACCCGTGTGGAGAGGTAGTTTATTATCACTGTACCTGTCAATTTCTTCAAAACACTTTTGATTTAAACCTAAAATTAACTGAAGCAATTGGACCCCTATTTCATGAAAACACAATATGCTGGAAAATATCACCAAGGAAATAGCATTCTGCATTGCTAGGGTGAGAAACTGGGTGGTCTAATGAGACTTTTCCATGTCTACAACTATAATTCCCGAGTTGCTGATAAAAATAAATATGAATTATAATTTTTATAGTACTTATGAGTCCTTTAGGCTTATGCTCATTAGTGTGTCTTTATTCCCCTTCAAGCTGAGTGGAAGAACAATTAGATTCTTTTTTATCAGCAGTATTGTGGAACACACACATACATAATTTTGATTTACAGAATGTGACAGGCAATCAATATGTGTCAGAGAAGACCCACATCAACAAAAAGATTTGTGATAGCTGTATTGGAGTTGTTTCTTTTTCAGACCTGAACAGGGTATTTTCTTCATTCAGCAAATACAGTAGGAATATCAGACCACCTGAAATCTATGCTAAGAGCAGATATACTACCTTAAAATGTAGTAAAAGTGAATAGCACTGGCTTTAATGATTAACTCCAGGAGAAAAACATGGCAATGTCTTCATGGAATCATGCGGTGCACAACAGAAAAAAGGGGAAGCAGACAGATGATAGAGCCCGTTATTATAATTTCCCACTTATATACTGCAAATAGTACAAAGTGACAGCTAGAAATACACTTGTGTGTCAGAAATACATGGCATATGACAGAGGTACAATAAAATTGTTTTGGGCCCCAAAAATGATGAACTGATGCAGAAGTCAAAAAAATAAAAAAAATAGTCTATGAATACTTTTTACTTTTATTCAAAGTAGAAAATACTGGAGAGAAATTAAAGACCAAAGTCCCTGTTTATTAATGATGGGAAATGGTTATGACAGCAGTTAAAGATACTTTTTAAAAATCTATAGACATGACTTTCATATAAGGTTTAAGTCAGTCATTACATCTTTAACAGAGAGAATTAGATAAGTAGTGTTAGAACGTAATATCAGAGGCTATGGAAGAGATAGACATTTGTTTCCCATATGTCAAAGTGGATAAAGTCACTAGCATTTTGCTTTTGGAACCAGAGGTCAAGTCCAGCTTAATAGACTTGTATAATTCATCACCGCATTCACCTTTGCCCTTTTGGTGATACTCTCAGTCCCCACTGACTGCACCGTCTATAGACATCTCTATTTGATCCCCGTACCAACAAAGCTTGGAACTCCTACTTCCCAGAAACACCCTAGTTCAGTTCTAATAGCTGTGTTTATTTCCATCCAGGGTCACATAATTAGAGCTGTGTGGGAACCGGAATTTCCATTTCTGGATCAGAATGGGAAAAAAAGAATGATTTTGCATTATATGAATTTTTAAAAACAATGTTATTTCAGGTCAAATCAACATATTTTCAATAAAACATTTAATTTGAATTGACTTTTTTTAAAAATGTAAAGTATGTTTCAAAAAGTCTTGATATGAAAAACCAATCTGTTCTTACATTTTAAAATACAACACTTCCAGCTTAAATAGATGCTTTTACTTTGCAAACTTTTCCCTATATGAATTTTTGTTGAAATGAACAAAGTTCTCACAGAACATTTCAGTTTCAATGAAACACCATTTTACAAAAGGAATCTGTTTCAGCCAGCTCCACCCACCTTTTCTAGATACAGTAGAACCTCAGAGAATGAACACATTGGGAATGGAGTTTGTTTATAACTCTGAATAAAATGTTATGGTTGTTCTTTCAAAAGTTTACAACTGAACATTGACTTAATACAGCTTTGAAACTTTCCTGTTGTCATAAACAGATAAGAAAAGTTAATAGCACAGAAGTACTTTATATCTCTTTGACTATAAAGGATTAACAAGTTCAGTAAGCCTGGCTGTCACCTGACCAGAGGAGGACCACCATCAGGAACAGGATAACTTTCCAAATCTTTGAGGAGGAATTTCTTTTCTGTGTGGCTGTTAGAATTTTGGTTGTTGTTCACTCTCTGGGGCTCAGGAGGGACAAGATGTGCAAGCAGGTTTCTCCTCCAATCTCCTTGATACAGGTTCTTACAGATTCCAAAAGTAAGTACTAGGTCAGATGGTGCAAGTTCAGGCTTATGTTTGTTTTCTTTATTTGGCAAATGTCATTATTGCTGGAAGAGGAGTGTAATTGTGGCATTTGCTGAAAGAGTTAAAATTTGTATTTGCTGAAAGGATTTTAATTTGTATTGGAAATACTTAGGCGAGTAGGGTATTCCTAGTGCCTATACTGAGAAAAACCCTTACCTATCCATTTTAAAAATTTACCAGATAGATTTTTACTGCGTTTTTTTTCCTCTCTTTAATTAAAAGTTTCTTCTGTTTAAGAACCTGATTGTTTTTATTCGTGGTGAGACCCCAGAGGACCTGGTCTGGATTCACCAGGAATTGTGGGAGAATCAGAAGGAAGGGCGAGAGAGAGCTAATTTCTTCTCTGTGTCAGGATACTGTCTCTCTCCAGGAGAGTCTGGGAGGATTCAAGGAGTTTGAATCACAGTGATCTTCCAGGGTAACCCAGGGAGGGGAAGCCTGGAAGAGGCAACGGTGGGGGAAAGGGTTTACTTTCCTTGTGTTAAGATCCAGAGGATCTGGGTCTTGGGGTTCCCCGGGCAAGGTTTTGGGGGGACCAGAGTGTACCAGGCACTGGAATTCCTGGTTGGTGGCAGCGCTACAGGTTCTAAGCTGGTAATTAGCTTAGAGGAATTCATGCTGGTACCCCATCTTTTGGACGCTAAGGTTCAGAGTGGGGAATTGTACCATGACACCCGTCCAGAAGAAAAATGCTGTTTTAACCATACTAATTGAAATGAAACAAGCACAGAAATAGTTTCCTTATATTGTGAATTTTTTTAAAACTTTCTCTTTTTTAGTAGTTTACATATAATGCAGTACTGTACAGTACAGTGTTTGCTTGTTTTTTTTCCCTTCTGCTGCCTGATTGCGTAATTCTGTTTCCAAATGAGGTGTGTGGTTGACCAGTCAGTTCGTAATTCTGGTGTTTGTAACTCTGAGGTTCTTCTGTATTAAGACTGTTTATCCTCCTGCATTTGCTACATTTTCTACTTTTAGGCTAGCTTAGGGGTTGGCAACCTTGAGCACATGGCCCATCAAGGTATCCACTGGCAGGCTGCGAGGCATTTTGTTTATGTTGACTGTCTGCAGGCATGGCCGCCCACAGTTTCCAGTGGCCGTGTTTCACCATTCCCAGCCAATTTTACCTTGGATTTTTCCAGGACCAGGCCCTTACTACATAATTCTGAAGTTCCTGTTTCAGTGTAGCTGGGTCTATTAAAAATAAATAAGTATAAGCAAGGCACAAGCAGGTATGAGACAGGACTTTTATCATCAATCAGTTATGCCCCAAAACTATACAAGTCTGACCTTGTTTCTAGTCTTTGCATAATTTACTCATATTAATAAAACATTTTAAAATTCTTTATGTATCATTTAATCTTTATACAAATACTCTGAGAGCTAAAATAAACCATGGCTAACGAGTTTACATCACGCACATTTTATCTGTTTATTGCTAATGCAATCAGTAATGAAGAGTGAGTCCTGCAAAAGCACACAGCAAAGGGGAAAGACGCTGAACTCAGTCACAGAAGAAACAGGTTAGATATAAAGCATTGTCTCGCCTGTCGTTTCAACCCATCAATTTATAGCAAGTGAGTTTTAGGTTTTAAAATAGAAAGAGTTACTGTGGGAAAGACATCAGAAAATAAGCACTCAGACTGTAATGGAAAACTTTGGCAGGAGGCCATTATAGAAGTGCAAAGATCTCCAAGAGCTTGGTAAATAGGCTTGAACAATTTAAATTGGTAAATGTTGATTTCACTGTACACACACAAATCTATGAAAAAATGTCATCAATAATCAAAATTTACAGATTGGCAAAGAAAGAAAAATGCACTTTAAGAATTTAGAGTAAAAGTCCAGTGGTTCAGACTAACGAATTAGGCTGGTTACAAAGGAACTAGTGAAAGGATATTTACTTTGTGCGTTTTGACATGTGATGGTGACAATTTGTGTTTTAATGGCTTATAAAACTTTAAAGACCATATATGCTGAGATTTAAAGTTAAACAATTGTTTGACCCACCCCCATAATTTCCTGCAACTGTAAAAATTTAAGTTGATAAAACTTCAAAAAAGTGTTTTCAAATAAACATTCATATTATCTGTCATAAATATAAAAAATAAAAATCAAATTCTGCCAAGCCTATTTATAAATTTTAATGACTTATGCCTTATGATTAATCTTATGAAGTAGGTTAGTAACTATTAATCACATTTTCAAGATACAGAAGCAGCATGGAGAAGCTACACTACATTCTCAGAAGTGTCCACTCATTTTGCGTGCCAAACTTGAGACCAATAGGAAAAGGCAGTGGATTGGCAATTGGAAGAACTGGACTCTGTCACTGACCATGAGGCGCGAGCTAGCCACTTTAGCTTTTCCTCCACCCACTCTTTGTGTGCCTTGTCTACTTAGATTGCAAGTGCTTAGAGCAGGGGTGAGCAAACTACAGCCCGTGGGCCGGATCCAGGCTGTCAGGACTTTGGATCCGGCCCATGCGATTGCCACCTCTGTGGCACCGCAGGCAGCTCCTAGAAGTGGCTGGAATCACATCCCTGCAGCCCCTGGGGAATAGGGGGAAGAGGGCTCCATGTGCTACCCTTGCCTGCAAGCAACGCCACCTGCAGCTCCAACTGGCCAGGAATGGGGAACCGCGGCCAATGGGAGCTTCAGGGGAGGTACCTGCAGGCGAGGGCAGTGCACGGAGCCCTCTGCCTCCCTCCCCCAGGGGCCACAGGGACATGGTGCTGGCTGCTTCCGGGAGCTGCTCAGTGTGGGGTCAGGGCAGGTGCCTGGCCCCAGTGCGCACTGCTGCCAACCTGGAGCTGCTCCAGGTAAGTGGAGCCGAGCTGGAGCCTACACCCCAAACCTCTCCTGCACCCTGGACCCTAGCCTCTCGCCCTGAGCCCCCTCCCATACTCTGCACCCTTCCCTGCACCCCAACCCTCTGCCCTGAGCCCTCTGCTGCACCCCGCAACCCTCCTGCACCCCACACTCCAACCCCCTGTCCACCTGCTGCACCCCAACCCCCTGCCCCAGCCCTACATTCATGGCCCTGCATGCAATTTCCCCTTGCAGTCCTGGGCTTTAGCCAGAAAACCAGCCTACCTTACGCCCCAAGAACACTAAAACTAGGTGTTTGGGTAAAAAACCTCCGATTACGGTGAAGGGGAAATTCAACTGGCAATTACTGTATTTTTTAACTACATGCCTAGCCAATTTTCAAGAACGAACTGCAGCAATTTGTTTGGTTTAGGAAAATATCAAGTCATCATCTGTTCAGTATATTAATGTAATGATTGCATGCAGCAGGAGGCTCAAATATCACAGGGACGTCCCAGAGAGAATAGTCCACTGCTCTTTCTTGTTTCTAGCTTTGATTTTATTCTCATCTCTTCTGTTGTCCTTTTTTTGACTCCCCTCTGTTCTTTTCAAATAGTGTTTCACATTTGTTCACCTGAGTTTATCACTTTAGGAAGAAGGGATGGGAAAGAGGCGCCTCAGGGGAAGTAGAGGGAATCGCTGGGCCTAGAGGGAGATGCAGCTAGGGCACTGTTTGTACTTGGTCGAATGTACTGGAGTTGGGTCCAAGGAATTAGAGGATGGATCAGTTTGGGGAAAGGAAGGAATGGAGAAAAGAGGATGGAACAGAAAAAATTCCTGGTGAATCCTGGCCCCACTGAGGTCTATCTAAAGCAATGGTTCTTCACCTTTCCCAACTACTGTATCCCTTTCAGGAGTATGAAGCTGAGCCCACTACCCAGGCCCCACAAGCCTGAGCCCCACCACTCAGGGTTGAAGCCTGAACTGGTCACGGGCTGAAGCATGTGACTTAGTTTCTCGGGGCCCCTTGTGGCATGGGGCCCCAGGCCACTGCCCTGCTTGCCACCCCATAATGCCGGCCCTGCACTTGCGACCCCCCTAAATACATCCTGTGACCTTGAGAAACATTGATCCAGATAAGTTGATGTACCCTGGAAGATCTTTGTGTACGCCAGGGGTACATGTACCTCAGGTTGGGAGCCACTGATCTAAGGTATTTCTACAGCCCACATGACCATAGTATCAGAACACTTCCCACACTAATATATTTATCTTCCCAACAACCCTGTGAAGAAGGGAAGTGCTATTATCCCCATTTTACAGAATGGGACCTGAGGCACTGAGAAGCTAAGTGACCTAAGTCACACAGGAAGTCTACAGCATAGCAAGGGTTGGACTCAGGTTTCCCAACAACTCAGGTATCACCCTACCCATAGGGTCAGCCTTCTTCTCTGGCAAAGTTCCTGGTGAATTCAGCTAGGCCAGGATTTCACCCTTGTAATTCAGCTATGTATCTGAACACTTGCCTCTCAAGCCATGATGAGCCACTTTAATTTAGCAGAATGCTGTTGACATTACAAATCCAAAATAGAATTCACTACCATTTGACACGATTGACAATGGCAGTCTCTCAGGAAAGGCCAAGCCTAAGAGCATAAAAGGGGCCTGCAATGAGGTCTCACATTGAAGTGCAAGGGCAGAATGTGCTTTTGGCTTATCTGCAGCTATCTAGTCATCCTATCCCTTTTCATCTTTCTAGGTTCTCCAGCACATGCCAAATCAGGCAGGAAGAGGGCAGTGAGACACATACTCTAATGATAAACATACACACATACATACCCCTCAAAGTGACATAGTCCAAGCACAGTAAAATCTAGTATGTAATGTTGGAGTGTTCGGTACTTTTGTCGTGATGAGAGAAACGTATGGTAAAGGATGGACTAATACATTGAGACTGAACTGGTACACTTTTCATCATTATTACACAAACATGTGCCCAAATTGGGAGACGGGCTGTTAAGGGTTGGGGGTGAGGGGAACCAAAGCAGGAGGCTGAGGCTTACTTGGTTTTGCAGAGTTGGGGATGGGGAATATGGTAAGCATGCTAAGGTGCTGCCTGGAAAAAACCATACTTGCTGCACTGCAGATGAACGGAAGCAGAGGAACCTGCACACACTAATACTACTAAATATTTACACCTAGCTTGAAACTGGTCCAAAAAAGCAATTATGGAGTATTGTGTTGGCTGAAAATGTGACCCTATTAAAATTGGATCACTGACACAATATAGTTTGTCAATGCACAGTTAATGATAGTATCGACAGTACATTTTAATGCAGACAGTTTGATGTTCTGTATTACAGCAATGCATAACATTCTAGGTTTTGGTGGTATGACTATCTTGCGATAAGACTCTTTCATTGAAATTACATTGGATTGAAAGCAGTGACTATTATTTCAATGAGCCCATTACATTTCGGTAGAGAAGAATTCACCTGTAAATTTACAGGGAGAGAAGGGGAAGCTCTTGGTATGAAACTTTGGGCCTAATATCAGTCTAACATTAGTATCACCATCATTCATGGAGGAATTAGACAGCGGAGATGAATGAACTGATTTTTCATAAAGTATCAATCTTTGAAAACTCCAACTAAGCCCTTTTTGAAGTTTGAGAAATTTAGGATAATTCCCTATTTATCTTAAGTACTTTTATGGCCTCCTTTACCATAGTATCTGAGTGCCTCAAAATCTTGGAATATTTATCCTCAAACTAGGGAATTGAAAAAGGGTCTCAGGTTGGCACCTTAACTACTGATCATCCTTTCCTCTGCCCTTGTCACTTTTCATTTGTACTCACTTCTGCACTTACTGGTTCTAACAAAGTCTGGAAGTGGAAATGAGTGTTAGATCCTTATAAAAAAAGCTAGATTTACAATAATGCATTTCTGACTAATTATTCTTTATGCTTCTGGTTTAATCTTAGACATGTCTTACCCACAATAAAGAAAAACTGTTACTGTATTGTGAGATTTTTTCAGCCTAGTTTGGGTATAACTGAATGAAAAACTTGACTAAAGACTCTTATTGTGTGCCCGTGGAAGCTGATTTTCAAACATTAAATATGTTAAAAGGTTTCATTCCACACTGAGGACTATGGGCCAGATTCTCTACTGGGACCTGGTCCCTTTACATCACAAATGGACCTAAATCTGTCCATAAGCAGCCAGCAAGAAATTCCCTTAGTAGGGGGGAATTCTGCGCTGACAAAGGCAGTACCTGTCCCAGATGCCCACCTCTAGTGGTAGAAGCATGTTCCTATCCTCCACTGGCATAGAGTCCATTAGAGTATGTCTACAGTGCAATGCCCTGGGTTTGTAGAACTCAAGTTAGCCAGACCCTGGGTCTTGGTTTGAGCATCTACACTCATCTGTAATCTTAGGTCAGGAATTGTTGAACCCTGGTCCCAACCTTGAGTTCTGGTGTCTACACTATATTATGTGGGCCTGAGTCCAACCATTCATATCCCAGCCTTCCTAGTGGCCTCTCAAAATGTGACTGTTGTAGCCCTTTGTTCATGGGGCAATGTTGGAAAACTTGACTGTCCACCAATCTTGACCATCCAGGGGACAAAGAAAGTTATTCCATGGGATTGTGGGATACTATTGGCAAACTCCAAGAGCATGAGTCCAGTGGGGCTACATCTCCACTGCAAAGCAATACAGCTTGAATCCTGGGTCCCAGCTTGGACCCACTCCCAGAGGGTCCTGGGACCCTTGGTCTGAACTCTGGATTAGCATTATTTGTGGGTAGATGGAAAGGGGATTAGGCTTGAGCCTGAGTTTGGACCCTGGGTTTACACTGCAGTGTAGACATACTTTTAGAAACCCTATGCCAGCGTGCAAATTAGATCAGTCCCTTAATTGCTCTAAGTCTTATTGAGACTGGGACATGGGCTGATGCAGACCTTCTGTCAAGATCAGGGAGCTGGAAGCAGCTCTCTCATGTCCCCCATCTCCCCAGTACAGCTTGGCTGCAACAGAGAACAGGATCCTAAGGGTCCAATCTTATGGCCCTTTCAAAGGCAAAGCTCACATTGACATAAATAAGAATGTTACCTATGAAAATACTGCAAGAAAGATCTCTAAGCCCCTGAAGCACACAGACCTTGGAATTAAACTCATGCAACCAGGCGGAGTAAAAATGTTATAAAAATCACTACCATAAAGCTTGTTTTTAAAACTGTGTTCTAAAAAAGCAGCTCAAGTGAATTGTGGAGGAAATGGGATGCAATCTGATGACAGAGTTGCTAAAGGAAATGGGTGTTCAGTGCAAATGGGTGTTTTGAGACCATGAATACTTTGCTGTGACTATGCAACTATGTTAAAGACCTGGGAATAAAAAGCTATTTTCCAATGCCATCTGCTCTTCTCTGCTTGTACCCCCTACTATGCTATTATGCAGTTCTACAGTTAAGCCAGTGCTTCTGGGAATGTTGTTACAGCATGGCAAGAGAAATGGTATTTTCTAAGGCCTGGATCCAAACCCCACTGGAGTCAATGGGACTCTTTTCATCAGGCTACAAATTAGCAACAGTGTAGGCAGGAAAACGTTTGCCCTCCCTGTGGACTTGATGGCAATCTCAGTGTTTAAACAGACCAGAACTTTCGCCAGTTTTGATATGTATATAAATAGCAAACTTGCTATGCTTGCTTCTCCGTATGCGTACCTGGAATACTGAAATGATTATACATTTTTTGGGACAGAATTGCTATAGCAACTAGATGTAGGAAACAGCCACAAAGTTTTGGTTAGGATACATTTGAATCTAGGATTTTGGTTAGGCACGTTACAGAGATAGTGGCCAGCATGCAGTTTGATCCACATCTGGATCAAAGATGTCCTAGAGTTCACTTATGCATGTATCCTGTGTTTTGGTGAACCAAGTCCATCTCTATTAATGATCTGATAAATACATAAAAACTCCCATGAACTAAAGTGGAGTTAGATTTAGAACAAGATCTGCCAAAATGGCTGTGATTCAAAAGAGTTGGCTCTTATCAACTGATAGGATGCCATGATATCTGAGATACCGTATATAACATGCCTTTGTTTAGAACAGGGAAATAATGCTAGTATGACAGATACCTTGGTGTGGTAACAGTTGACTTTTAAGTGGCACACTTCAGTCCTCCATATTACTCTCATGTACAGTTGGTGGCTTTGAAAAGCAGAAACCTCCCCCTCCACTATTTTAATGTACTGAGCTGATCTGGTGAGTTGAGTCTAACACATGTAAACTAGAACAATGCCCGCTTTAGAATATTTCAGTTATTGTTATTTCCCCAGATTCCAATTTGCAGCTCTTATTTATTTTTGAGACAAAGCCTGAGAACTTGTATCCCTGCTCAGATCAAATTGCAGGTGGTTATTGTGGACAACCACACACTGTAAATGTCATTGTACATATAAATCAATAAAGATGTGTTTTATGTATTTCTCTGTTTGATTCCTGTGCACTATAATGTTTACAAGGTGGTCAAAGTCAGATAAATCATTACTATCTATGGCAGGAGTAAATGTCTGATCATTAAGTCGGAAGGCTGTGTTTTTTCCTCAGAACGTGTGGGGGGCAAGTTATGTTAATAGAATTGCTAAGGACAAATATAAATTGATAGGGGCATCAACACCTCTAGTATATTCCCCAGTGTGAGTTCATTCATATAAACAATGTCATAGAAAGTCCTGGATGAAGTTGACATTTACTTTTGTCTTATGTTCTCCTTATAAGTGTATTTAATTATAAAAGAAAATTTTCCCAAAACTTTGCTTTCATCAGTTTTAAATCTTTGTAAAAGAAGCTAATGATGAAAGGGCTGATCCTGCAAGTGCTTATGCACCTGAGCAAAGTGTTTTCAGAACTGGGCCCTTCCCATGATTGTGTGTGCTCATACATCTCAAAGTGAATAAGATATTTAGAGAAGTCAATCTGACAAGTCATTGGATTTGAATATACATTTAGAATGTTGAGGGGGAACGTCTGAGAACATAAAAGAGCCATATTTAAACACTACTATTTTCTTAACAAAAACGTTACTAATATGAGCTATTGCTGCTGCCTGTACTGAGGGCAAAGTTACTTCCTTAAGGCACATGTAAAATGTTACTTAGCTGCTTATGCTCTCAGAGGACCACGTATCTTATAGGTTTAACAACGCCCTCGGCTGTTTACCATAACAATATCACATGGCAGCGAGTTCCACAGATTAACTATGTTACAACTAGATACTATTTTTAATATATTTGTTTTGAATGTGCTGGTTTATATTATAAGGAAGGGCAAACAGGACAACCCAGAAAGCTTCCTGTATCCCATTAATCAAATTTGCTTGGAAAGGAGAAGAGTCACAGGGAATATGATTGTTCCTCTATTATATTTCCTTTTACTCTTCTTTCCAAACTAAGTAGTCCTTGTCATTTTAGTTTCCCCATACATGGCTGTCAACAAATTGTCTTAACTATTCTTCCAATGAACTGCATAGCACTTTCTAAATATCTGCTTACAGAAATAAATTGAGGCACAATAAGCCATTTTGACATCTCGGATGAATAATAAATGGTTTTAAAACTACCTAAATATTGATTTAATGTCTAAAAAAAAATAGCTCTTTTGGGTAGTTCAATAAGTGATTTAAAATACTTACTAAATACATGTCTACCTCGATATAATGCTGTCCTCGGGAGCCAAAAAATCTTACCGTATTATAGGTGAAACCACATTATATTGAACTTGATTTGATATACTGGAGCGTGCAGCCCCACCACCCTGGAGCGCTGCTTTACCGTGTTATATCCGAATTCGTGTTATATCGGGTGGCGTTATATCGGGATAAAGGTGTATGTCTTTACTCTATAGACCAAACTGGAAAGAATTCATTCCAGTGTCTTAAGTAACACATATTTTGCACATTTTATAACTTAAAAATCTTCCCTGGAAAGTAAAAAAAAATATTCAGTGATTTGTTACATATTTATTACTAAACAATGCCAACCCTGCAAACCGGTAAATTCAGGCTGAGGCTCCTTTCCAAAACTTGTACTATGAAGCTCCCTTTCCTTTTCCTCCCTGAGGTAAACTCTCCCTGACTGAAATCCTGGCACCACTGAAGTCAATGGGAGCTTTGCCTTTGACTTCAGTGTGGCAGGGATGTCACTCCTTGAATTAAAAGACAATGTTGGTTTCCAGTCAGGGCTTCCTTTACTTCTGTCAATTTAGACCAAACTCTTGCCAACAACATGGTCTTCCTCACCAGTGGAAAAGAAATTGGGTATGACAATTGATATGGTAACACTGTTTAATCTTGTTAAGCAAAGGTATTATCCAAAGAACTTCAGAGCATTCATATTATTGCTATGTAGGCAAGATAAGAGAGAAGGTCAAGTTGGCACTCAGACAGAAAAGCTGAGATTATTCTATGTTGGCTGCCTTTAGTGAGGTTTCTGTAGCTTTACACTTTTCTGCCATTATTTTCTGAATATTTCTTAAATATCTAAGAATTCTACCCATATGCCAAGACAGTAGCCATTTTGTTTAGTGTGACTACAACCTGTACAAGAGGAGAGACACACTGTGCGCTCTCTTTGTGACTCTACTTTTATTCTGTCTTGCTACGCTGTTTCCAAAGCCAATGATTTTATCATATCTCATGATATTCAGTGTTTTTCTTAAAGCCCCAGCTTCTGCAGACACATTATTTCCTGAGAATCTCAGCTTTCATTTTTTAGAGAAGGAAATTTCTATTTCTCATGCTGATGGAAGAAAGTTTGAAAGTGTGTCCTAAGTGCACCCTAAAAGTTCTGAAAAACAGGAGGCAAAGAGTGAGCCCAAAGATTTGTATTGCTTTTAAAAATATCATTTTAAGCCAATCATTTTGGGGAGCCTAACTCGATTTCTGACGCATGGGGGGTAGCAATACTGTTGCTATATTTTTCTTAAGCTAAAATAAATGTAGTTTGAGATGTAAGTGTATATTCTCATTTTTTTATGAGGGAGCACAACACACACGAGTGCAAGTAGACTCTGTAGCATCCCAATATTCTGCCTCCCTTCTACTATCCCTCCAACAGACTCGCCGATGCAGTAATAATTTTTGAGTGGTGGGGAGGAGGGAACCTAAAGGTCCAGATATAGCCCATCCTCTCTCTGAGGGAGAAGTTGTGAAGTCCTGGCAGTAGGGAAAAGTGGTCACAGCAGGAAAGCAGTCCAAGGGAAATGGGCTTTTCCACCAGAAAGTGGAAAAGCCAAGACTACTTCTTCCCAAAGGTACTGACCTGCCCCACATTCCAGCAACCAGAAAACTTCCTTTCTCTGTAACATAGTAGTTCCTATTATAACTAGTGGCCTAGCAGTAGCCTCAATTAATTGACTAGACTCCCAGGTGTTAAATACTTACATATTAGCCTTTATCCTAAGGGTAAAATAACATGCACAGAACATTTGAGATTTTTTCAGCTTAAGAGGTGGAGATACAGCTGCATGATCTCCACTCAGATAAGATATGTGATTAAATCCCTGCATACTGCACTACAGACCTTACGGTTTTTTAAATCAATTTTAAAATTTAAATTATGATTCAGAAGTCACAAACATGGATGTTAATGACATTCTGACAGCAGATTTTCATATAAGATTACTGCTAAAAGCCTACAGAGAACACAGAAAGAGTAAGCATGCTGAAACGGCACAATGATAGGGAATATACCAGCAAACAGGCAAGCAGGGTGGAGGGGGGAGAGTCACCATGACAAAGAGACTAGATTTAGAATGTCCAGATCAGAAACAAGACAAAACCCAAAACATGCTGAAGGTTTTAATAGTACTCCCTCTTTACTGGATAGGTTTTTGCACTTGATTTCTTCAGAAAAGTGCTGAATGTACTCTTTGCTTATATAGGATGCTTTTAGCAACAACAACAAAATAAATGAACAAACAGAGGGCATGCCACTATGAATTTGTGTGCTTCTTGAATAAGCCTCTTCAAACTGTGCTAATGAGTAGGCAATACTGAAGGGTAATATCAGGGCTGGCTCCAGGTACCAGCTAAAGAAGCAGGTGCTTGGGGTGGCCAATGCTATTGGGGCAGCACGTCCAGGTCTTCGGCGGCGAGTCCCTCGGTCTCTCTCTCTTCCTCTGCCACCAAAGAGGAAGAGTGAGAGTGAAGGACCCGCCGCCGACTAGTAGAGCTGTGTGATTGTTCTATCGCGCTTTTTTTTTTCTGCTTGAGGTGGCAGAAAACCTGGAGCCGGGCCGGGGTAATGTGACTAGACTTATATTTCCCCAAACCAGAAGAATCAAGATGGTAAAAGCGACTACAATAGGTGAACAGTGTTTAGACATTCACTCTAGACCCAGATGGAAAGGAAAGCACATATTTGTCCAGGATGGTCATCTTGTTAAAGCTCCTGGTCAAGAGTAAGGAGTTTCGTGTTACACTACTGTTCTACCAGAGTCTTCCTGGGTGACTTTGGGCAAGTCACAGGTCCAAATCTCAAATTGCGGCTCATTGGTACTCAGTGTATTGAGGGGAGGGCAATCACCAAAGGGTGCTCTTTGCATGCACACTTACCTTGATTCTGGGACTGGTTCTGGTACAAATTCAAGCAGCTTTAGGGTGCAATATTAGAGAATGTTCACAGACAGCAAATGTTGAACTCCTAAATAGGAATATTTACACTGGACACCTAGCACCAAGAGTCATGCTCATCCAGGCAAAGAGAAAATAGATCAACCATGTAACCTGATTCTAGTCACAATTATTATTAAATAATTTCTATTGTAAAACACTTACAGACCCCAAACAGGGATCAGGGACTCATTGTACTAGGCTCTGTCAAACAAATACTACCTACAGTTCCAGTCTCCAAGAGCTCACAGTCCACAAAGACTGAAATCTTGAATATAAAATATTCAAAACAAATTGCTCATAAATTCTTAACAGACCAAGCATTATTTGTAGAATTTATCCAACACATAATTTATATAATGAATAAACGTATAATGAATATATTTGTAAGTTGCTGTCAGGCAATTAACAGCAAGGAAAAAAAGCAAAATTTGTCAGTTATGATTTGCTATGAATTATTTTCTCAGCTCAATATTATGGAGGTGCGGAGGAAGGTAGATTTGGAATAAACCAAAAATTTCCAGTTTTGTTCTTGCAGTTGAATTTAGCTCATAATAAAATCAGTTGCTATTTTTCTAATTCTGTTTACTGCAGAACAATAAAAGGCCACATTGTTGCATTCCAGTGGTCCCCTACACAAGTGTTAAAATAATGAGTCCCTAATCCTGCCATTGACTACAGAATTGGGAGCATTAGTTGGGAGCTACGTGGCCTGTCTAGAAGTGGAGAGAGTTGGGGCTAGAGGAGAAGTTGAGGGACACTGAGGACATGTTCAGGATCAGGAAGAGAAGGTTTTAGTGTTTGGAATGAAAGACACAGGGACAGATGATTGATTGATTTTGAAGGCAGGAATTAGAAGAAATGGAGAAAGAAAACATGGAAGGAAAAGAGACTCAAAGGGTTTGGATAACTTCAAACTGGACATTGTGAAGATCTGGAATCTGGAAGGCATTTGCCAAGTACATCAACAAAAATTTTATTGGACTTACAAATTTATGAATATTACATATTTTATGACCACTTTTTATATTGTCTACATACACACTGTTTTTTGTATATAAGTCCGAAAACAGATGTGAATTTTTCTTAGCAAATCCAGATCCACTACTTGAATTAGATAGTTGCTAAAATTTACATGCTTTAGATACCCACTGTGAAATAAATGAACTGAAGATGTTAGCAGAAGAATAAAACAGTTTAAATTTAATCTATGGAGCTAGCTCCAAATTGCAGCCAGATACAAAGCATGATTCTCTTCTCATTTACACTGCTTCAATTTCTGTGACTTCATTGGAATACTCCAGATTTACAATGTAACTGAGAGAAGTGTCGGGCTAACATCATATCAACACTAATACATTCCTAATTAGGATCAAGTGTCTTTGAAATTTTTATTTCCAGCTAATTAGTGTTGATATTCTATTACTAGGTTATGATTGCTTTTGGATTCCGCAACAAAGAATGATTCATATCTTGACTCAAATAAATTATTCAACAAAAAAGATACACAAATGAGAGATGCTGCCAAAACCTAATATTTAAAATAAAATACTAATAATAATAAAATAAAGATTAATCATCAGACATTCTTACAGTTTGGGCCTAGAGTAAGTGCTTTTCACAGCCAATCAGAGGAACTATCCTAGAGTACCAAAATGATTAGCCATTTGGTCAGTTTTCTTAGCAACTAAGACTTAGGGGCTAATTTCTGCCCTCAGATGTAAAGACACAGTTCCTTTTGTAGAATGGCAACTATGGTTTTCTGTATACAAAGTGGGGAATCATACTGATAGCTGAAATAATGCCACTAAATGGTATCTAAGGGTGAAATCTCTTTCCCAGTGCTCATGTGGAACAACCCAGGCACTGTGCTGGGGAATTGCATGGGGCCCAAGATGGGGAGAAGGAAAGAATCCTTCCCCAACACATGCTGCGGAGTCTATTTAACATGCTCAACATCACTATAGCATCTGTGCGTCCAAGAGTGGCAGTTGCGCTCCAGAACTAATAGGCCTGGGGCTTTTGTCAACCTTTTCTACAGAGCAAATGGTCAGCACAAAATTATATGCCAGAAATATGCATGGGTGTGTAATCAATTCTGCATCCACAAAAATCGACTTTGATCATGAAGTTGGATAACGAGTGTATATATGGGCTTTCTCATGTATAACATGTGATGTCTATATGTGCGATAGCTTAGGCCCTGATTCTGCTTCTGATCCACACAGGTACTTAACTCTGCCAGGTCATAGTGTGGGATCCAAGCCACACATTTAATAGAATGTAGCCCTCCGGAAAAGATATATTTGGAAAGTATTTTAGCCACTTGGAAGAAATTCAGAGGATATTTTACAGGTACAAACTGAGATGCATTGGCAGAGGTATATGGAGAAGCTTTCAGAACCCCTGTTCCTTCTCTTTTATAGGCAATAATGTCACCCACAAAGTGATTTAAGAATTTTAAAAGCCTTATGTGCAAGTACTATCAGAAATGGTAAAAAATTAGGAAACATCGGAACAGGTGTCCAGGGGGTTGTCATAGCAAATTACAGAGATATAGTACATTGAAAATGTCATTCATTTAATAGGTTAATAAAACCAGTTTAATGCAGGGTACAGAAAATTAGCAGCAGCAGCAGCATCAACAACAAAAATCCTTTTAATCAAATTGATAAGCCTCTATCAATTTGTATATAAAAGTCCAAATGAATATAATGTTTTTAGAGTTGTATCCGGCTGCCACAGAAGTAAACAGCAAAGATCCCATGGACTTCAATGAGAGCATGGGCATCCCATTAGTATCTGTCGGGCAGTACTGAGTATGTTGTCAGAGATGCCTCTCTTCCCCCGTCTTATCCCTTCTCACCTGGTGAAAATCACCCTAGCTCCACTGAAGTCAAAAGAACTATGCCAGTTTACACCAGCTGAGGATCTGGCCTGTATCTCTTGTAATGTGTGTGTGTGTTTGGGGGCGGGGTACAAAGGAGGAAAATACTTTAACTACTTTCAAAGGCAAATTACAATTTTATGAGAAATGAAAAGCTTCAGCAGTTTATCACTTATTTAGAAGGAGCAGTAAAAGTTATGAAATAAAATCATGACTATTTCCCCTTCTTCAAATAAATAACAGGAAAAACACTTTAAAAGTAAATAAATCAGTAAATGGATCAGGATGGTTTGGAGTCAAATAATTGTATTTTCCATTTGTTGAAACATCATATCTTTATCATCATAACTTTAATGACCCTGTGTTTAGTCATTCAGTTTCCTGTTATCATGGCTCTTTTTTATTTTACCCTTCTGGGTATGAGCCTGGGATGAAACGGGACTGTCAGAAAAGTCTAATCAATCAATTGATTAAATCCTTTATTTTTATTAAGGGGGATAATGAATTGTAAACCAAAAGTAAAAATTGAACCCTATTAATTAATTCCTTAATAATGAGCTACGGTAACAAACTGTAATAATAAATTCCATGGTAACTAGTAAGTAAAAAGCTAGTGTGATGTACTAGCAGTGGGATCTTTCTTTTATCTCATTCTGGTAGGCCTGCTGTCTCTGAGCAACAAGGGTCCTTCCGGAAGTCTCAGCCATGGCACATGTCAGAGTAACATACAGTGAATCCTGATGTTGAATGAAAGTCTTCAGCTAATTGTTCACTCCTGGTGCCAACACAGTCTGATTTCATATCAGTTTTACACAGCAATGACAAATAGCATAACTCAATTTAATTCAGTGAAGGTATACCTTGGTTTACAACCTCGTGTAAGTGAGATGAGAATCAGGCTGAGACAGGGGCAGCTCTAGCTTTTTTGCCATCCCAAGCACGGCAGGCAGGCTGCCTTAGGCGGCACGCCTGCGGGAGGTCTGCCAGTCCCACGGCACTGTCGTACCCACCGCTGAATTGCCGCCTGATCTGCGGGACCGGCGGACCTCCTGCAGGCAAGCTGCTGAAGGCTGCTCGACTGCCACCCTCGCAGGGACTGGCAGGGTGCCCCTGCAGCTTGCTGTCCCAGGCACGCGCTTGGGGCACTGGTGCCTGGAGCCACCGCTGGGCTGAGAGCATAGGCGTAGGAACTAGGAGTGCAGGGAGTGCTGCAGAACCCCCAGGTTTTGCGTGGGGTCCCAGCTGCCGGCCGGGGTCCCGGCTTCCGGCCCCATGCCCAGGGGCTACACTGCTGGCCTGGTCCTGGCTGCTGGCCTGGGGTCCCGGCTGCCGGCCCCGCATCCAGGGTCCAGGCTGCCAGCTCTATGGCCAGGGCTCCGCTCCCATACCTGGCCTGGTGCTCCACAATCACCCCCAGCTGTGGCCCCAGCTTCAGCCCCCTTACTCCATCCACGTCCCCGCCTCCTGAAGCCATGGCCCTGCTCCTGGCTCCAGCTCTAGGGAGTAGTGAGGGGAGTAGACAGGAGTAAGCGGGGGGGGGGGGATGGCCCAGCACCCCCATTCTAAAAACGATTTTAGTACCTAGAAAGCTAGGTAGTTATTTTTTGAAGATACACGTGTATATGCCTCACACATACACATTCCTCCATAGAAATAATCATGTAAGTCTATTCACCTAGAAGAAGTGATCAAACAGAAGAAAGAAAGAGCTTTTGCCATTCTGCTAGGAATCAGATTTGGAACCATGGTATAAGAACACCTTCACTCTGTCTGGTGTAGAGAAGGTGCCAGGAGCATTCATTGCCTCAGGAGGAGTAAGGTGAAGGTGGAGATGGAGTCACCACCTGTAACAAAGTGGACATATCAGTGGGGTTGGAGGGAGAAGGCGGCCACACTACCCGAAAGGTGTAATCCCTTCCTGAAGCACAATCCTTCCATGTGCCTTCATGGTATAATCCATAATGGCAAGAATGAGAGGTCATTTCCAGTTATGAAATGGGCATATCTGAAGCATTCTCCTTGCACAAAATATTAAGTGAGTTTTCATAAGAGCCACTAAGTCAGCCAGTCATTAAAATCAAATTGGCCTGAATTCCAGATTGTGCTTGCTTGCAGTTTTCCAAGGCTGCCATGCCAGCACCCTCATCTATTTCCCCATGAGTACGCTAACAATTATGGGTTTTGCAGACAGAAATGCAGGAATTTTGCCTAATTAAAGCTGAAAAGATTTAAAGACATTTTCCTTAGAGAAAACCCATCTAAGATCATTAGTTTCCTTGGACAGGTTCTTTGTGTGAAAAGAGATTTTTACATTATAGGATGCTTGCAACCTATATGGAGGGCACAGGGATCAAAAGCACAGGGCAGGGTTTAACTCACAAAATGGCACTGATATCCATGTACATGTCATTCTGACATTTAACCAACCCATGGAGACGGTTTGTAGGAGTTGGGCTGGACCACACTAAAATATATTGTTGCTCTACACCTAATAATAATAATATCCAGACTCCATAAAATGCTTTTCATTCCAATTCAATGCTTTACCTATAACTCAGCAACACTAACAGTGTAGTAAGATATTCTGTACAGTGAATTATGTCTCTAACATGAAAAAAAAGAAGAAACTTGTTTTTAGATGCTATCTTATAAGTTCAAAACTAAACAAAATGCTACATACAAAAATCTCTTTTAGGGTTTGATTTGACTTTCTATGGCCCTATATAAGAATCAGTCTATTGTAGCTTACATAACATATGCTATTCATACACAATCTATTCTTCTCTACACCCTAGCCTTTATGCTGATCGTATCTTACCAGGTGATCATGCTCCTCCACTCTCAAATTGGGCGATCCCACTGCAGTCAAAGGGCCAGATCCTCAGGTGGTATAAATCATCATAGCTCAAATGAAGTCTATGGGACTATGCCAATATAAAACAGCTAGAGATCTGGCTCCTTCTGGAGTAAGGATCTACTCACTGTAGCAAAATCTGACCCTAAATATCAATTTGCTTTTTAAAAAAAAACAGACAAAAAAACAAATCCTATCATAAGGAAAAGAGAAACGCCATATCCTTCTAGAATAGACTCTATGTGGAAACATTACAAGTCTCTTTAAAGGAAGATTAACTTCATTTCTCCCACCATGAAGCTGGAATATTTAAATTCATATGATATCTAAAAATAACATGCTGAATCTGTTTGTTTAAGTTGGCAAACTCAGGTGGTGGTGGTTTTCATTTCATGCAGCTATACCTAATTTGCTACAGCTAAAACCTGTTTGAAACATGCTGAGCAAGAGGAACAAGCAAGGTATCCCCTTGTCTGCAACTTAAAACACCACACTACATCTTGCCAGTCATTGCACACATCTTCTGTCCTATATTTAAAGGTCACATCTGGCCAAGTAATTGTTAATCAAACATCCACACAATTTAATCAATTGGAATGCAGATTATATTAGTGCCCTCCTGTAGCTGCACGTAAATTTTCCTGTCGTAGCCGTGGCTCTCTTTTCTTACCAAACTGATCCAATTTTCAGCAAAAAGGTAATGCTCCTCTTTTAGATGAGACGAATATAGAATGTGCCTTTTTTGTTTTGTTTTCATATTTAAAGATCAAGGAGAGCCTACATCAATACATTTTTAATTATACAGTAGTTAAGGGATATGACTCAGTCTCTTTGAAGTGCTTTAACTTCTCTGCTACTTTCTCAAGTGAAATTACATAGGAAAGGGAAGGTACACATCACTTTGAATACAATCAGCTTAGATCTGTGTATAGAAAGGAAGTCAGATATATTTTCCGATAGATTAATAAAATGTAAATAGTAGGTCAGTTTCCTGAAAGATTGGTTGTCAATAATGGCTAAGGTATTTACATTTAATTTTAAAATGCTGAGAACATATTTGGGGCCTGATGCTGGCCCCAGTTGAGCCCAAGAGAGTTTTGCCATCAACTTCAATTGCAACAGTAACAAGGCCCTGGACAGACTTTACAGTAATTATTCATTCTTTGTTTCAGGGTCACTTTCTTCTTCATTGGCTTCATTCAGTTTATGCATAAAAATATTTGGCTTCTACCATGTGATGATTTCTCTGTCCTCATTGGTAGCTTGATCCATCTCCCATTTAAGTCAATGAGAAAACTCCCATTGACGTGAATGGTGCAGGATCAAGCCCTGGAAGAAGTCAGTGCTTTTTCAGAATTCCTCACATAAACATGGGTTTTAAACATTGGACATGTGTCCCTTTTATGAAATTCATAGTTTGATTTTCTTAGCACCAATATTAGAAGTTGGGAACAGCTAGTCTTAGGGTTTATCTATGCCTACTACTATGGTGTCTTTATTTGCCTGATTGTAAAATAACAAAAAAAATATTTTTCCACTTGCAAAATGTATTGAAATATTTTTCTGCTATTTAAATACCTTTATACATGCATTTTAAGCATGCAACCTACAAACTCTACAATGTGCTTAACACCAGAAAAGAAAACCTGAAGCAAGAACATCAACATGAGATGAACTAAGATCTGTTGTCTCAGATTTTTATTGAATAATGGAGATCTCTCATCTTAGAATCCCCAGCTGTGAGGTTCCCCAAGCCTCAACCCCTACATTTTTCAGACATCAAGATGGCAACATTTACTAAAAGATATTGAGTGATAGCTTTAGCAATGAAAGCATTGCCAATTCAATTACACAGATGATTAGTACCCAGTAAAGCAGGAGAAGAAGGGAAAGATTATCATTCAAGCACAGTATGTCAAAGGACAAACACTGATACTTCTTCTGGGATTTCCACATTTGATAAAATAAACTTAAAACTATCATTTATGGAATGTTGATCCTTTGCTACACATATTTATATTTACATATATGTAATTTAGAACAACAAAAAGATAGAATGTTTTGATAGAATGTTGCTTAATGAAGGAAAAGGGTTTTTCTTTTAAGTGTATTATTTATACCTGCCATATGACACACATGGCTTGATCATGAGAGCAATAAATCACATTTATTTCTGGGTACTTACAAACACTCCCTGGAGACCAGTAAAAAGGCATATGGCATAATGGAGTCATCTGTTCAATTGTAATCATTATTGTGGTACATATCAAATGTACTGTACTGAAGGTGAACTGAGGGCCTGTAAAACTGCTATGGCCTGTTAGTTTAGACTTTTTTTTTTTGGTTTTATATTTCGTTTTACCTGAATTTAGTACTCATGAAAGGTGGCAGATTGGCAACACTGACATGCCTACACTGTAATCAGGGGGTGTAGACATACTTGAGTAATTTTAATCCACTGGAACCAACAGTAAAGATGCAGCAGCGCATGCTTAAGTACTGCTATGCAAGCCTACCAGGAACCATGGGTAATAACTCGTGGGCTGCTGCAGCTTCGCTGCTAGATTAAAGCTAGCTTGGTACATCAGCAATCATACCCCATGATTTCAGCCTAGACATACCCTGAGAATGAAACCTTCTACCCACACCACACATACAACATGGACAGAACAAGCAGAAGTTTTTCCTAATTAAACACCCTGCAGAAGAATGATTTGTAGGTGTGAGAAAGTATTCTCCACAGCCGTTCAATCCTGCTCTTCCAGAACTATTGGTCAGATTTCATTTGACGAGCATAACTTTGTTTATGTGGCTCAGTAACTGGCACTGCCAATGAGGGTGTCAAGAAGATTACAAAATTTAAATCCAAAGTTAGTTCCTCAGCTGAGTTTTCCCAGAGTTCAGGGCTGTATGAATTTGGAAGAGTTTTGGTTCAGGCCAAAACCAAAAGTTCAGTTTCTAATCCACCATTTTAGGGGATGAAGATCTAGTTCAGGGCTATCACTAATATTGAGTAATGACAGTGGACTTTTTTCCATGAGGAACTGTACCAATTAGTCAATTAATTTCACATCGACCTCGAATCTGTCATCTGACGATATTAAAAAAATGGGACAAGCTATTGGTCCCTACCAAGCTGAGCCAGTGTATTAGAGGAGAAAAGCTCTAACTCTCATCACAATTCCTCTGAGCCATCCAGTCATTCATCTCATTCCTCACTGAAAACATATGGATGCATTGATCAATATTTGGTGGGAATACTATTTGGAAAGATTTCTCATTCACTGTTCTTAAAATTTTCATTAGATGTCAGAATTCTGCAATCTAAAATTCTGAAATCTCAATTCACAGTAAGGTTTATTCTAGCAAACTGCAGCTTACCCTGAATAATTATCTATTTTTTCCACAAAAGGCACTTTGAAACTGAATTTGTCAGTGACACAGATCAGCCAGCAAGTGGGCTAACCTTAAAATTTACCCCTCAACAACAGTTGTAAAGGAAGACTTTATCTGCTCTTTTTGATAACTCCATAATGAAGAGAAAACCTGAAAAATTGTTTTCAATCTTTTATTACAGACTGCTGGAATTACACTGGGACAGAACTTTAGGTGTTCAAAGGAAGAATCCCATTATTACTTCTTATTGCAGTATTATAGTAGTCCCTAGCAGTCTGTAATGAGGTATATTGGCCCTTTAAGGCTGGGAGGAGCAGGGGGAAACTTGAAGACAGGTTACCCCACTGCAGGAGTTTTGCTCCACACAGAGACCCAGGCAGCTGTTGAGAGAAAGGAGGTAGTCCTGGGGTAGCAGTCAATGTCCAGAAAGACCCCAAGCTATTGGGTTGTTCAAGGCTTGGACTAGGAGACTTCATATGGCACTGGGCAGGGTTCCCCTCTCTCTCAGAGAATGAAGGCAGGTTCCAGGAAGGAAATTAGCATAGAACCTGCCTCTTCCTTCATAGAGGGAGCATTGCTGTTTGGCACAGGTCTGGCTGCTAGCCTCTACCAGGACTCTACCATCTTCAAAGACGCACACACATACATACGAGACTATACAACTCCATCAGATGCATATGGTGGAGCAGGGAGAATGAGACTAGACTGTTTGGACTGTATCTTCAGACTGTGAAAGGAGAGGTGAACAAAACTCACTCCAGAAGTGATGGCTGGGAGGAAGCCCAGAATACAGCAAGGTGAAGCTGATTTAAAGACTTGCTAGGTGTGGTCACCTCTGACTCATAGCATACTACACACCTCAACCATTGTGCTAGGCACTGTACAGTCATTGTGAGATACAGTCCCTGCCGCAGTGAGCTTACAGTCTAAGTAGGCAAGGCAGGCAAGGAAGCCCAGGATACAGCAAGGTGAAGCTGATTTAAGGACTTGCTAGGTGTGGCCACCTCTGACTCATAGCCTGCTACACATCTCAACCATTGTGCTAGGCACTGTACAATCATTGTGAGATACAGTTCCTGCCGCAGTGAGCTTACAGTCTAAGTAGACCAGGCAGGCAAGGGTGGGAGGGGAAACAAAGGCAAAATGCCTTTCCCGTGGTCCCAGAGTCAGGAACAGAATGCAGGTCTCTTGATTCCTACTTCAATACCCCATCCACCACTTTAAGAGATCAGATTAAAGGAAAGTTCCCCAAAATTCTAGTTCTGGCAGTTGAAATCCAATAGTGACTACAGACATAACCTCATGTATTGTACTACCTACATAGTTACTGTGACACCTATTAAGTATTTGAGTCGAAGACTCATGCAAAATATATATTATTTTCAAAAGTCTTTCATGTATGAGTTATTTTTTATTTCTGTATTTTACTGCTTTCCCTCTTTGAATAAGAGATGGATCATATTTTTCAAAAAGCTGCCTCTGACTGAGCATGCCAAAAATTGTATTTGTGTCAATCTGGATGGAAAAAGGCAGGGACATGTCATGAAAACAGATGTCTTAGCAGGATTATGGGGTGTGAAATTAAAGCCCAGGTTGATAAGACCGAATGGTTAGTGGCCTGTGACTTAAACACAGATGGTCATATATTGCAAGAACTGTTCATGGATTTTTGATCAAAATTCTGAACAGCTATTTGGTTCTGCCATATTCATTTTCCTTTTTTGTCGCTGTTCATGCATAAGCTTTTAATGCACTAATGATTGGCAAATGGCCGTATGAATCTTCTTAGCTTTATACGAGCAAGAGTATTCACTATTCTTTCAGGTTTATTCAATGTTATCTGCTCATCTATTTAAAAGTTTCAGTCATCCAATCAGGTGCAGCACCAATATATGTGACTTAGGTGACTGGTCACATACTAGGAACAACAAAGAGAAAACAAACAACTCACTGGTACCCTACAGGCTAAAATTTACTTGTATAAGCTACTCTGTGAATCCGTATGAATAAACAAATACATTTGTAGACATCAGGATCAATGAACAGAAAAATAGACTGAATTTGTCAAATACCTTATTCTCCACAAATAATTTCAACTATCTCTACCTTAAATGAAACAAAGAGGCTTTCAAATAGCCACACATGCAAAATACGATCTCTTCTTTCTGTGACATGAGATGAGCTATTTTTTCCCCCAAATACTAGAGTAAGTCCTTCTATGGGATTGTCTGTCAAAATTGTGCACAGAACTCCTTCCAGAACCAATTCTAATATCACACAGTAGGCTAAATTACCAAAGGCTATAACTTGACAGTTTGGGATTCACTCTACCAACTCTGACCCTGAAGAGTGAATATGGATAAAGCTGATCTGTCAGAGAATTCTTCTTAGACTGGAAATAGCCCTGACTGTCTCAGAGATTAAAGGAAATGATTTAAAA
Organism: Chelonoidis abingdonii; assembly: GCF_003597395.2. Classification (NCBI taxonomy): domain Eukaryota; kingdom Metazoa; phylum Chordata; order Testudines; family Testudinidae; genus Chelonoidis; species Chelonoidis abingdonii. Next base: position 36,991,941 of record NC_133776.1, read on the forward strand.
GTGAGTTGGCCAGGAAAGACAGAGAGACTATGAGTGAGCACTGCCAGTAACTTTAAAGCTCTTCTTTAAGTTACAACAGAAAGTCACTAGAAAATGCTTATTAAGTGGATTCTATCTATGGATTAATAATTCAGTTATGCACTTATACTGTAGCTGCATTTTTGGAGGATTTCATTCTGTGGCCAGTTTAGCCAAGTAGTCTGAATATAATTAATAAATCAGTCAATAGAAGGGATGTATCCAGCCGCATGCTGTTTTTTCTGGTAGGCTTGGCAGACTGTGTAGGATACAGAAACATAGGAATTGCTGTAATGGATCAGACTCGAGACCTATCCACTCTGATATTCTGTTTCTGACAGTGACCAGTGCCAAATGCTTCAGGGGAATGTATAAGAACCCATTGTAGGCAGATATGGAATAAACTGCCCCCCACATTGTTTAGAAATAGGCTTAATCCCGGAAGCACGAGACTTAATATCACTTGTGCAAATTATATTAATTATAACCATAGATATTCTTGATATCCATATACACATCCAATCCCTTTTAGAATCTTGTTAAGTTCTTGGCATCAACAACTTCCAATGACAGTGAGTTCCACAGTTTAATTACACTTTCTGTGAAAAAGTAGGTCTTTTTCTCAGTTTTGAATTTCCCACCTTTTAGTTTCATGGAATGGCCCCTTGTTTTTGTGTTATGAGACAGGGGGAATATACATTCTCCCTCTACCTTCTCTCATTATTTTATATACTTTTATCATGTCTCCTCTTATTACTTTTCTTTCTAAGGTAAGCAATCCCAGTCTTTTCAGGAAAGATGGAGTTCCTGTATTCCTCCAAACTGCAGGTACTATTGTTTACCCCTTTCATGATGATCACGACGGGAGAAAGGACTCTTTGGCTTGGTCTGCACTACAGACTTATGTCAGTATAATGACATTGCTCAGGGGTGTAAACACAGTTATACTGACCGAACTCCTCATTTAGATAGCGCTATGTCAACAGGGAGGTGCAGTCCCTAGACTGGTGGGAGAAGCTCTCCCATAGGCGTACGTAGTGTCTTCACTAAGCACTACAGTGAAGCAGCTGCTTCAGTACATCTGCTGCGCTTTATGTGTAGACAAATCCTCCATGTTGCCCTCATTCCCTGAGCATCTCCACTGGGCTCTGATACAATCCAGCCTGTGTGGAGCACCAAACCTGCTGTTCAAAAAAATGCTCTGCTCACATGAGAGGTCCCTCTATGGTATATTCATGTACAAGTGGCAGCTGATTGAGCACAGGATTACTGTCCAATGGCATGTGTTGCACACCGTCTTAATTTGACATTCATGATTTCCTGACTGAACATAAGCATGCATAAAACATGCTGGCCACTGCACGCAATGTGAGCAGTCACTTTAGTCACTCCACACCTTGAGAGAGAAGAGATGCATGACAGCTGGTACTTGCATCAGATCAAGCAGGAGGTTTTCTCCAGATGGAATATCACCTTCTCTGTGGTTGAACGACTCTGTACAATGAAAAACCGTTACTAATTTTGCAATGCAAAATATAGGTGCTGAGAAAGGGAGTTTGGTTTGCATGGTATATTTGTTACTTGTTTATGAAGTCCTAAGAAAAGCTAAAGTATTGTTAAGAGATACGTGCTGCCTGTGACATTTTTGTGTTTCACTTGTAAGTCCTGCGATTGGCAGCAGTGTGATAGCATGTAGGTTCTTGGTTAGCCATTAGCTAGTCAAATACTATTCAAATAGAGCTCAGATTAATGGAAGTTTGCATGAGTAAGGACTGAATAGGGATCTTCGGTACTTTTATTACAACAGCACCTTAGTAGGGTGGGCAATTTGTAAACAAACCAGACCAGGAAATGAAAAATAGTTGTTTGTTTTCTTACAGATAACATGCAGGACCAAATTTATCCCTGGTGTAACCCCATTAAGTAAATAAAGTTGCACCATGGCTGATGACAGCCCTAAATATTTCAGGACAAATTGTGATTTTGTAGTAACATTTCTTGTAAAGTTGTGGGATCAATTTATGGCTTGTCATCTGTGCAACAGCAATCAAATCAAAGTCAATCCAAAGTTGCTCCATAGCATATATATGCCCCACTCTGTTGAAAAAGATGTGTTTCTCTAACTGCAGCTTGTTATATGAATTGCTTAACACTGTATTTATAAAAGCAGCAAAGAGTCCTGTGGCACCTTATAGACTAACAAATGTATTGGTGCATGAGCTTTCATGGGTGAATACCCACTTCGTCGGATTGTATTTATGTCATTGCAAAAATCTTAGACTACATCAACTTTAGCTGAGAGTTAGTGCTTAGAAAAGGGACACCTAAGAATCACATTTTTCTCTGAAGATTTTGTTCCTACTGTAGTAACACTTAAGGTCATTGTGATTGGAAGATCAGAGAAAATATTATGATTGGTTTACTTTGCACATTTGACAACACTTTGCATATTAGTCAATTACCTTTCCTGTCTTATGTTCTTATTGAGAACCTCCCTCTGATGCACTGCTTTGGTGGGAAATGTACGTGCACTCTACCCCCCAGGCTCCAGAAGAGAAACAGCAGCAGCAAAGCAGAAAATGAAAAAGCAGCAGTCAGAACATATGCACCAATATATTTGATATCATTCCTGGGCCTACCCAAAAGACCCCTGAAGGAGAACAGAAAATCCCTGAGGAATATTTTTATGAACAAAAATTAAATCATCAATCCAGTTAAAATTATTAGCTAGTTTTCAAAAGAAGCAACTCAACAATGCCCATTTAATATGGAGAGAAGTTTCTTCATGTGTGCTAGCTTCCTTAGTCCAAGATCTTTTTCAAGCTGTTTGATTAGAAGGTTTAGTACTGTACTCAGTCTTAGAAATGTATGGCTGAAGGGACCACAGGAGGTCCTCTAGTCCATCCCCCGACACTGATGCAAGATTAAGGGTTAAGTTCACCCAAACCATTCCCCACAGATGTCTGTCTAACCCAGGCAAGGGCAAACTATGGCCTGTGGGCTGGATCCAGCCTGTTAAGAGCTTTCAATCTGGCCCGTAGGATTGCCAGCTCCGTGACACAGAGTGGCGAAGGCTGTCTCCCTGCTTCCTCTGGCCCTATGCCCCTCCTGGAAGCGGCTGGTACAACATCCCTGTGGTCCCTGGGGTGGGGGGTGGGAGGGAAGAGGGCTCCATGCACTGCCCTCGCCTGCAGGCACCACCCCCCACAGCTCCCATTGGCTGGGAATGGGGAACCATGGCCAATGGGAGCTTTGGGGGTTGTACCCAGAGGCCCGGGCAGCGCACAATGTAGCCACCTGCCCCACCCCACCCCCAGGAGCCACTGCTGGACATGCTAGCCACTTCTGGAAGTGGCACGGGGCCAGGGCAGGCATGGAGCCTGCCTTAGCCCCATTGTACACCACTGCCACCCTGGAGCCAGATAAGTGGCAGCAGGCTGGAGCCTGCAACCCAACCCCTCCTGCACCCCACACCCCAACCCCCTGTCCTGAGCCTCCTCCCGCACTCCACACCCCCTCAAACACTCCGCACCCCCTCAATCACCCCAACCCCCTGCCCTGAGCCCCCTCCCACATGCCACATCCATCCTGCACCCAACCCCCTGTCCTGAGCCTCCACCCGCATTCCACATCCCTCCTGCACCCAACCCATGCCCTGAGCCCCTTCTTGCACACTGCACCCTGCCCACACTCCACACTCCCTCCCTCTCACACCCCAATCCCCTGCCCCAGCCCTACATTCATGGCCCTGCATAGAATTTCCTCACCCAGGTGTGGTCCTCAGGCCAAAAAGTTTGCCTGCCCCTGGTCTAACCTGTTCTGAAAAGCCACCATAATCTCCCTTGGTAACTTGTTCCAGGGTTAAATAGAAATTTTTTGCTAATATCTAACTTGAATTTCCCTTGCTGCAGATTAAGCCAGTTACCTTTTGTCAATGGACATGGAGAGCAATTCATCATTGTCCTGTTTGCAACAGCCCCTTAACATATTTGAAGGCTCATCCAGTAAGGCCTCACGCTTCTTTTCTCCAGACTAAACATACCCAGACTTTTTAACCTTTTCTCATAGGTCAGGTTTTCTAAACTTTTAACATTGTTGTTGCTCTCCTCTGGACTCTCTCCATTTTGTCCACCTCTATCTTAAAGCATGGTGCCCCAAACTAGCCATAATACTCCAGCTGAGGCCTCACAGTGCCAAGTGAGATAGGTTACAGAGTACAGCAAGGAACTACATTCAAGTCAATAGTATAGTTAATCAACTCTTCCACTCTGAACCACATCCGCATCACCGCACGCGAACCAGACTTTTGAAATCCATCTAGTTAGTGGCTATGTATTAGGGTTAACACCACTCTGCCATAACAACAATTCAGGCAGCCAGCTCTAGTTATTGTATTACGATCATGATTTAAGTCCAGCAGAGCTTTCTTCAAATCCCAGCAGGTCATATGGAGGAGATAATACAAATTGCTCTCAAGCTATGGTATTTCTATTCAGTATTTGGCTACTTAATCCCCTCAAAAATTTAACTTTGAGGCATTCTTGCCACATGTGAGAAAAGCTGCAGTCCTAGTCTGATAGCAAGTTTCCCATTTCATTCAATTTGTTCAGAGTAAGTTTAGTTCTCCAGGAGAACCTAACACTGAATTATAAAACAGGATGTGCAAACTCTTGCTAGTATGTCTGAATTCAGCGAGCCAGAATTTTGTTGTGGTTTTAAAACTGCGTAGAGTTGAGGTTTCATAGACTTCAGAAGTTTAATACTTTTGGAGACTGCAGTGAATGTGTTAATAGCTCCATGTCTTTGTGATAAATTCTTTATCATCAGTGAAGTTATTAAATACTTGTTGAGTCTCATATAATGGCTTCAAATAAAAACATTCATCAAGGGTAAAAAAAAATAAATCTGTGTCTCATAGAGACTGGAGAAGAGAGAGCTCCAGTTTTAAACCTAGGTATATATTGATCATGAATGGTCCACATAGTATTTCAAGGTGGCCTATGGAGCTATTTCCGGCAGTCTTCAAACAATTGTTCTTACTGCCACTTGTAGGACAATTCAGGCCTCTTTTAGAATTCTTAGAGATTTTTAGGACCAGCTAAACTAAACAAACCAAATGCCTTTATTCATTGCTGCTTCATGTCTTTGGTCAAAATTCAGCCATGATCAAAATTTTCTTCTTGTCACCAACTCAGGAAGCATGACAAAATACACAAGGCAGATCAAAACATCAAAGTGTACTGGAGTGATTACAGCAGTTGGGGGCTAATAAATGTAAAGCTCTTCATCCAGGGAGAAGAAATCAAAAGGACAGAATGGTGGATTGTAACAAAGCTGCATAAATATCATGATTACTTCCACAATGCTTCCTTAATTACTGTCCTAATATTAATACTAGAGCTGGTAGAAGAAAAGTGTTCCACCCAAAAATTTTACAAAACTTTGTGAGAACATATCAATCCTGATTGTTTTGATTGAAATACTCCATATCTTCACGTTAGAATGGAATGTTATTCCCCATTTGTCATAGCCTCCTGATGCTCTTTGTAGGTCAAACACCCTGATATCTCTCAGGTGTGGCTCATTCCGTAATCAGGGTTCACTAGCTCCAGCCCTTAAGGGGCAATACATCCTGTTATGCCTCACCATTGTGAACAGAAAAGTCTGATGATCATATTTGTAGCTTTCAAGCTAAACCCAAATCATGCAGTGAGCTGTATTCTAATCTCCTGGCTGTTAGCCCCACCATTACTCAGATTAGAATTAGATTGCTTGAGGTAGTGAAAAGCAGTGAAAACAGTTCTTTGCTAGCTGAGAAGAAACAAGCCTCTGCCTGATGCTTTTCACAAAACTGGCAAAAATGGCCCCTGGACCATTTTTATGCCTGATAAACAAATAGCAAAGTCCACTTTTATGCCTGATAAACAAATAGCAAAAATGCTGACATGGCCAGATTTCACTGTAGATATTTTTCAGACAAAACAAGGAAATGAGAGTGACAAATTAAATGGATGTCTTAGATGTAGGCTCTTTTTCCTCCCTCTTCCTAAGTGTTAGAGGAAATGGTAACATTAGCATTTGTAGGTGTACTTTGCAGTATATACTGTTTTCTGCAATGTGGGCTGTAGAATTCTATTGTTTTGAAAGTAAAAAGAGAAAATGTCATTCTGTTTACAACCATTAAAAAGTTAATATTCATCAACCATGTTTTTGGCATATATTTTTCTTTTTTAAAAAACTCTGGTATCTCATACTACCAGGTGATAACTTGGCCAACCTTCATAATAGTGAACTCTTAATAATAAAGAAGGTGTCAGTCAAAGGGATATACATAAGTAATAATTACTTCTCTCAATCATATGTATAATTCCATCCATGATGATAGGCGATCCATGATTAATGGCAGCCTCATACATGGCTTAAAGTGCCTGTTTAATTCTTGCCCCTGCTTATGTGTAAACAATCTGTTTAGCATATGCAGTGTAGAATATGCCACTTTCCTAATGAATATAAAAATATTTGTATATTTTATGACACATAATGTGTGTGTCTAGCTTGGGTATGCATGCATGCTAGACCAGGAGTGCAAATATTCTCTATTCAGGCCATCTCTGAAATCACCCACATTTTCTTGCCCTGCTCTGATCCCCAAGTCTGTTGCAGCTGAAAAGGATTGTGGGATTGGAGTCATGGCAAGAAACTGTGATTTGTTTCAGAGGGAGCCTGGAGGGGTATGCTCTGCTACTACTCAAGTAGATCAGATAGTTTACTACCTTGCTTAATGTGTTACTTCTGGAAATTGTCAGTTTTTAAATGGCATTACAATCAAGAGTGACATCACACCACTTGACATAAAACTATCCAGATACTGTAAAGTCAATTAAGCAAATCAGATACCGTAAAGTCAATGCCAGAAGGATTGTTTCCAGAAATAATAGTTTCAGAGAGAAACGGGGGGAAATATGACTCCAACTAGCGAAACGGAAAGACAATCCATTTCCTCCAGGTCTCCAGTTACCCCAGTGTTTTTGGAGAAACCAAAATTTCAAACCCAAAAGATTAATCTATTTTTCAAAAGTCTGCAGCAGTATCTCTTTTGACTTCAAGTTCTAGTCAGTCTTATTCAAGCAAGCAGCACGGCTATTGGTAAGGGGCCACCCGCTGCAGCGTTCCAGTAGGTGGAGATTAGAGATATTTACCTGCCCTCATATTCTTGCATTCAGCTTTCTGTTGTTCCTTCAAGCATAAAATGAGTAGAATTTTAATGAGTTGCAACCTTTTGCTTGAGGTAGTATTTTGGCAAGTTCTCATGCAGCAGCCATATCTGGATTTTTCTTCTTTTCTCACAAGAGCTGGTTCCTCCGATGTTTTAATGGGCTGTCTAATATACTACAATATTTCTGCTATGACACAAGAAGTCACTGATGTAATGCAAAAACTATGGTAAGCAACATGCACATTTATTAGACACCATTCTAAACTGCTGAAGAGCTATGTATTATTCCATACCAAAAAAGTCAATTCTTGTAACAGATACTGTTTGTTTGATGAAGACTCTTGTGGGCCCAACTGATATCAGGATCCTGTTGTAGTAGGTGATTTAAATACACACAGAAGATAAGCCCCATCCCCAAGAGTTCACATTCTAAATAATATAGCCATTTAGAATAGATTCCACTGTTGTAGAGCCTACACCCCTGTAAACAAGTGGCCTCCTCCCAAACACACCCTCGTGACAGACTTGCAAGTGGTCCCTCACTTCAGTTTCCCTTTTGAGTCCCCAGAAATTCCAGTGATGCTTATCTTCTATTCACACACAGTTTATTAATAAAATATAGTGTAAAAGTCCTAAAGCATAATCCATACCACCCCAGCGCAAGTAGTCTTTAAAATCAAAGAACCTCTTGGCCACTGACATAAGACATATCATATTGTGGTGTCTTCTCCCACACCCAGACTCTTTATCAGCCCTCCTCTGTCTCTCTGGCAGGACAGCCACTCCAGCCTGTCTTCTGCAGTGAATCCCACTCTTCCCAGCAAGAACCCCTACAGCCTTTGCTGGGAGCATCCCTCACTCCCTCTGGCCCTTTCACCATTTCCTAGGGTCCAATTCTCCAGCAAGCAGACATCAGCAGGTAAACTCATCGACTGTTCACCCTCTCTTGCCTTTGGAGAGCCAGGAGGTATCTCCCTCTGCTGCTGTTACTACCTTCCGCTCCTGGCTCTCTGGCTTGAAGATGCCCGCCAGCAAACGCCTCTTCCTGCTCTACTGTCTTTAACTTTTCCCAGGGACCACTTTCTCTAGCAGCCCTCATCTCCTGCCCTTTCTCGCTGAACCAGTCCACTCAAACTCCCCCACTTGTTTTTTCACCAGGCCTCTTACAGCCCCCAGATGCTGCCCACCCTCTTAACTGGCCCAGTTGGAAGCACGTGGACTAGAACAGGAGTGCTGAGCCCAGTTTCATTTAATGGGCAGGCTACCCTGTTACAAGGCCTACATTATTTGATATTAGCTTTTTGTAATGACGCTATGTGTAGTTGCAAGTGTACTGTATATGAAATATGATACATTGCATTTTTGTGCAAATAAATGAAATACAATTCTCTTTTGGCTAAAAGTATCAGAGGGGTAGCCGTGTTAGTCTGGATCTGTAAAAGTAGCAAAGAATCCTGTGGCACCTTATAGACTAACAGACGTTTTGAATTCACCCACGAAAGCTCATGCTCCAAAACGTCTGTTGGTCTATAAGGTGCCACAGGATTCTTTGCTGCTTTTGGCTAACGGCGTGCAGGTTCTTTACTGCTCCTAAAAATGCCTCCAGTGACTTACAGAGACAAAATGATGTTTTATTGCTACTGGGGTTTCTCTGTTATACTACTGCTGCTGGATGTACTGTCATTAGCACTATGCCTCTAGAAGGGAAGCAGGGAGTTGTTTCTACCATTATCAGTCTGTCTCTAGAGGGCAAGTATGGAGTTATTTCTGGTTTGCCTCCAAAGGAAGAATCTTTTGCAAGGAATCAAAGGAAATGCCTTTCTGTCTTTTCTCTCCTCTGAAAGAAACACAAGATAAAAAGATTATGTCTGAAATCATTCCTGCATTGATGCCTGGCAAAAGAATGGAGTGCAGGCAACTTGCACATCCCTGGTCCTTGAGCTGCCAGGGGCTAGTCTGGCAGCAGCAGTGGTTAGGGCAGCCCTATCTTGCACTGGCTACTATATCCCTATGGGGTTTGCAGCAGCTGGGGAATAACTGAAGTGTAAAATTGGCCTGGCCATGCCTCCTTTTACTTATAACATGCCTCCTAAGGGAGATCACAGAGCCAGCCATCTAGGCTGGCATGAAATAGCCATAGTACCGGGGTGATTTCAACCCCAAGTTTTCTTACACAGTTAGCCACTGTTATGCAGCATCACGGAATTTAGGGCTGCAATACTTAATTTACAAAAGGATCTAAGAATGAGAGTCAGACACAGTAAAAATAAGGGCTCAAACTCCAGAAAGCTTGTCTACTTGTCACGTGGAATATGAGCATAATACTAAGAAATGTGTAACCTAAGTTAATGCAGTTCCGTTCAGCACAGCAGAAATGACAAAGTACCAAAAACAACAACAAAAAATTAACTATATGTTTAAAAGCATCAGGTACTGTAGTATTGATTCCTAGTAATAGATTTCACCTGGCAATTGAAGTAAAAGCCTCTTATTCTGTCTAAGTGCAATGGACCATGATCTAACCACATGTGTAAAAGGATGAAAGTGGTTTAAAAAAGGTGTAGAAAACTAAGTGTATGAATTGTTATTTCAAACCATAAAAAGGTTTATTCTATGGTGTTTAAATGTGGAATCCATCATGCAATCAGAGGCTTACAGTGTGGACAAAGAAGAAAAACAGAGTGTAGATAACATTAGGGGACACATCATAAGAAAATGCTATTCAAGTTGTGCAAGATCTAATCAAATAGCCTATTGCAGCAAACCTGTATGCTCAGCACACTGCTAATTCCCTGTGTGTGTGTATGGAATGGTGATTTAGCCTCTTTGAATTCAATAAAAACATAAACAGCCTGCTGGAGCCACAGATCCCATCAAAGTTTATCGGTTCTCTGTCGCAGATAAACACCATGTAAAACGGCTGGACCTCATAATAAACAACGGGAGACAGAAATATCCCAAACATCTCAAAACAGAGAATATGTGCAAAAAGAAAGACAACCTCTGAATCACTCATTGTTACGTCATCATCTGGATTTTGTTTGTGTATTTTTTATGTTATATGCTGTGGGAAAGCGGCTGGTGGTTATACAGTAAAAATTGTCTTGGAAGTACTGCATGCTCAAAGAACTGTAATTTTACATATTGTGATACAGCATGGCCAGAAGGCAGCATAAGAGTGTTAGCAGGGGGCCTTATTCCCTGCCAAGGGAGGAAGTCCTCCCTCCTCCAAGGACACTAGGGGAGTGATTAAGAACTGGTTCAGAGGCAAGCAATAGCGCCCTGAACCTACCCCAGAGAAGAGAAAGCGCGAGACCCAGCAGAACAGTACCGGCAATTTGCCACACGTGGTGTCAGGAGTGGGATCTGCGCGCTGGGGACATAGTCCAGGGGGAGACATAACCCTCCCACCCTTAAGATGGACGACGTGGTCAAGGCCCTTATACATGCCACCGCGGCCCAGCAGGAGGCTACCAGGGTCCAGGCAACCGCCCAACAAGAGGCGACTAGATTGCAGCAAGAGACTAATCAGCTGCTGCTGAGTCAGGCTGCTCAGGACGAGCCCTGCTGAGAGACCTAATAAGCCAGATGAAGACCCTTATGGAACAGAATCACCACGGGGAAGGGACCCGGACCATACGGGCTAGCCATTACTTACAAAAAATGACCAGGAGGATGATGTGGAAGCATACCTCCTGGCTTTTGAGAGAACAGCCCTGCGGGAGGCCTGGCCCCGAGAACAATGGTCTGGTATCCTTGCCCCATTCCTATGTGGGGAAGCCCAGAAGGTCTATTACGATATGTCTGCAGAAGCTGCAGCAAACTATTCCCAGCTAAAGGCAGAGATCCTGGCCAGGTTCGGAGTGACAACGGCACTACGAGCCCAGAGGTTCCATGAATGGCGATATATGGAGGACAAGACACCCCGAACGCAGTTGTTTGACTTGATCCACCTGACCCGGAAATGGCTGCGCCCTGAAGCCCATAGCTCTGAGGAGATGATGGAGGTACTAATATTGGACCGGTATATGCGGGGGTTACCACCAGGACTCAGGACTTGGGTGGGTCAGAATGACCCCTCTACCTATGATGAGTTGGTCTCCCTCGTGGAAAGACAACTGGCAGCCCGCGAACTGTTCCAGACTCCAAGCGGGGAGACACGGCAACCCAGGAAGACAACCCCAAACCCAAGGCCCCGGACTGTCGAGAACTCTAGAAAAACTATAACGCGGGAGGAACGACAGTGAGGAATGGCTCGAGGCCAGAAAGGGACCTGGGGGTTTGGGAAGAGTGGTGGGGGGCCGGCCAACTAGCCCCAGGCAGGGGGTGATAACCGGAATGAGGGGACGGTGTTATGAATGTGGGGAATTGGGGCATATAGCAGCCCAATGTCCCAACAAGGAGGTGCCTATGCAGTGTAATCTGGGGAGTTATGGGGAGCAATGTGGCCTGATCAACCTGGTAGGGTTACATTGACCTCACATGGATTTACCAGACCAGTAAAAATGAATGGTATAAAAACCATAGCATTAATAGATTCGGGGAGTGCTGTCACGTTGGTCTCGGGAAAGTTGGTGGGAACAGACCAACTAACTCGGGCCAAAAGCACAGGGGTAACATGCGTACATGGCACCGTGAATTTTTACCCTACAATTCCAGTACGGATTGAAATCCAGGGGAATACCACCAGAGTTTCTGCAGGAGTAGTCCCCAAGCTCCCTTATCCTGTTTTGATTGGGAGAGACTTCCCTGGGTTTGAGAACTTACTGACCCCGATAGAGGCAGGAGAGGGTAGCAACCCCAGGTTGAGACAGAGGCAACTAAAGATAGCCTCGCCCCAATGTTTGCTGAATTTGCTCCAGAATTGTTCTCATCCCCTGGAAAACCCCGCAGGGCTAGGCGAGAACGAAGGGCGGCTAAAAAGTTAGGACCAGGATTCTGGCAGCTAATCAAAAGACTTCCCTTGTGGGTAGGCGAACCCGCCCAGGAGACAAGGAGAAGGTTCGGGTCACGGAGGACTCAGAGGAGGTTCCTGGCCCAAGTGGGAGCACCCAGGGGGAAGAGTTGAAATAGGCCCCCTGGAATTAGGTCAGTTCAGCACTGCACGTGAGACCTTTGGGCAGGACCAGGCCGAAGATCCATTATATGCAAACGTGAGGGAGGAGGTAGTGGAAGTAAATGGAGTGCCTGTAGAAGGAAAAGTCAAAGGCCCAAGGCCATATTACGTGCTCAAACGTGATCTGTTGTACAGAATAGAGCAAATACGAGGGGAAGAAGTAGAGCAACTCCTAGTCCCACGGAAACACATAAGGGCCGTACTAGAGTTAGCTCACAGTCATTTATTTGGGGGACATCTAGGGGTAGACAAGACGCTGGATAGAATACTAAGAAGGTTTTATTGGCCAGGAATACGAGCAGAAGTCCAGCGTTATTGTGCCTCCTGCCCTGAATGCCAGCTGCATAGCCCCCGACCTCACTTGCGGGCCCCACTAGTACCTTTACCTATTATTGATGTCCCGTTCGAGAGGATAGCTATGGACATAGTGGGCCCACTAGAAAAGTCGGCACGGGGCCACCGAAACGTACTAGTCATCCTTGACTATGCCACACGATATCCAGAGGCCATCCCTTTAAGAAACCCCACGTCTAAGGCAATAGCTAAAGAACTACTACAGGTTTTCGCCAGAGTGGGCATCCCTAAGGAGATCCTGACAGACCAGGGAACCCCGTTTACGTCAAAACTAATGAAAGACTTATGTGCCCTGCTCCGTATACAAGCCATTCGGACCTCCGTCTACCATCCACAAACAGACGGACTAGTCGAAAGATTCAATCGAACCCTTAAAAGTATGATCCGGAAGGTGGTAGCACAGGATGGAAAGGACTGGGACACTCTTTTGCCGTATCTAATGTTCGCTATACGGGAAGTTCCCCAGGCGTCCACGGGTTTTTTCTCCTTTGAACTCTATATATGGACGCCACCCCACGCGGGATATTGGATATCGCCAAGGAGGATTGGGAGGAACAACCCAACCCAGGAAAGAATATTATTGAGCATGTGACACAGATGCGAGAGCGGATAACTCGAGTAACCCCGATAGTACGGGAGCATTTAGAAAAAGCACAAGAGGCACAGCGGACATACTACAACCGTCGGGCGAAAATGCGAAGATTTCAGCCGGGGGAACGGGTGATGGTGTTAGTGCCGACCACAGAAAGCAAACTCCTAGCCAGTTGGCACGGACCATATGAGATAGTGGAAGCCATTGGAGAAGTGAATTATAAGGTTAGACAACCAGACCGCCGGAAGCCAGAGCAAATATACCACATCAACTTACTGAAGCCCTGGCATGACAGAGAGACGTGTCTGGTCACTCGAGGAGCTCTACCTCAGGCAGACGGCCCGCAGGAGCAGGTAAAGATATCTCCTGACTTAACCCCAGAACAACGGATGGAAGTCATTGAAATGATCCACCGGAACCAGGACGTATTTTGTACCCAACCAGGTCGAACGGCACTAGTCCAACATCATATTGTCACCAGCCCCGGAGTAAGGGTGACGATAAGACCATATCGAATACCGGAAGCTAAAAGGGAAGAAATTAGGATGGAAGTGCGAAAGATGCTGGAACTCGGGGTCATTGAAGAATCCCACAGCCAGTGGTCCAGTCCGATCGTACTAGTCCCCAAGCCTGATGGCACCCTGAGGTTTTGTAACGACTTCCGGAAATTAAATGAAGTATCCCACTTCGATGCCTACCCGATACCACGCATTGACGAGCTGGTTGATCAGTTAGGCAAGGCCAAATACCTAACCACCCTAGATCTGACCAAAGGATATTGGCAAATACCCCTGGCCAAGGATGCCAGGGAAAAGACTGCTTTTTCTACACCCGATGGCCTGTTCCAGTACACTGTCCTCCCTTTCGGACTCCATGGGGCCCCTGCCACATTCCAAAGACTGATGGATAAGTTATTACGACCCCATGCCAACTATGCCGCCGCCTATCTAGACGACATAGTTATTATACATAGCCCTGATTGGGAGACACACCTGGACAAAGTGGAAGCAGTGCTGGACGCTTTGCGAAAGGCTGGTCTCACCGCTAATCCTCTGAAATGCGTGATAGGACTAGCTGAGGCCAAATACCTCGGGCATGTCGTAGGGAGAGGGGTGGTGAAGCCCCAATGGAACAAGGTGGAGGCAATACAAGATTGGCCTCGACCAATCCGCAAGAAGCAGGTCAGAGCATTTTTGGGTATAGTTGATACTATCGGAGATTCATCCCTCATTTTGCCACAAGAGCGGGGCCATTGACGGATCTGATAAAAGCTCGGGGCCCCGAGATAGTGAAGTGGACAGATGCGGCGGAAGCAGCATTTGCAGATTTGCGGACAGCCCTATGCTGCCATCCGGTACTCATGGCCCCAGACTTCGAGAAGGAATTCATCCTGCAGACGGACGCCTCGGAGGTGGGACTCGGTGCCGTCCTTTCCCAGATGGTAGGGGAGGAGGAGCACCCCATCTTGTACCTCAGCCGGAAGCTCCTCCCCAGGGAACAAAAATACGCTGTTGTTGAAAAAGGAATGTCTGGCGATAAAATGGGCTATGGAGACTCTCCGCTACTATCTCCTGGGGCGGCGGTTTACCCTTGTGACTGATCACGCCCCGCTCCAGTGGATGCATAGGAACAAGGAAAGAAACGCCAGAGTGACGAGGTGGTTCCTCTCTTTGCAACCTTTCCATTTTCGGGTCCAGCATAGGGCTGGAAGCCAACACGGCAACGCTGATGGCCTCTCACGCCAACACTGCCTCTCGTCCCGAGTAGCCCAACCCTTGGTGTTGAGCAGGGGGGGGGGATATGTGATACAGCATGGCCAGAGGGCAGCATAAGAGTGTTAGCAGGGGGCCTTATTCCCTGCCAAGGGAGGAAGGTTTGCTTTAGATTAACTAGAACAGCTGTGGCCAATTAGAGCACCTGACTTCATTAGAGCACCTGACTCCTTAGAGCACCTGACTCCAGTTAGAGCACCTGACTCCAGTCATGGGATATAAACCCCTGCTTCAGTCAGACAGGGTGGTAGTTGAAGGAGAAAGGTTGGATTGGAGCAGAGTGCAGATTGCAGAAGAGAAGAGTTTGTCCAGAGAGAAATAGAAGGTTTGGAGGAGTGCTGCGGTGGATTGGGAAGCCCAACAGAAACCCTAGGTAAGGGCACCAGGCTTGTATAGAAGAGAGGCGAGAAGCCCTTCACAAGCTGACGGGTATGAGAGGGAAGTAACCCAGGGAAGAAACCGCTAGTCAAGTGGTTCACCACAACCCCAGGGCCCTGGGTGGGACCTGGAGTAGAGGGCGGGCCCAGGTCCCTCCCTCTCCACTCCCCTCCTCCAAGGACACTAGGGGAATGATTAAGAACTGGTTCAGAGGCAAGCAATAGCGCCCTGAACCTACCCCAGAGAAGAGAAAGCGCGAGACCCAGCAGAACAGTACCGGCAATTTGCCACAATATATACAACATTTGCTCATATAGAGCATCTACAAAATTGATATTCAGTGTGTACATTGTTCTTTAACAAAGGAGTTTGTATGTTTACTGTCTAAAATGATACGTGTGCTCTTAATGCACTTGACAGTAGAGCTATCTGAGAAATGCTTTTATTCCACCACCCCACATGAATGGCTGATGATAATGAAAAACAAAAATTCTTGTTCAACAACATTTTTTCCTTAAAAAATAGAAAACCCAAAATGCTTTTTTATCAGTTTCCAGCAATGAGCAAATCTTGAGAAACTACTGATTTTCAAGTTTCTGACTTTTCAACAACTCCTTCCTTTCTCCCCCTCCCCACCCTATAATTGAAAATGGATATTTCCCATGGAAATTCTGTGGAATAAGCATTTTGCATTGCAAATACTCTTCGAGAGCCAAATGCGAGCTGAATGGATTGCTAGATCTGTAGAGGCACGCAAAAAATGAAAATGCTTGTATCAAACAAGTCAGCAGAAGCAGGATAGGCTCATGGCTGTTCAAATTTAGAGTTAAGTTCCAAGCAGGTTCCTATTTCTTTTGAATAACTTCACGTCTAGTTCAAAGCAGGGAAGGGGATATGATTTCCCCGAAGCTGTGAGATTTCCCTGACAGTGTAGCGAGAAGGAACGTAATAGTTTACAGCATAGGTAAACTACAATATACAAAAAACCATGAAGAAAATAACTGTAAAATTCAGTCTCCCTAGCTTCACCTCTTTTTGTGTTCAAACACAACACGTGTGTTTTTCAAAGCAATCAAACTTGCCACTTTTTCCCTAGCCTTCATTAGCTGACATTCTCCTCCTTTTACTGAAACAGGCAGTTTGGTCTGTGGGCTGGCTCACACATAGGAGCAAGTGAAAACAGTCCCAAAAGAGAAAGGAACCAGCCACCAGGAAGTCCCCTTTGAGCTCCTGTGATCTAGCAGACAGTTTGCCACATGACGCTTGGTGGATATCATTCCTTATACGACTACTGGGACTTAATCCTTTGGCTATTTATGCTGAGCACTGCCTTGGGGCTGCAATCAGTGTAAGTTAAAAAGATGATTACATGTGAAATGGACCATTGTGGCTGCAGCTTTCTCATTTGTGATGCAGATTTCAAAAGATGGATTTAATTAGAATTTAACCTAGCTGCCTCCTGCAGCAAAAGAATCAGAAAACAAGTTTGATATTGAAAGGAGATGAGGATGAGTCCTCCAAGGGAGCAGGGAGGGCAGATGTTACTTGGGTATACATTGGATCATCCTAAAAGCAGAGCAGATTGGCTTTCACAAAGGATCTGTCCTAAGTGGCTTGGAAATAGAAGAGCTGGCTGAAAAATATCTAAATTTGAAAATTTTCAATGAAAACCAAGACAAGTTTTTCATGAAAATGTTTTCCATTTTTTGTCCTGCTCTAGACAATATATTGGACCAACAAGTGGAAAGTAAAGGCTAACAGAGAATATATTCTGTCCTAAGTAGATTCCTTCTATGGCAAAATCAAAGATACTGCGCAATATGCTACTGTTACACAGCACTCTGTCATCACTGAGTGCTTTCCAGGACCCTTACAAAGATTCTGGAATGATGTACTGCATGGTCACTGACAGATGCTTGCCACAACAATTCCAAAACTACTAAGGGAATATGAATATTAGTTTCAAGATAGAGTGACCATATTTTCCCAAAGTTGAAAATGGAACACTGCCCAGGGCTGGCCCAAGCCCCCCTTCTCCCCTCCCCGTCATCTCCTTCCACTCCATGCAGGGCCGGCCCAAGGTCTCCCCTCTCTCCCTTGCATGTGGGCTGGCCTGAGTACCGTTCCCCTTCTTGCATGGGGCTAGCTCAAGAGCCTCAGCCACCTGAGCCCCCACTCCCCCAACCTGCATGCATGGGGCTGGCCTGAGACCCCCTGCCACCTGCCAACACAGGGCTGGCCAGGATCCAGCCACTCTCCCAAGCCCTCCCTCCCATGCACGGTTGATGTTGCTGCTCATCCCTCCCCCTCCTCCCTGCGTCCCCCCGCACGTTTCTCTGTGCCCTGCTCAGGGTCGCCCTCTAATTTTTTGGCAAAAGAGGGCATTTGTCCCATTTACTCTTGCCAGCTAAGACAGGACTTAAAAAAGGGACTGTCCCAGCCAAAATGGGACATATGGTTACCCAATTTCAAGACACCATTAAGTTGTCCAGAGCCACTTTTTCCTTTAATAATCTGGTGAATACCTCAATCCTGTGCATTTGATGTGTTTTAAAGATGCATCTTATTTTATCTCCACGAAAGAAAAAAGAATGAAAAATATTAAAAGAGGTTTCAAAAAGAAACACAAAAGTTACCTCTTTTACAAAATGTATGCACTTAAATCCAAGAAAATGAATAGTTTAGGATAGCATAAATCTTACACTACCTAAATAATAACCACAAGCACATTTTTTTTTACTGAGCAATGTATATTTCATTACAATACAATCTTAATTCTGACTCAAAATAAATATCAGTGGTAGTCTCAAAGTATGAACTGAACACCACATCCTTTGGAGAAAGAAACAGATGTTTATATGTACACACACAGCAATGACTCATGGTGATCAGGCTTAAATGGAAGTCTGGAGACATCAGTAATATTTTCATAACACAAGAATATTACACACTATTACTCAAACTAAGAATACGTTATTCTGAGGAAAAAGCAACTATAAGTACTTTACCAAAGCATTCCACAATCCATCAGTGGCATTAAATTATATTTACCAGAGTACATCTGTGATAGGGTATATAAACCCCATAGTGAGATAGAAAGGGTTAAGGAGCAGTTCTGGGTGTAGTTGATGAAAGAACCTAAAAGAGAGCCAGACTGGTCAGAAAGATGATAAGAGGAGAGAGCTACGTTAGGAGCTCTTGAATAAGGACACACCTGGCTGCAGGGGAGAAGTCTGTATAGCAGCATTAGCAACTTACCCCAGGGACTAACTCTCCCCTAGTCATAGGGAATGCTTCATTCCATCAACTGATGAATTATTTGTGACTCCTGAGGCTTTCTGACCATATCCTGGACTGGGTGGGTCAGTGGTAGGAATTAAGCACTTGTGTGTGTTTGATACCGCTGCCTCTTGTAGGGCCCTGGGCCAGAGCCTTATGAAGAGATAGGACCTGGGCTTCTTAAGAAGGGGGCATAAACCCTTTCCCACCTGGAGATGTGGGTGGGTGGGTGGGTGAGTGGATGATAGAGGCATTGTAAACCATGAGGCAAGCGGTCACAGCCCATAGGGGACTATAGGCATGGGTTGAAAATTCTCTTCCTTCGTAAGGGATGTTGGACTTAAATATTTGGTTGGATTCTGTTATGGAGAAAGGGGATGGACTCAACTGGTAACCTGGCTGGAAGTCTGAGTACTATTTACTAGAAAGGAGACTGCCACACTGGCATGACCACTGGTTGTGTGAACTAGAGACTGGGGGAGTGTTGTGACTCAGGTACCTCACCACTAGGCATACTACCAATAAACTTATCTCATCACAATAGCTAAAAGAAATATGTCGATAGCAGAATCGAGATAAACAAAGTTTGGGGGGGGGTCAATATCTCTTCACTATGCTAATTCAGCTAATAATACGACTATTCAACTTTAGTGGTGTCTTTACTGATAGAATTGACTTGCCCAAAATCTTTGCTGATTTTTCTGCTAATGACAATCTGGGCAGTGAATGGCTCTTGGCTTTATATAATGCTTCAAATCAAGAAATGATCCTGCAAACTGTCTCCCTACAACTTTGATATTAACAGAGAAACACTTGAAGGAAACAAAAAATAAAGACATAATCACCACATGGTATTATGAAAGCAGCATTCTAAAGTATATCACTCTACTCAATAACAAGACACTATCTTATTCTGGTGTATCTTAAAAATGTCTCCTTAGTGAAATGTTGGTTTTGCTTCTGAGCCCTTGCAAAAATGTGTGTCAGGGTAAGAATATCCAAGTTTTCTGTGATAATGACTACAACATTTGCTTACCCTTTAAGTGACCATGCTAATGTACAAGTCCGCTTGAAAATTAATTCCCAGACTAAGCTAATGCTATTGCATTGCGGATCACTTTCAAAATGATTACTGAAAAACGAAAATGGAGACCAGAGTTTAGGCAGCTTCTTATGCACTGGTGTTAACTAAAAACATTTCCACATAAATGTGACTGCTTGGGACGTAAAGATGAGAGTGTGATTGACTTGAATTGAAAATCGAGAACAGGCTTTCCTCAAGTTCAAAAGCTACACTACAAATCATCGGAATAATTAATTCCAGCATATAGGGACTTGAAAGGTGCCCTCTTTGTAAAATGGGTTGCCTTTATATAACTGGAGCTAAATGATAGCTGCATAGCTGAAACAAAAGGCCAAATAATTGATTTTTTTTATTAATTAAACTAACATACTCTTTATACCTTCTCGTCATTCTGCCAAATTTCCTCCCTCATTTTGTTGATGCAGCACATTGCTCCACATAACTCCTCCACTGTAACTATGGGGTCATGTGTAGTGACTGTAACTTTAATAAAAAAGGATAATCATAAACTCTATTGTTTTGTTTATAATGCACTAAACTGATAAAACCAAAGGCAGCAACTATTTTGCTTTTACTTGTATTCTACTGTTTAATAATAAACTGCTTCATGTGCATATGCATGTCTGATCTAAGTCCCACTTCTCCATTTTAGTCAAGTGTACACACTTCAAGATATATTTTTATTTTAACAAAGTGTTGGCCAAGCAAATTAAGGTCCTCATTAAACCGTGAATAAAAAATGCACACTATTTCAGTCAGATCTCATTCTCTTCACTGACTTTTTCCCCATGTAGATTGTATAGGCAGTACAGAAAAAATCTGTGTCAAACTGGGGGCAGGTTTTAAGTGGCCATAAATACCAATTATAGGCCATGTGCGCCTTTCCACTATGCAACGTGTAGAATGACAAATGCAGCAGTAAAAACTCAGTCCCTGCAGAGGCAGGAGGCTAGCAGCTCAACAGCATATCACCTGCAGGCCTTTTACACATCACAAAGGCCCTCATGTATACATGCTTAGGGCCATTAGGGGAGCAGAGACAGTGCTGAAGAGCAGACTGTCTTTGCAGCATGCTCCCTTCATAAGTTACCAGGACTCAGATCAGCAATAACTCCCCCTCTGAATCTGCCAGCCTGCTCTTTCTGATGGGTAAGCATGCAGATGGGGAAGTGGAGGTAAACAACAACAGCAGCAGAACTTCTAAAGAAGGGCAAGGACAGGAGCACCATGGAGGTTCAAATGCTCCATAAGGATGGCTTGGGACTTGCGAGGTCACTCTCTGCTGTCCTCCCAGATATTTTAAGGGAAATATGCAGGTACTCTGAGCATAAGCCTGTGGGGGGTTCTGCAGTTTGCCTTGGCAGGTTAGCACATGACCTGGCACTGATAATGACTGCTTAATGTTCCTAAAGTGCTCTTAAGTAAAGGCTGAAGTTCTGACCTCATTTACACTACTGAAATCTATAGGGTTTAACATGTGAAACTGAAGGCAGAAAATTGGCCTGAAAATTGTTGTGCAATATAAGTGCTTGTGATGGGGTGTACCCGACACAGACCCTGATTCGGTTAACGTGGGCCCGAGAGGCCAATTAACACCCTGAGAGCACCTTCCAAAGAGAGAAAGCCAGGCTTCATTGATGATGAAGCCCAGATGGGGAGAGACTGGTGGTAAATAGTTGGGAGCAGAAGGGACTGTCAGGGAAGAGAGTCTGCAGTCACTCTCTGTGAATACAGAGGTGGAGAAGAATTAACCCACAGGGAAAGAATAAGCCCATAGATTCTAGCTGGAGTAGAGAAGGCTGGCAAGCAGTTGGAGAGGCATAAAGCAGCTACTCGGATGGAGTAGGCTGTAGTGGCACACCTTGAAAAAAGGGCAGGATTTGAACTGCGAGACAGAGAGAACCTTAGGAGGAGTTCTGCGGAGGAACAGAGTAAGGGGAACTTAAGAATTTTGAAAGGGCAAGCCTGAGGAGGGCTGAAGTTGTTTATATATATATACTTTTATAATGGGATTTTGTTATGGGATTTGAGGGGAGGGTCCTGAAAGAAGGGTCAACCTACAAAAGTTGGAGGGAAAAAGGCCTGAGAAAGGCTTTATAGGAAGGACTCCAGTGAAACAGCAGCAAGGAGTGGGATGGCACAGACTTCAGCTGCTGGTCAGGCTGGGTTGCCTAGGGTGCCAGGATTTAGGGGGCGGCATTTTGTGTGCCCCCCATGGGGCACACGGGAGCTTCCGGTTCCGCTCCCGTCGCGCTGCCGAAGAAGGACCTTCTGCCAACGTGCAGTGGAAAACAGCAGCAGGCTCAATGACTGCTGCTGTCATCTGCAGCATTGTGGCGGCAGGTCCTTCTTTGGCGGTGTGATGGGAGTGGAACCAGAAGTTCCCGCGTGCCGCATGGGGAGCGCACAAAATGCCACCCTCTGAATTCTGCATAGGGCGCCAGAAACTCTGGCACCGCTCCTGCTGCTGGTTATAGGGTCCCTGGGCTGGAACCTATTATAGTGGGAAGGCTTGGGTTCCCCAACTACCATTGGCAAGGTGGCTTGACTTTGGAGGAAGGGACAAGAGTATGAGGACCAAGGACCTGGAGCTGAGTTCAAAGACCCTCTTTTGTGAGGATATTAGACTATTTTATGTTGGGATTTCTATTACATTGGATCATGACCTGGCCAGAAGGCTGAGTCATGGGAAGAGAGACCACCAGAGTGGCAATCAGCAGGGGGCACCACACTGAAAGACAGCTGCTGTACCAAGCCTGGGCATAAGGGGTGCTTCTGTGGTGAGTGAAGCCCTTTGCAGTGCCATTAATGCCTCACTGAAATCAAAGGGCCTTTCTACTTAAAAAGCAATGGCACAATATTGCCTATTTTATAGACTCTATAAACCTTTGTATGGTCAGTGTTTTATCCTATTGAATAAATGCTGCTGAAATACCATTGTATTAGTGAAACAGAAATGAAGAAAACGCCAAAAGAGGGGACTCCTTCAGGGCCAGCGCTTCCATTTAGGCGACCGCCTAGGGTGCTAGGATTTGGGGGGGGGGGGCATTTTGCCACCCTTGGCGGCAGGGGGTCCTTCTGTGCGCCGGGTCTTCAGAGGCAATTCGGCGGCGGGTCCTTCACTCGCTCCGGGACCTGCTGCCGAAGACCGGAAGCTGTGGAAGGACCCCGCCCCCGCCGCAGAATTGCCACCGACTGTGAGCATGGAAGGACCCCCGCCTAGGGCGCCAAAAACCCTGGCGCTGCTCCTAGTCTCCTTCCATCTCTGTCCTCCTGATTTTAATTTAAGAAATAAAGTGGAGTGTGCGGGGGAGAGGGAGTGAACTGGACAAAATATTGCTTTACTGAGATCTCCAGGTAAAAAAGCATGAAATAAAAGCAAAATCCTGGTGGTCTGTCAGTTTACTGACATTTTTCCCCTTTAAAAAATCTGCCAAGCATAGCAAAGATCGCATGACAAAAAGGCAACTGTGTGTTTGTTTAAGAAGCTATTCTGTTCTTTGGCTCTGAACTAGCATGTGTATCATGTGATGCAAGGGTTACCATGGTAAGTACATATGCAATTTTCTGATCTGCTCCATCACAGATGCCTCAGAATTCAAATTAACATTGCAAGGATATTATTGTACGAAAAAGCATTTCTAGGCCGGGCTTAAGTTTGGATATGAATCTGACAGAATTTTAAGTAAAATATCTGTTCAGTAGTAATCAGCGTAATACAGATAAAGCCAGTTTTTAATCTCCAGAAGAAGCCATTTAAATTACAGGTTAACAGTATGATCAAAAATAATGTAATTTTGACACATACACATTACAATACGTGAATATCAATGTGTTCCCATTTCAAGTGCACACTAAAATATAATATTCTAGCTACCAAAATATGGTTCTCATCAGTACTGGGAGAAAATGCATTTTTTTCACTACTATAACAAGACCAAAATGTTTCTAAAAATTAGAGTTTAACAGGAGCTTTTTTAACCATTGTAATCTGCAGATTGCTTGTCAGCTTTGAGAAACTTGTGTGAAATGTAGCTAAGAGACATCATGGAATTTCATTAATATCTGATGCTAAAGTTAGGAGACTGGCTAACTTGGTTGATAATGGACTACGTAGCCTTTCACTTCTAGCTGACTGGTTGAACATGGCCTAAATCATTAGTAACAGAGGGCCAGATTACAAAGGCACCTAAAGATGCAAATAGAAAAACTTCGTCATTTCTGAAAATCCTGAGTTACATGCTTAACTCATGTTGAACTGAACTTTCAATAGGAGTTAGGTGCCCATTTATATCTATATGCACTTATATACCTCTGTAAATCTGGCCTCAAAAGCTTTACCATCTAATTTATGTTCAGCTATCTGTGTAAAATGAGTTGACGGTCTTAGTCCAGCTCCAAAGGAAGAGATTCATAGATCCCAAGGCTAAAAGGGACCATTGTGATTATCTAATCTGACCTGTGAAACATGGACCATAGAACTTCCCCCAAATAATTCCTAGAGCAGATCTTTTATAAAAACATCCAATCTTGATTCACCTGCGTCTGACAAAGTGGGTATTCACCCACGAAAGCTCACGCTCCAAAACGTCTGTTAGTCTATAAGATGCCACAGGATTCTCTGCTGCTTTTACAGATCCAGACTAACGCGGCTACCCCTCTAAATCTTGATTTAAAAATTCTCAGTGATGAAGAATAGACCATGACTCCAGTAAATTGTTCTAATGGTTAATAAACCTCACTTTTTAAAAAAACCAAACGTGCGTTATTTCCAGTCTAAATTTGTCTAGCTTCTATTTCAAGCCATTCGATCATATTATATATCTTTCTCTGACAGATTTAAGAGCTCATTATCAAATATGTTCCCCATGAAGGTACTTACTGACTGTGCTCAAGTCAGCCCTTAACCTTTTCTTTGTTAGACTTAAGGAATTCAAGGCATATTTTCTAATCCTAATTCATTCTCAGGGCTCTTCTCTGAACCTCCAGTTTATCCATATCCTTCTTGAATGGTGGATACTGCAACTGGACATAGTATTTCAGCAATAGGAGTGGGGTCTCCTCAGTGTATCAGATATAGAAGCCCACAACACTCTCTCTCATATCCATTAAGGGATGCTTTCCTTTAAATCCTTTTCTAATTTATTTTATCCAGTGATCATGAGGTACCTGAACTGAACATCTACCATGAGGTTTATGTACTAAGTTGCTTAATTATAACTTAATCCCCTGTCCCATCCTACCGGGTCCTAGACCTGCTGTCAGGAATGCAAAACAAAAAATAAAGCCATCACCCTGCTTCAGCCATTCTGGTAATGAGGGAAAAATTCCTTCCTACCCGCCCCCCCCAAGGAAAAAATGGTGCAGGAGAGTCTACAATACAGGGCAAGCAGGGGCATAGAACTCATCCTGCCCTGGGGCCAGGATGGGAGCTGACAGCTCCTTTGGTTGCAGAAGGAGAGTGAGCCCCTCTGGTCATGGGGGGGGGGGGCAGGGCCGGTGCAACCATTTAAGTGACCTAAGTGGTCACCTAGGGTGTTAGGATTTGAGGGGGGCGCCATTTTCTTTGGCAGCGACCACGGCAGCTGGATCTTCGGCCACCCCGGTCGCCACTGGCATTTAGGCGGAGGGAACTGGGGCAGGGGTGAGTGGGGAGGGCTGCCTGCAGCAAGTAAGGGGGTGAGGGGTAGCATGCAGGGGAACTCCCTGCCCAAGCTCACTCCTGTCCCACCTTCTCCCCGAGCATACCATGGCCGCTTCACTTCTCCAGCTTCCCAGGCTTGCGGTGCCTAAGCTGATTGGCGCCGTTAGCCTGGGAGGCGGTAGAAGTGAAGCAGCCACGGCGTGCTCGGGGAGGAGGCGGAGCAGGGGTGAGCTGCTTCACTTCTCCCACCTTCCAGGCTTGCAGTGCCAATCAGCTTAGGCACTGCAAGCCTGGGAGATGGGAGAAGTGAAGCGGCCATGGTGTGCTCGGCGTGGAGGCGGGGCAGGGGTGACCTGGGGCGGGGGGAATGCCTCAGGGTAGAGGGTGGAGGTGGCAGTTGCCATGGGGGGTGCACCTCAGGGCGGAAGGGGGCAGTTGCCACAGGAGGGGGGCGCCTCAGGGCGCAGGTGCTGGGGGGGCGAGGGCGCAAGGTAGAAGTTTTGCCTAGGGCATAAAACATCCTTGCACCGGCCTTGGGGGGGGTGGGCGGGGGAAGCAGGCTCCTCCAAAAGTGATAAAATATTTGTTCCTGAGCAGACCTGTGTAAGGGTGATTAGCATAATGTCACAGCAGGTCCTGAGGAAACCTGGTCCTTTTGCAAATTTCATGTGTGTATGGGTGGATGCTGCCAGTCCAATCCAGGTGAAGAAGGGCTCCTCCAGGCCTCCATGGGGATAGAAATACCCCTACTGCTGGTCAGCAGGAAAGACACAATCCCCACCCTATCTGGCCAGCTACTTCCTGCCCTTCTTCACTCTGTCCCTGTAAACTGTCCCCACTTGTCCTCCTCTAACACTTGTTGTAAGGGGAGCCCTTGAAGAGGCAACAACCCTTTTCTTCTGGCCAGCTGCACAAGAACTCACTGCATTGAGCTGAGGAGAGCACATTACTGACTCAGTGAGACAAAAGAAAGAGCAGAGGCCTCCCCAACACAGGAAGGGAATGAGAGGCTGCTACTGTTTTTTCCCCTTTTATTAGAGATACTTTGAGAGTTTGGGTACTTCTAGCCTCCTTCCTTTTTCTCAATTAGTATTAAAAAAGGATAAATTATGCTCTTCCTACCTTTCATATTTCCTGTTTCCTTTCCATTGCGTGCTACTTTCTCTCCCATAGCAATAAAAGGGAAAATAATCATTACATTCAGTGTCCTGATTTAAAAGGATCACAACACTAAAATACAGCACACTACAGATACACAATATAGCATTCTATTCACAGTGAATTTTAGTGTCTTCTGGTTTTTGCTTTGTTTGTTTTTTAAAAATCTGATGTCCACCCAACTGACACCACCATCACTTTTCTCATATAGATGACTCTGTGATCATGAAACTAAGAACTGATTGTGTGGATTTCAGCTGAAACAAAGATAAAACTTCAAACCATATAGTATTTAGACCTTGATACTCATCTTCATCTCTAGAGTACAGAGAAAAGTTTCTGGAAGCAAATAGCAAATTTTCCTCTGCAAAACAGTAACTTTTAGCTTAGTTTATTTCACTTCCAAAAGTTGGGAACATTAAATCGCTAGTTAGTTTCCACTAATGTGATTTTGGTATCAGCAGATGAATTTAAATTAGTCTCTTTGTTTACTGATTTTTCTGATGTACATAATCTGGGATTGCTGTGATATTGTCCCTGCTGGTGTTATAATGCTGAGTGTGAGAAAAATAACTTCTGATGTATACCAACACCTCATCTTCAGCCCTGAGCTTTTTGAGGAATTTTCTGTCCCTCAACAGCATGCACAGAAGCACAATAATCTTTACGTTTAGTATAGAAGATTGTCCTCTTGATGAACTACATTTTAAAACGATCCTACTCCAATAGTAAGAGACACTGCACCTTCATTTCCTTTTGTCTTTAAAAATTCAATTAAAAGCATGTTTCAGAAATTAAATTATAGTATAAAATTAGCCAAAGTATGAAATACTGCATTTGCTCTAGCATTCAGGGAAAGGCTGTACCAAGCAATTCACTTAATAGCACACGTGATCTAAACTTAATAACTGAAGTGCCCTCAGTTAGCAGAGAATCTACTGGTGAGATATGTCCTGCATAATCCACCAGAAGAGGGAATGGATTAAATGTAGGTAAATTTTATTAATTAGTAGCAAGCCATACAATTGTTCATATTTTCAATCTCTTAAAATTATCACTGCCTAATGTAACTCATTTCCAGCCAAGAATAGTGGTATTGGTATTAGACACTTATAGCTCTTTCACTATGGACACATTCTAGACATGCCTATTAACTCTTTTTATTAAGATTTCAAGCTATTCAAACAATAGCTGTTAGATGGAATTTCTCAGTATATGCCATCAACTAGGGAACTGTTTTAACTTCTCCAGTCCTGTACTACAGTACAACTAGAAATGAGCAGTCGTTTAACCCCTAAATCATAAGGGGCTTTTTACCTGTTGTGTATTGTCTAAATGTTAAATTGTGAGCGGTCTCTGGCCAGGACTGTCTTTGCATTATAAGTTTATACAGTGCCTAGTATAATGTGCCCCTAATTCCTACTTGGGGCCTTTAGGTACTGCTGCAACAGAAATAAATAGCAACACTCTACTTTTGACTGGACTTCTGCTATGGAAGCTGAAGTCCTTTTATTTATTCATTTCACATTCTATGCAGCACCCTTGGTAGGGAGTTGCAGTGTTAGCTCTCCTACAACAGTCCACCAGCACTTTCAACCCTGTACTGAGCCTCTCTGACTCTGCGGAGGTGAGAGGTCATCCTGTTTTCATGTTAGCTGAGTTGTGGCTTTTTGGAGAGGAGACTGTCATTGGCACTAAATTATGAATGAAGGTTTTGTGCCAAGGAAAATTTTCAACAAGCAATTTTGTTGACACCTTTAAACTGAGTTTACTTAGGACTTCAAGCCAAATTGGAATGGAAAACCTTAGAGGAAGAAAAGGTTAGCAACTAAGCCATGCAGTCCCGTCCACCCCCACTCACACCCCAAAATCTGCTTCTGCTTTAATCTGTCATTTCTCACATTTTAATCCAATCACATACAAATCTAATCTGCACAACAAAAAATAAACCGTCCCCTACCTTAATGTTTTCATATAATTTTAGTCCTCCACCTAGCACACAGTACACAAGTAATGCCCATCAACATATGTTGGCTTTTGTTGCAGAGCAGGCATGTGCTACAATAATTTCTTTTCTGATGCATATCCAAACAGGGTCCCGTTCTCCTTGTCACATGTAAATGAACTCACCGATTAGATTATCAAGGCACCATAGTGTGTGCTCAAGTCAATTTCTCATAAAAATAAATTGTAATGAAAATATTTGTAACCTGAAATAGCTGAGAGGTTCTAATGTCTAGAGACAGGGGCAAGCACAGTTATCAGCCAGTAGGATGGAATGTGACATAATACCCTCTATTATTAATGAGTGTAAAGTACAGTCGGAATTTACAGCCCTGGAAAATGGAATGACCTGAAATGTCTTTTAAAAATAATTTGCCTGCTTCAGTTTTGTTCAGGCTTAAATCTAGATATTTATAAATGACGGATTTTCATAAGCCATAAAAACAATCCACTCATATTATCCTTATTATCATACATCTTTGGTTCTGTTTCTTCCCCCACTCTGTGTTGAGCAGCACTTTCCCAATTGTATGTACGAGCGACCGGTTTGTCAGCAGCTCAGAAGTGTGTGTTTGTGTGTTTCACTACTGACTGCATTTTACTGCTTATGAATTCAGAGAGTTCTTTTTGGCCTCTCTTCCGTAACTCTTACTTCCTTGGGCAGAGTCATCCTTTCCCGTAACCATCATAGTTCAAACCACATGGAATGACTCTGTTTGTCAGGAGTCAGTGGAACTTGACCATAGAATATATTACTGAAATTGTGATTTTTTTTTTGAAGGGAGCAGATCAACACTTAAAGCAATTTTTCCAGCTGAACTGGACTAATTGCTAATATATGTGATTCTGCTGTTTTACTGAAGGTATTTCTTTATTAATGAGATCCATTCTGAATTCACTAAAAAGGCTATAAGTGAGTAGCCTTGAAAATACGCTCTCCTTCTTTTCCTGCCCAGTCTCTATTTGATAACATTAAATCCCCTTCTGGAAAAGTCCTATGGAATTTAGTAGATAATGATAACATTTCTACCATATTTTTGACCCACTAATTTCTTCACGTTACAATCTCCCTTCTGTAAAATTCTGTACGATGGTTAAAAACTCATTAATTTTCCAATAAATTTTGCATCTGTTCAGAATAATTTTTATACAACCCGATAACATTTATACTGCTCTGTAGTGGTTTCATTCCTATTAAGTTCTATAGCCCTCTCCACTTGTTTAAAAAAATTCCCAGTCTTCTGCATTAGATTAGAAATACCCTGGCTATTTTTTTTTAAATGTAAGCAAGAGACAGCAAGGAAATCTAGAAAGAAAGAGAGGAGTAGAAGAACGAGGGATTAAAAGTGGCAGTGAAAAATTCTTGAGACACTCACCAATATGCCTCAGTTATGATGTGTAGGGTACACAAAGAGTGATGGAGCCAGGCAGTCTCCATGATAATTCAGTCTGCCAAGAATGCTAGCCAGGCTGTAAGTTATAATGTGAACATCTAGCCACTGGAAACTGGAATGAGGCCAGCAGTCCATTTCACACCAGTTAGTACATAGCAAACAGGTAGCAATAACTTTCAACCACTATTGACTTGGGATGTATTTTAACTGGTGACTTCAAGGGGAAGGGCTCTGTATCCCATTACCAGTCCTCTGAGCCATCTATGTCCATTCCTCAGCTCTATTGTCCGTTTAAATCTGACTAATGGAAGCCAAGTCAAAATGACTTAGCTAGTCTTTGTGGGGTGATGAGCGTTGGAGGAGCTCACCTTTTCACATTATAAGTTAAATATCACTGGAAAGAGACACTCAAAACTGTATAAAATTTACTTGAAATGACCCTCATGATTTTTATACCAATCTCATGATTATTTTTCTTTGTTTTCTGATTTTGATCACTTGGGGTTGGCAGTACTGTTACAGTACTGGACGACAAGTAGTTGTTTGCCTCGGCTGGTAAATATTGACTTGCTCTGCAAGACTTCCTTAAAGTAATATTTCCAGAAATGACAATAGTAATACATTTGCTTTGGGATTTGTTTATTTTGTATTGCACTAATATGGGTAGCTATATGGGTCTGAGCATTTGGGAAGGAGGATTTGTCAGCTGGATCATCTCATCTGTTTACTTATAAATGTAAGAAAATACATGCGGAGGTCAACAGGACAACTATTTTACTTGGTATGGATAGAAAATATGTTGCTACACTAACTGAACTATATGTGATCGTAAGATGTTTTGAGAGTTTCACAAAAATAAAGATTTGAAACTCCTGTGTTAAGCTGAAATCTTTAACAGAACCTTAACTACAGTGTTGTGACCAGCTCCACCATAATATGACTTGTATCCCAGTATACATTCCAAAGAGTTACTATATATCCTGTAATGGAGAATCATGAAAAAATCAGAAATTTTATTGGTGCCATCATTAAGTTCCTCAACAGCACATGCCTCTTGATTAAAACAAGGTTATGTCAGAAAATCTCTTTGTCACTGAATGGTAAACCTTGTATTGTAAAGCAATAAACTGATGAGTTCATAATTAACAATCTCTCAGCAAAAACCCATATCTGCACTTGCAGATGTTTTCACTGAGCCTATCACCCACAATGGCTGCATTTATTCCACTTTTGTGTTTTTCCTTGAGGTCTGGCTGCAAACATTATCTGCTGAGCAAGAATATTCTACCATATATTTTGAAATGTGTAGTTGACTGAGCACACTTTCAACTACTGGCAAATATTTTTACTATTTAAAAAAACAACGAGTGTATGCATTCTTCTGCCTGAAGTATTTTCTTGATATCAACATATTATTGAAATTAAGTTCATTGTGCACTGCAAGTTGGTAATGAAAAGACGTTCCTTAGGCTATTTTTATTCTAATATAAACATTTTGGTAGAAGCACTTTAACATGTCCATGCACACTATTTTGTTACTCTGAGATTACACACTTTCTCTGCTAAATAGAGCTTTTAGCTTTTAAATAAAGCCAAGGACCAAAAAAAAAAAAATGTAATCCTGTTTGCGTTGCATACATTTACAAATGCCTAGCTTTTAGCTAAAGGATGTCCTATGTCCTATTTAGAAAGGAACTTAAGGACATAATCACTGAAAACTACAGACAGTGCCTCCACTCAATTGCCTCCAAACCCTTTAAAATACATATTCAGAGATAGAAAGAAAAAATATTATCTTACATTTTGCCAATGGGTTAGTCTTCAATATGTGATCTGCCATGGGGAGGAGAGGTTAGGATGACAGCTGTTCATTACAATTCCTTCTTTATTAGAAGAGCTTAATTCTGCTTTTGGCTGGCTGGCCCATTTCTGCTAGCTCTACCACAGAACAGCACTACTAAAAGCTCCTCCTTCATGCCAGCATCTGTCTATTTACTCTCAATAACAAGCAAAAACAAAACTTTCCACAATGCCATTTCACAGTCCTAAAAATGGGATGTCAGCAAGGTTAACTGCTTGAAACAGGAAGAAATACTCTTACAGCTATGTCCAAATCTCGATGGGTGGAGATTCGTAGTCACTCACGCCATCAGTTTAGCATGAGGGGAGTTACATTTTTACACGTGCATCAAGATAAAAATATTCTCTATAGAATTGGCAGCTAAGGAGTGGAAGACTGTAGGACAAAACTGTTGAATGTACAGGCACCATTTTTACACTAATGTATATGCCATGCAACCCCAGTGACTTCATATGGTTGATGTGACTGTTATTTCAGTTTTCCCATGAGAATTTGAATTCATGCATTTAAAAAAAAATGCTTTCCAGTTGAGTTTTATATAGGGCAAGATAGCATAGAAAAGTGTAAGGAAATTTAATAGGCTTAAAGCCTTTTGAATTTATGTTTCAACTATGGTTGAGCTAGCAGGCAAATGCCTATTATCATGGGTGCCTGAGGATAAACCCAAAATACTCAACCTTACCCTGGGCATCCTGAACTGATGAGGCAACCAGGCATTTTATTCCCAGAAATGCTGCCTCCAAAAGGTGGTGCACTGTTTTCTATTAAGAGTGGCTAACATGCATCTTCCAGCATTGCAACTAGATTCCTAATGAAAGATAAAATGCTTCTTAGCTTTGCATTTATAACACATAAACTCTGTAGGCAATATGGCAATGTTCCGATAATAGTTTCCTGTCATGATGGAGAGACCAGCCTTCAAACTTACAGAACAGTTCAGTGTAAGCTCAAAAGCTTGTCTCTCTCACCAACAGAAGTTGGTCCAATAAATGATATTACCTCTCTCATGGTGCCTCTGTGATAAAATATTAAGAAAAATAAGATACAAAAAAATCAATATGTCCAGAAATTAAGTGCTAACTACGTATGAAAACATATTTACTATTTAATCTCAGCCCTTTCTCAGCACATTATCCTTGTTTTCTTTACATAATCACTAAATACTGGGCTAAAATTAGGTCAAAAATTCAGATCAGATCAGCTGACTCAGTCCAGCAAGATGAGGGAGAGAGAAACTAAATTTTTGTTCAGTCCAATATGAGGCATGTTTTATTTCTTGTAACTTATAAATGATCCTTACAATATTTCTTCCATAATTAACCTATCAACATGTGTTGAATTAACAATCATACCAAAAGGTACATCAATGCCACTGTTAATGCACAAATACAATGTGATGTAGCACTCCCAACCCTAATACAAGGCTATTTTAATTTTTGTAGGTCCTTTTTCACATTGTATTTACAGAACACTGGCACTATCTAATGCATTTACCTGAACTATTTTATCTATCTTAAAAGTTTTTACCCATGTAACTGAGAAAATAAATAAATTACTCCACGCTGTTTTGTTAACAACCGTGATCAACCTTCTTCTAAAAAGAATCATTTTATACTCAAAATGAATGGCTACCAAAAATGTTATAATTAATGCCAGGAAATGTTTTGAAAATTATATCCTCAGTCAGGAACACTTCTAACCCAAACAACAATATTTGTTTTGAGTTTTTGTACCTCAGCACACTTCATCATGTGGTCTCTGGCGTTTTCATGATTTTATGCCTGCATGTGTTCCCTAGCAATTACTGTCTCTCTCTAGATCACATGTGAAGGAACCAAAAATAACCTAAAAGACCAAAGTTAATAGTGCGCATACTTAAGGATAGTTGAATGAAACAAAGAGGGGAAGTAATAATCCCATGCCATATTTTATGCCTGTCACTTGTCAACAGGGAACATGGCATTGGATAAATCCCTTGAGGTCCCCACAGAGAGCAGACTTGCTTGCAATCAACTTAAATGGCTTTTGATGTCATTGCTGTTTTAGACAAGTCAGATTTCTTCTAGGTTATCATAGTTTTCAATTCTCCTAATAAAAGGGGAGAATAGTCCCTCCCCCTTTCCCACCTCAGACTGTGTGCAGAGAAGCCTGTGGGAGAGACCTAAAGGGAAGGGAAACTTGTTTCCCAGTCCATGGAACATTCAGCAAGAGGCCAGGGCCATTTTCAAAGAGTTTTTGTGCCTCCATGCAGCCGTGGTGCCCTTCAGACATACCAGCTCCCTGGCTGTGACTCCCCACTGCAAGCGCTTCTGCAGCCAGCAATAGCCCCCAGGAGGATCCCTGCTGTTAAGGAGGGCTCTATCAGAATGGTAATATGGCCTCAGGTTTTATTATCCTTCCTGAAAGGCCATTGGGTGGCATGATGCAAATCCATCCCTAGATCTACTTCCATCCAGCATACCCCCAACTCCTTTCTTCCTGAGAAAGGAGAGATTATTACTCCACTGACCCCTGCCTGCCACACAAATCTGGGAAGCATGGCCTGGCTATTGGTGGTTGGCCTGTTTCCTCAGCCCTTGGTGACTGAATTGAAAAATAATAATAATAAAAAAAACCCAATAATTGGTTTATTTTGACCCAGTGATTTTTTTTAGTTTGTTTTTATCACCGAAACAAAGTGTCCAAATGGTTTGAAGGACTTTGATATTAAAAAAAATAAAATCTTTTGTTCCCCAGCTGAAACAATTTGCCAAATGTTCTATTTGCCATCCACTAACTAAAACCAAAACCAAACACGTTAACACCTTTCTTGTTTCCTTGTCTACACTAAGGAAGTTTATCAACAAATTTCTCCTATTGCTAGAATCAGTTCAGCTCCACCTGGGGCATCTTATTCTAGACAGGCTGACTCCTGCAATGGCATGTAGGTGACAGTGAATAGTAACTAATAACTCATCTACACCAGAGCCAGCATTAGCAGCAATAGGCCATTTTCAGCAATATTCCTCTAGGGCAGATGTGGCTTCTGTGTCTTTTCTTCCTTCCCAAGTGTGAGGTCTGTGGAACTCTCTGTGTTAGTGTGTTGTACAGAGATTCACCTGTTAAAACCCAACAGTAGGTAAGTTTTGTGTGTTTGTGTATGTTTGTATGAGAGAGGGGAAGAACAAACATAT
The DNA here is from genome assembly GCF_003597395.2 of Chelonoidis abingdonii. Lineage (NCBI taxonomy): Eukaryota > Metazoa > Chordata > Testudines > Testudinidae > Chelonoidis > Chelonoidis abingdonii. Next base: position 37,026,984 of record NC_133776.1, read on the forward strand.
ACATTATATAGCTAATTCGCTTACATAGAGAAAACAGACAGGAAACAAAGATGGCACAGATTAAACAAAAGCACAACCAGCATAAACCAAAACAGAAAACTAACCTGTTTTCCTTATGACCAGTTAATATAACCTTATCACTTCATATGTATTACAACTGAACCACCAAAAAAACCCTACATTCTCCACTCCCAAACATTCTGAAGCACTGTCAATATAGTATGTCCCACAAATCCCTGTCAGGGTACCCTACCCTCAGAAGATTCCAAAATGCACATTTGATTACTTATCACTGTTTCCCTACTATGTCACACTGTCTTTTCCCCTTTCCCCAAACACAAAAGTAGCATTCAAACAGAAAATCCAAAGACATCAGCAAACATGGCAGTCACAATTTCAGCTTTTGTTGCTTTTCCACCCAGAGCGTCAGATCTACTTCTAGTGTTCTATTAACATTCCATCAGAGTTAACGGGCTATTAAGGTGTCCCTCGACTATTCAGCAGCACAACAGGTCTGTTTTACTTGTACAGTACAAGGTACATTTTGCAACATTTAATCGCTTATATTACTATGCTGAAGATTCACACTGGGGGAAATATTCAAAGAGTCTCCTATCTCTGTGTGTTCATATCTTTTATTTGCATATGCAAGTTTGGTACTTAGATGGGTGGTTACCTGGTTTGTATTATACAATTTGTCCTTTTCCTCAAAGCAATGTAAGATTTGAATATGTAAATATGTCTTTTGCTCATCCTTTTTTTCCTGTCCATGAAAGTTCATAGTTCTCATTGACATCCCTGGGAATTTGAGGCTAGATCCAGTAAGCACTCTATTCTTAAACTGCTCATTAAAATCTATGGGAGTTCTGTATATAGAACATTTACAGAATCTAACCTTTTGTGCATATATGGGATTTATTCCATTTCCATTGAAATGAATGATAAAGTTTCCGATGGCTTCAGAGAGAGCAGGATGATGAAGAGATTCCATAAATAGCAACTAAGTTCTGTGAATTCTCTGATATTAAAGTAATTTTTTATATAAAAGCATCAAATCAAGAATCATCTATTTTGATCCACGAGGAATATTCCCTAATGTCCCAATCCTGAAAACACATAGGAATGTATTTAACTTTACACATGAGATGTTCCACTGGAGGGATTACTCAGATGTACAAGTTACACATTTTAAAGTGTTTGCAGGATCATTTCCTAACTCTCCCAAGAAATGCAATTTAATTCACACCAACCTAACTTTTATTTAGAAATCACACTGATGACGGCCCCAAACTCATACATTTGGTTAGAGATATATTCTGTTAGTTACGAGTATCATCTTTCTCACATTTCTGAGGACAGACTCACTCTGTCATTCATGCTTAGACAAAAACATATGACATGAACAGCTCAGTGTGGGGCCAGCTCCTCAGCTGGTGTAAATTAGCATTAGCTACAAAGATGTTACTAGACTATGCTGATTTGTACCAGCTGAAGGTCTGGCCCTTTACTTTTCAATCAGTTTTACAGACCATACATCTAAAGCCAATAGTCAATGGGATTGTTTTCTCATGGTCACTTCCTGGCAAACAATGTTCTTTTTATTGATATATTTACCGTTTTATTGCTTCTTCTTGTTTACGGCGTTTTTCATTCTTTTCTTTCAAGTAAGCCAGGTTTGTTTCATTCCTCATGCGATCATTCTCTCGAGCAATGTCTGATGCATTCTGTATAACCAAGCCATCATAGGCCTTCATCCCCATATCTTCAATATACTGGAGAAAAGTGCCCAACGTGACCTCCTCCTGATTAGAATTCATCATTTTGCAGGAGATAATGGATGAAGGAAAGCAACACTTCCTGCAGGTTGAAAGACACATGATACCTTAATCAGTGAGCAAATAGCTTGCAGTTTATTACAGATCATATGTTGTCAGTAGCAATTTGCAGTGCTTGGCAGGAAATATTTTTGAGGCCAGACTCCTACTTAAATTTATAGCAAACAAGGCAAAACAAAACAACTCCCTTTTCATTTAAGTTGCCCAGAACCATCAGGTTATGGACATTCTAAGCTTGTGTTATCATGTGATCTAAATATTGTTTCTCTGTTCCCCTTTCCCTCCTCCCCTTCCAATTGTTTATTACATTCACTAAATTGCATCTTGCCCTTGAGTTGATTGTAAACTCTTCAAGACAAGGACCCTGGATCCCTTTGTGTTTGTACAGTGTTCAGCACAGTGGACTTAGGATCCTACCTCAGGTCCTAGGTTCATATTATTTACTAATATTTTTAAATCACACCTTGAAGTGCCATTTATAAAGAGTTAATAAATGATTGTAACATATTAATCATAAGTTGTATGCATTATATATTGCTATAAACATAGGGGTTATGCATAGTTGTAAGTCATAGTTTCAAGCAATTTATTGGACTCTATAACAATTGGTTATTTATTAATATATATTAACCATTTGTCAATCCTTTATAAATAGAATCTTCATATGAAGTGTGAACATTTTTTCTGTCTTAAGTTCTTATATGGTGTCCATCACCTCACATTCTTTTAATGTAGCTATTCTCATAATGCCCCTATGAAAGAAGTACTGTTATCCCCATTTCACAGAGGGAGATTTGAGGCACAGAGAGACTAAAGTAACTTGTAACTTGTCCAAAGTCATGCAGGGTCTGGATAGAGTGAGGAAGAAAGGATGGTATCATTTCTCAGACAAGTACTGAGTCTATGTAACCATAATACAGCATAAGAACAATGCCAGGACAGTGAGAATACCTTGACTCATTTTACTGAGCAGGCAATGGGAGTTCTGTCTGCATGTGGACTGTAGCATAGGAGCCACTGTTTAACTAGCATCAAAATATTTCCTCTCTTTGTTATATAGTGTTATGTTTCCAGGCCCATTTCAGCATTCTTTCGTTGCTGCTGGATAAGTAAAATTCTGATGTGGACAGTTATTAGTTTTAAACACAAAATGAAAATCTCTAATAGATTCCAATAATCACTGTGCACCTGTGAGCACAGCCCACACCATGAGACCACAGGGCTTTTAAATGCACAAAGGAAACCAAGCTGGGAAAGGCAGAGGTCCTCCCCTCCCCACTGACCAAAAAAAATCATCTTTTCTGTTTAGTAATTTTGGCTGTTACTGGTAGCAAAAGTAAGTCAGATTTCAGATGGAAATATTTTTGGTGTTCCATTAAATACAGACAATTTCATTGTCTTTACTTTTATTTTTTTACAAAAATGACTTTAGAGTAACATTAAAGTTGGGCATTTAAAATCTTAAAAGTCAGAAAGGACTAAGGCCCCAATCATCCAACCTTATTACCTCCAGGCAAGCCCTCTGCACCCATGCAGAAGTCCCCCTTTTAAATCCACTGGGGCCCTGTATGGGCACAGGAGTCTCTCTGCATAGAACAATATGCAGGATCTGCACCTATCTTAAGGATCTAAGAGCAGAGTCAAGCTGGCAACCTTGTTCTTTGTGTAATTTCATTGGCATTTCAACAGAAGTGAATTTGGATCAACGTGGCTACCTCTCTAATATTGTTAGTTATGGAACTATAGGGCCTGAGATGGCAGCCCTTACTTGGACAAACCTCCTTTTGCCTTCAGTTTAAGTTCTGCCTGATTATGGAATACAGGACTAGATTCAGAATCATTCTGTCTCCAGAGAATGTTTTCTTTTAACTAGAGATTTAGAATCTAGTCCCTTCCCTTATTTTAAGGTCATTTACATATAGACTTAAACACTTTCTGAGTATATCTACACAGCATTTTGGAACAAGTAGGAGAAAGCCTCCCAGCCTGCGTCAACAGACTTGAGGTAGCAGGGCTCATGCCAGCGCTCTAACTATACCTGTATAGATAGTGCTTTGAAGCTGCGGTTGGAGTTCTGAAGCCTAGGACAGGGGATGGACTTCAGAGCCCAAACTCCAGCCCAGACTGCAACTTGGAAGTACTGGCTACACAGCTATTCTTAGAGCTCTAACACAAGCCCCCCTAGGCTGAGTCTGTTGACCTGGGCTGGAAGGCTTTCTCCCATTTGGTCCAAAACGCTGCATACATGTATCCTTTCAGTGAACATAAAACAGTAACACGTGGTAGTGACAGAGTTCCTTTAAGGGAAGGTACATTCAACCATGAAATCCTGGCTCCATTAAGTTAAAGGACATTTTGCCATTGGTTTCACTGGGGACAGAGTTTCACCCTTGAAGAATATATTTACTGTATGTTGATGAGGCTTTGGGGCCTGATCCAAAGTTCATTGGTCGATAGAAAGACTCCCAATGACTTCAGTGGACTTTGGATCAGGCCCTAAAGAATTATTAAATGGAGAATTATTCTGATCTTTTTCACTGAGGCATACAGAACTTTATTTGTTTATTACATGCCCTCCACATGACTTGGTTACTGCATTTTATTCCATGTTCTCTTTTTCTGAGGCCTAAAATACACAGGCATTTAACAATATGAAAGAGCTGCTTAGCTAAGGATCACGTTATGAAGAATTTTATTTTTTATTGGAGTATATTAATCTCTAGGTCAAAGCAATATGGAGAAGGCAAACATACATATGCTCAATAGAGATGAGTCTCTGTTTTGCTGTATGCACTGGCCAGATATTTTATTAGATTGTGTTATTGTATTAGTTACTATTTATTACTGATCATGCAGATAGCACTGTACATTTCTTTGGTGTTTTAGAAGCATAGAGTAAGACACATTCGCTGACACAAATAGTTTACAATTTAAGGATGCAATTTGGCAAACACTACTGATCACAATTCTAACTACTGTCATAGTCCCATTGAAGCCACTCCTGCAATCACTTTATACCAAGCATATCACTCTCTGCTTAGTCCCATAGGATTCAGTGTGTTGTATTGACATCAGTGGGACTACATATTAAAATAAGTAGTGACATCAGTAGCAAGTGTTTGCTGGATCAGATCCTAAAGTATCTGATATGATTTTTGAATTTTGCAATCTCATGGCATTTGCCAGTATTTGAAACTTGTATCTGCCATGCTTAAAAAGGGCATAAACTTCAAACAGCTGGGACTAGTCAAAGCTTAGAGTACTTATTACTGTAAATATTGTTAATTTATTAATCTATCCTGTGTAATATGGCAGACTGATTTTTGTTAATACACAATGGTGTTGCTTCAGACATTTTATTACTTGAATATCCAGACTAGTGAGAATGTGTAACCAATACCTGTGCCCCTTTGAGTCATAATATGCATTGTCTGACACTCTCCCTTGGTAATGTAGGTTGTGGATAACACTGATCAACTGCTGACCAAATGTTTTAATTTCTGGTAAACTCAGACAACAAACCATTTCCAGTCATCTATCAGAGGAGAGAAAAGTCAAGCAAGTATTCTGTTTGAGTACATTAACATTTGATTACACATCTGTAAGTCACTAAATATGTAATGTAAGCCTGAGGTGAGGCAACATTTTGTCAACCCTGTTGTGCATACAGTGCTCCTGGAGTTTTAATTAGCTGGTGATGAGAGGAAGAGAATCATAGGGCCACTTGCATTTTGCATAATCAACTTGTTTTCAGTGTATTTGATTTTTGAAACTGGAAAATACTGGCTAATTATTACATGGAGGTTGCTTAATTTGAAAAATTCTCTTGTATCACTTTCCACCCCTCTCTGTGTGGATATACATACATGGGGAGGGGCCTGTTTCAAAAACACCTAATGTCAGCCTAATTCTGCTCCCAGTGAAGTCAATAGTACGGAATAGTAGTGATAAGTCAATGCCACTGATTTCACTGAGCACTTTTGACAATCGATCCTACAGTGAGGATATAGCTATAGCCAAGGCATACACTTCATTTCATAAAAAATTACATGAAAGGTCCATGTGCCAATTACATGAGTAATCTCATCCTGAGAAAAGTTAGGACTCTTATTGTTCTCTGTTCACTGGCTGTCTAGGTGGTTTTAGAAAACACCTCAGTCCATATGTTTGTATTCATTTTCTCAACTACTCTATGGGTGCTTTTATGACTACAGTAAATCTGGACATTTTCTCAAGTGTAACTGTATATGCTGGATGACTTGGCAATCCTGTGTAGACTGGTCCTATATTTATCCCCATAAATGTGCTATGCTACTGTGAATACCATTATATTTATTAATGTCCACAATAGAATGCAAAAATGTTATATATTGATGTTCCATAATATCAATGAGTAAGCATTTTGGGGAGGGCTTTGGAAGTTGATTGCTGTACATTAGCAGGACAGTTTTTTGCAGTTCAGGCAGGACAATCCCTTCTTCAAAAAACATCAAGATCTGAAAGTATCATCACCTTCTCCTCTCCTCCAAGTCAAAGTTGAGAAACTTTATCGGGGCAACATGGAGTAGCTTACAGTGACACTGCTCATGCAATCAGGTGACCACATTAAAGAAATTAAACTAGATTTTTGCCAACTCTTTTACAAATATATACAGTTTACTGGCAAGGGCAAGCAGTTCCCTGACTGATTTTTGCTTATTAACAGGACTGAATGTAAGCCACTGGTAATACTTGAGATGTGATTTCTGAAAATGTGGGTAAATAATGCATGGTGTTTCACAAAGCTGCTATGACATACTCTAGTATATCTTTATACATTTGAAATATAATTTTCTATTTGATCTGATGCATAATGTACAGAATCCTAGTATTAAAAAACTAACATCCATCCAGAAAATCCACAATCCATGTGTGAGGAATGCTAAAAGTCAGAGTACTAAGTGCAGTGATTGAGTGTAGTATCATGCTGTTGCTATGTTGTAAAATTCAGAGAAGTGGCTCCATCTTTATTCATGGTTAGGCCACCCCAAGAATCTTCACAGTTGCTTTTCACCTTGCTTGATAGACTCAGAATGCAGCTGTGCTACATTGAAAACTGGCAATGTTGACATTAAACTGAAGGAGCTTGTTCAAATAGTGACAAAGGCACTGATTGCTTTCTTCTCAAATCAATGGGAGGCATTTTATTTTTTAAACATAGGAGAATTAAGGCTGACACAATTAAACAGTGGTGTAGTACATGTCATGAATCCAACCCTGGATTCGTGGGGGATATGTTTTCCACTTCATCCCTACTTTCCTCCCTACATACTTAAGCTCCTCAATTTTAAACCCCATTCACTTTAGCGTTACTTGTCAGCTATCTCAGCAAAATGCAACATTTCTAAAGCATTTTGCACAGATCAAGAATGCTAAATTGCCACCCTACCCTTTGAGTTTGTGCTGCAGTGTTCCAGTTGCTTGCAAGTCAATAAGTGCAAAGTAGACAGATCACATCTGACTTTCACAAACTGATGACTACAGCCCCACTAATAAGGGCCTCGTGGTATTGGGGAGGAGATAGTTTACTTTTCCCTCTCCAAAAGAAACAACTGCAAATACATCAGCAAATGGAAAGAGATGCTGCCTTCCATGAAATCACTTCTATACCTCTCAATATTTCTACCCCTGTGCCAGGCGAACTTCCATATGTTAAATATTTGATTTGATTAATTGTTAAAAGGAGAAGCATGAACAAGCAGTGCATCAATAAAAGGCAAATAAGGAGCAGGCATGTTGTTTGTCTAAGTAGTACTACACTAGATTCTAATGTCAAATAGAGAGCAAAGTCTCTATGAATTAGGCACTCGGGCTTTCCTAAGTCATACCATGCAGTTTAGTCATTTTTTTATTAAACACAGGCTAATTGAGTCTTAAATGCAAATAATTTTTTACAAGTTATCTTTGTTAAGATTACATACTATCCATCTTGCACTCATTACACTGCACAATATGAGCACCAGCACCTGAGTGAAAGCCACAGAAGCTAAGTGATGCTAAAACCTTCACTTAAAGAGGTTAAAATTGGCTCTTTGGGAAGAATAAAAAAAACCTGCTATGTATATTTAAGAAAATAGCTGTGGCTATAAACTTTCATCTTTCAAGTGTAAAGGTAATTCAATCAAGAGTTTAAAATAACTAAAAAAATACTCCCCAAACCTTGGAATTTGGGTCACTCCATGCTGCATTTTGGGCGGCAGAAAGAATATTGCCTACAATGTCTCCTCTCTGCTTTAGAATTTAGAGAGCTGTTGTTTACTTTGCAATAAGACACTTTGATTAAGGTGCCTTTTCAAAAAACTTGAATATGTTTCATCCGAAATCCATGAATTCTTAAAATGTAACAAATCTGCATTCCTAACAGCAAGCACTTAGTGTAATTATGAGATTTAGATTACCCAGATACTACTGGGGAGAATTAGAAAAACATTACGGGCAAACAAAGATGTGTATTTGAACTCAGAAGAAAGAAAGGATCAGCTTCTTGTCTACATGATTTTTTCCCTCCCTTAAGAAAATGAAACAAGAAATTTTACTACTAAGAGTAATGTATTCAGATGTTGTAAAATATTAATAGTGTGGCATGTCTGATAAGTAACTAACAGATGTTATGAATGATATCAATTAATACATCAGAATATAGCAAAGAATGTTTTTAATAATTTAGCACTGCTTTTTACAAATGAAAAATCCAGCTCAAAAATGTTCCTATTATAAACACAGCTAATGTGTGTAGGTACATAAAATAGTCTGAGGTACATTTACAGCATTGTTTAGTTAAGAAATAGCTTGATTAATCTGCCAAAAACAGATAAGCAAACTTTGGCATTAGACACGCCTGACTACAAATTATTCCAGTTTTGTAAGTATAATTTTGCTTATCCTTCTCTAATTAACACTGTATTTTATTAACATGCGCAGAGAATTTTTAAAAACATGTACATACCAAAATTTAAGTCCACGGGGACTGCTAAGTGCAATAATCGAAGGTGACTTTTGTCTGTAAAAGCCCTTTCCTGTGGTTATCTCAGTGCAGTCTGAAGGAATATTTCAGCACCATAAGAAACAGATTTGCAATTAGGCTCAGTTTTTCTTCAGTTAAAGTGCATTAAATCTTGTTGGCAAAAATGCCCAGATTGTAGAATTCTGCATCACTAGAAGTCAGTGGGTTATGTAAAAGATCTTCTTGGTATAGAATTAAAATGGCCTTTAAAGTTTGACTTTTAAAAATGCAGTGGCAAGAGAAGACAGGTGCTTGCTTCTTTAAATCCACATTCAGAGAACAGAGAGGATAGAAAATAAGAGGGTACAAACAGCACCCTGCTTTGAGGTCCAGCTGAGAAGAAACTGGATGATGTTTACCTACTTTACAACGTAGAAGATTACACTACCATCATATGCAATAACACAGAGATTGCTAAGGTGCCTCATTTGAATGTATTCTGTGAAGACAAAAATAAATGAAAACAAGGAATAGAAAACATCCTATCCAAATGGCTTCTTGCAGCAGAAAAGATGCTCTCTCTCTCATTGCCACTTAGATATAGAAGGTTTGAAGCAGTCTAGCTTGTGGCATCCTCTCTCTCCCCCGTGATTTACAGGCAGGCTTGCTCTCTCCAGCTGCCTTAGTCTGTTGATGCTGCTGTTGATTAATCAGGGATTCTCAAACAAAGAGCAAGCCTACCTTCTGATATAAGCAGTAATCTGGTTCTCCTCTCTTTCTGCAATCCGCTTGTATTCAGCAGCCAAGCGGCCAGCATTCTAGTACCTTGGATAGTTCCTGCTCACTAGGCCCATTGGAAAACGGATGAGAAGAAGCAAGTGAAGAAATGACAAGAGACCGGAAAACAGCATCATTCTACTTCAGATTTCAGCTCCCAGGAGTTCAGTTGCTCATTAAAGCCTCCTATCTAGGCAACAGATTCGCTCTTTTATCTCCACCGTACTGTAGTCTGATTAGCAAATAATCCAGTGGGGAAAAAATCTGCATTAACAACACTGTACATCGTATTTAGCCTCTGTAGGTATGAAAGAATATTAAACACACACACCTTAAAAGAAAAAGAAAGAAAAAAACTGTTCTTCCTCGGAGAATATGTAAGTTAACCTTTAGCCCATGTTATGGCTCAAGGAAATGAGCAGCCACTTAAACAGAACATCTAGGTCTCAGTTTGATACCTCATATTGATATATCTTTTGCACTCACCCTCACTGTAAAGCAGTGCAAGGCACACAATTACTGCTGACGCAGATTAGGCTGCTGCTTGGGGTAAGATGGGAGGAGCTTTTTAACCTCATCAAAACAACCTTCCACCACCTGCTCCCATTGCATGAGAACAAAACTATCCTACTTGGACACAATAAGCCTGATCTGTATGCTGCTTGCCTTTTTTTCTCAAAAGAGAGATGCACTCAAGAATCCAGCATGCTCCATTATTATTATCCAGAATGTAACTATGCAATTTTATAGCTCCTTAAATTTGCAAACTCACTTTCTCAAGGAAGACTTTTATTTCTGTTTCTTAATTTTTCACTATATAATTGTATTTGCTCATATTCTATTTGCTCTTCCTGGAATTAATGCAGCTCGTCTTTGTCACCCAAAGCTGCTAGATCAGACACAAAGCAAAGGTGTTCAGTCCTAAACCGTCAAGCCAGTGAAAATGGAGATGTCAAAATGTACACAAGAATGTAAGTTACACCATTGTCTAACATCAGTTCCTTCCCCCTTCCCCCTACCACCCCTGCACACTGAATCACAGTCACTTCTTTACCTTCCATGAATTTTAAATCTAATATAATATTAATGTTTGAGTGATTTTAGAAAAAATAAAAAGTGTGGCTCACTGGATAAATTCCCATCAAATTGGTGCAAATACACTGCAAAGGCAGTATTACTATGAACATGAACACTAGCAATAAGCAGTCCCTTAGACAGGACACACACGTACCTTTCTGATAGGAATAATTTGTGCAGATTCATTATGTCTGTGCCGGAACATTGGAGTATGCTCTGTTTAGGCACTTCTTATATCCACCCAGAAGCTTTAACAGGAGCAAAACTTAACTGCAAGCTTCCCGAATAGTGGAATAACTTGGTATCTGAGCTCCAGCCTGAGAAGCACATGATACTAAAAATTGTTTAAACAGTAATAATAAATAATGCAGTTACAATGTTGTCATAAACAGATAGCTAAGGGTTAATGTTTCTTTTACCTGTAAAGGGTTAACAAA